>NC_056703.1:21901851-22211851 GCF_018831695.1 Puntigrus tetrazona | reverse complement strand
TTACCGTGTACTCATCCCGTAATATTCTATTCTAAAGAGTTTAGTGCCGCAGCAGACCTGGCGAATGAGATTACTGTGATTTATCCCGACCGCTTTTAAAGGCCAGGTCAATAGTAAAGCCTTTAGCCTCTAGCACCTATGAGGCCTGTCTCAGTTTGGTTATACCACCGTCACTCTTTTGTTTCTTTATTCAATCACTGTAATCAGGAGCAGGATGTTTGGGATGAATTGTACTCTGGTCATGTGACCTGATCTATGGCAGTAGAGGCAACAAACCTGGTCTGAGATCAGTGTAATCAGGAGTTTCCTCCTCCTCCGCCGCCTTGTTTCCTCTACTCTCACTTTCTCATGCTGAGTGACGGTCAGAGTAACTCCACTTTATCCGTCCTCTTGTAAGGTAAACACTTTTTCTTGTGTGTCTGTGCTTGTTTTCTAACTGCTTTTAAGTGGATTAGACTTGAATGGATGCCAGATTGTTACCATCTTTTAAAAAGAAGCCTTGCCTGGACTAAGAGACATGTAGTTAATGTAATAGGGACTCTTTTTTTTTTTTTTTTTCCCTGTGTGATATTTAGAATGAGCAAGAGGAAGTGGGTGTTTTCTTTGAGGGAATGGATTGGTCATTTTGTATTCCAGGTTAAAAACAGTAGTTTGTATGCGTTGTCTTTGAATAAAAATCCCTACTTATTGTCGGTCAGGGCTGTCTGCAGCGTGTGAAATGCAAATGAAAGAAAGTACACAAGATTGTTTTTGATATCTGTTCTCTTCGAGTAAATAGTAGGGTTTGCTGTTTGTACTTTGCTAGACTTTTTTTTTCTTTCTCTAGAAATGGTGTTATTGGTTTGAGAGGAAATGCTGTACATATGCTATACATATACATAAGCCCGCTAGTGTAACGAAGTGGTTTGTTGGAGCCGTTGTCTTCTGTGCCTGAGGCCTGTGCAGCAGAGCCAAATAAAGAGCAGGAGTTCTCATGGAAATGTAAATAGACTTGGCCTCGCTTATCCATTAAAGTGTAGACTGTGTCTGTGTTAGACAGAGAGAAATGGAGAAATGAGCTAGTGCTTCAAGTGACTTAGACCTATGCACAATACATTACATGGGATTGATGTTTATAAATGTAGAACATATTAAAGTCCAAAGTCATGATTGTTTCAACAGCTAATCTAATCCATTTGTTTTGCTACAACATGAAGAGATCTATTGAACAAGATTTTTTTGTAATGATGTAATGTCCCCAACAGTAGTAGTAGAGCACATTAGAATAATATTAATATAAATTTATTAATAATAATATATATATAATGTACCCCGTTAATTGCCATATATATATATATATATATATATATATATATATATATATATATATATATATATATATATTAACACCAAAACACATTTGTAACATTTGTAACATTAACACCAAAACACATTTGTATTTGTAAGACTATTATTGAGGTTGTCTCCTTAGCCGGAAAGCGTTTCTTCTTATCTTATAAAAAGAGTGAAGTTATATTAATGTAGAATTTAGCTATTTCTATCATTTATTCAGTAAATTATAATAATCCTAAACTTAATCATCTTGAACGTGGCTACATTTGTTTCTTCAGTGTATAAATTTGCAAATATATTATGATGATGTTATTTATTGTTATCAAAGCCTATGTTATTTTATCAAAATATGTTTTTTTACTTTGTTGTTGTGTTTTCGTTTTTTTTATTTTTGTTTTACACAACCTCTTTCATTGAACTTGGATGTAACTCATTAATTATTAAAAAACAGGATCCATGCAGTACCTGCTCCAACATGTATTCCATTCCATTTAAGAAAATGTACTGTTGTTTTCATCATAAAGTGATATTTTAATGTTAGACCGCACAATATGTCTTCGTGTCTGGTATATGAAACTGTCATTTGGCAGGTGTTGCGAGATGAATCATCTAGTAATCAGTTGAGCCACGTCCTTCCACTTTCACATAATTAAATGTAAGCTCCATCACAACAAACAGCTAACACCTGTCAAAGCCAATGAGCGGCTGTGACGTTGAAGTTGAGTGCTTATTATATATTTATATTCACTCTAAAACAATTGCGTTCTCAAACCTACTTTATATTGCTACTGTTCTTTCGTGTTTTTACATCATACTTTAATTCACCTGAATATTCTCATAATGGTTTTTGACTTGTCGTTCTGATCTGTTACAGCTCCACAGTGAGACATGACAGACACCATGTTTGGCAGTGAGAATGAGCACTGGGTCTGTCCCAATGACAGACAGCTAATGCTTAGAGCAAAGTAAGTTTGTTTAAATCTGTTGCACAAATTGCATTTCAGCACGTCATTAAATGATTGATTTCTGATGAATGATATTTGTCTCGTTTGTGTTTGTGTTCCATCCAGGTTACGAACAGGCTGGTCCATTCACACATTTCAGTCCGAGAGACAGAGGAAAGCTCAGACCCTTGAGAAAAGAGAGCTGGATCTCATCATGAGTGTCATCCACCGCGCTGAACAGCTCGAGATCATTGAGCAACACCGGATTGGGTGAGACTTTATCAGTCTGCATCACATTTGTGCTTTTTCATGCTTTTTTCTGCTTTGTCACACAGTGTCCTGTCTTTTGTAACCTTAGATGTGTGTGTGTGTGTGTTTCAGACGTTTAGTGGAGCGTCTGGAGAACATGAGGAGGTCTGCTGTGGGAAACGGCCTGTCACAGTGCCTGCTGTGTGGAGAAGCGTTTGGGCTGCTGAGTTCTCCCTCCGTCCTCTGTTTGGTCTGCTGCATGGTACAAACTGCTCTAAATCTTTTAAACATCACGTTCTCTACCATTCACACTCACTGCCTTTTACGAGTACTCTTATTCGTTTCCATGCGGTAACAATCTACGGGCTCATGCAGTAATTTTAACATGCCACAATGTGGCAGCAAAGATCTGTACATTTAAGGACAGTCTGACGATCACGTAAGCATTCTTTGCATATGGAAAACATGCTGTGAACAGTGCATGTGTATATATTATATATTGCAGTTAAAATTTATTCAAAAACCTAAAGAGAATAACTTTCATGTTCCCTCAGGAATTCACACAGGTTTTAGGAATGAAGGATTTGAATTAATGATTAAAATAAGGTCTTTGGTTATGTTATAGCTTCATTATTTTGGTTAGTCATGTAGGCTTTTCTTTGCAATACCTGAAGTAAACTGACATACTTGCAATTTTTGCCCCCATGTTATCTCCCTTATTGGTTTAAAAAGTAACATACTGTAAAGAGTGCTGTACTTTACAATTTAGAACATGCGGAAACAAACTTGCATTTTTCCACATATAATAGCATCCAACATTTTGGGGGAAAAACATGCTTCACATAAGAAAAGGCACTTTTGTGACATTATAGCTTATAAGAGTACCTGATAAATAGTTAATGTTTGTTGTTACAAAATTCATTTTAAATAAATTCATCATCATATTAGAATAATTTATATATATCAAAATATAGAAGTTATTTTAAATTGTAATCTTTTTTTTTGCTGTTAAATTAGTTTCTGATCAAATAAATGCAGCCTTGGTGAGCATTAAAGACTTACAGGTGCATCTCAATAAATTTGAATGTTGTGGGAAAGTTAATTTCAGTAATTCAACTCAAATGAAACTGTATTAAATAAGTTCAATGCACGAGGACCGAAGTAGTTTAAGTCTTTGTTGTTGTTGTTTTTTTAATTGTGATGATTTTGGCTGATTTAACAAATCCCACCGATTCAGGAACTCAAAACAGCTGCACAAGTTTCCTGACCCTTCAAAGTGGTCTCTCAGTTTGGTTCACTAGGCAACACAATCATGGGGAAGACTGCTGATCCGACAGTTGTCCAGAAGACAGTCATTGACACCCTTCACGAGGAGAGTAAACCACAAATACTCATTGCCAAAGAAGCTGGCTGTGCTGGAGTGCTGTATCCAAGCTTGTTAACAGGAAGTTGAGTGGAAGAAAAAGATGCACAAGCAGCCGAGAGAACCGCAGCCTTAAGAGGATTGTCAAGCAAAATCGATTGATTTGAGTGAACTTCACAAGGAATGGACTGAGGCTGGGGTCAAGGCATCAAGAGTCACCAGGAATATGGCTACAGTTATTGTTTTCCTCTTATTAAACTACTCCTGAACCACAGGCAACGTCAGAGGTGTCTTACCTGAGCTAAGGAGAAGAAGAACTGGGCTGATGCCCAGAGGTGTATAGTCCTCTTTTCAGATGAGAGCAAGTTTTGTATTTCATTTGGAAACTAAGTTCCTAGAGTCTGGAGCAAGGGTGGAGAAGGTCATAGCCCAAGTTGCTTGAAGTTCAGTGTTAAGTTTCCCACTTAAAAAGAAAGTGGGAAACCGTCCACTGTCAAAGAAACTTGGGCTTCCATACCACCTCAGCAGTGCCACAAACTGATCTCCCTCATGCCACATTACATTGAGGCAGTAATTAAAGCAAAAGGAGCCCCTATCAAGCATTGAGTGCATGTATAGTAAATGAGCATACTTTCTAGAAGGCCAACATTTCAACAAAACATTTTATTGGTCTTATGACGTATTCTTATTTGTTGTGATAGTGAATCGGTGGGGTTTTGTTAAATGTGAGCCAAAATCATCACAATTAAAAGAAGACAAACTTCTTTAGACTGAATACAGCACGTTATTGTAAATGTCAATTTAACTTCAGCATGACCGCAAGGGGGCAGTGTGTAACTGAAACACTGCTTTAGTGTACTGATATTGCACGTTGTGGCATAAGACAGATACTTTCCACTGAACTTTGGGATTACAGTTAGTAGTTAACTTGGAAACAGACACACACACTGTGGCTTGACACAGGACTAAAGAGTGCCAAAGACTGAATGAGATCCTTAACAGCAGGTCTGTGCCAGTGAGGACTGAGCATCTGTTACAGCAACCCTGAGCTCACATCACTCCTGCTCTCTCATGACCTGTGATCATTCTCAACAGCTGCTGTTTTCTAGACCTCACTGGAATTACAGTGGCTTTTCAACATGCTGGGGAAATTAATTAATTGATCAATTATTGTTTTTTGTTTTTTATTAGGTTTATAAAGCCTCTGTATTCAGACAGTGTTGATCGTATACCATATGACATCAATCAGTTATTGCTGAAATGACTAGATTTGTAGACACAATGTTCTGGAATCACTCATTTTGGAGTGAGTTTTAAGTAGGTGCTATTCTGGTTTGGATGGTTGATAGCTTGGATGATTATCAGAAATTTTATCCATAAGGGGAAAATCATAAGTCCAGTCAAAATAAATGTGTGTGTGTGTGTGTGTGTGTATATATATGTATGTATATGTGTGCGTGTGTATATATTTATTTATTTTTAGGGACCAAATCTCACTATTAACTGACTTTAACTAGGATTTTGCCTCGGTAAACTCTTAAAATGTTGCTTAATTTGAAATTGCTAGTAAGGTACCTGTTAAATTTAGCTGTGGGTCCAGCGAAATAAGGCATTAATAATTGTCCTTTTTTTTTTTTTTTTTTTTTTTTATCTAATGTTGTGATGCTTTAATTCAGTTGTAACATTTTTTAAATGTAATCTTAATTTATTACATATTTATTAAAATTTTTATAACACATTTTGACAAAATTGTATTGGATTTGTCTACCATTTAAAATAATTATCAGTATTAGATTCATAAGGCTAATACTGATATTCAGAACAACTGCACAACATTTTTCATAAACACTTGAACTATTTTACAATAGTTTATTATTGTTAAGACCAAAAACAAAAAAGTCCCGTTCAAAACTCCATGCCATTGGTCTAAGTTGACAAAAGGCCGCTTTCAAGCTTTCTGATTGGCTAAGACGTGTGCTGCAATCAGATTCATTTTTTTCCATTTAGAGGGCCTGGAGCTGTCACAGAGTGAAGTGTGATTTCTCAAGACACCCATTTCAGTGATATCTGTCAAGCAGTAAGGACATTTTATGCGTGGTATTAAACCGCTTACAGCAGCTTTAGAGGTGGCTCTCACTCACAGAGGGATCTTTAGAAGTATTTAACGGAAATTGAAGAGATTTCTTTGTGCCCTCTCGCTCACATTCTCTCTGTTCTCTCACTCACTCCACCTCAAAGCAATTTAAGTATATGGAAGTTCTGCTAAAACTAAATTACTGGCACTTCACTCTAGTGTTTGTCTTCTATTACATAAAGCCTGATTAAAGGTTCGTTCACTTTTCTTATTACAACAGCGTATCCAAGCCCTCACCTTCAAATTGATTCTTAAAAGCCAAGCCAAGTCCACACTAATATCTCCTGCTGTCATTTTAATGTATTTTGTTGTGAAGAGTATTTCATCAATCATCAGATTTCAGGCTGGACTTGTTTATGCGTCCACACAGAAAATTGTATGGCCAGTTATCTTGTAGGTAGGGATGCAACAATTATAGATTTTGTTGGTGCGATTATTGTCTGTGGAATAATCACGGTTTTCCAATTATGAAGATTATGCATTTATCCATTTAACAGCACTGCTAATGTATAAAATTGCGTGAACACTTTAATATCTAAAGTGTTATGCATTGCTGGCTTTTGAAACAGAAATAACACGGTAACAAACAATACAGCATAAAATAACAATAAACAAAAGACTAACAAAAGTGCATCTCTCCCTTTTAAATTAAAAAAGTGACCTCTGCTCTGTAAACATCCATGACATCATTTCTCTTTGGAAAATAACCAATGGAAATAGATCACAAAAGTATTTTTTTTGTTTTTACATTACTTTTTGGACCTGGGGTAGACCGTTTGGAAACATCTTATTTTTACATATTAAAACATATTATTTTTACATATGGCCTGAGAAAATAGTGTATTATTTTGGTTTGTGAGATCGAAGATCTTGCTGCCCATGCAAACATTCAGGAGAACACAAACATCTCGAGAACGCTGCCCTGCGACTTTTTAAAATAAAAGTAGCCTCTGTGGTCCGTGTGTCTCTAAGCATGTGATTTTAAGCTGGTCCACCGCTAGTCTAACTTTGTTTTACTCAAACTGCATCAGTTCTGTTCCGTCTAACAGAAACAATTGGTTTAGCAGAACCTTTACGAAGTAATTAACTGTGACGTTTTAAAACGTGGTTCAATCTTATCATAATTAATAAATCATAAACACCTTTTATAATTATAGGAGAATATCATTCATATATATGACCAGATTCTTATAATTATGTAAGGGTATAAACTACTATTTGAGCTCTCCTCCAATCATGTGAAATTAAGTGTAGGCAGATGTATATATTAATGCAATCTTGATCATATTTGTCAGTAGGTTCTGTGTTTGCATGACATGTTGTAATGGTATGCGTGTTTGTGTTGCAGAAGGTGTGCACTAAATGTGGAATTGAGACTACAGGCAGTCAAAAAAGGGCTCAGTGGCTTTGCAAGATCTGCAGTGAACGGAGAGAGGTACAGCACCATGCATGTTTTACCTTCAAGCTAAACAACCCATTTGTGCTTTTGAATCAGTTTTTGTTTAGATGTGAGAGCTCAGGGGAGGAATACTAATAATAGAATAAGAAATCTTGTTCCAGAGGATCTTATTTCTATACTGATAATCAACACGGTCTCCGACAGACTGCCTACAGTCTGCCCACATTCTGTTCACTGACCATCTGATGCATATTGCAAACAAAACTGAAAATCTCAAAGTCCAATCATACTTTCTGGCTGGAATTCAACTCGGGACTCCAGGTGCGCAGGTTTTTATCAGTCCGCCAGGAAACTAAATTGTGTTTAAAATGTACCGGCTTGATATAATGAGAGGGTACGAGGAAGAACTAATCACTGAAAATGGCAAAATGTGCCAGGTTTGTGGCTTCACATCCTTTGACATATTAATCAAATGGTTTCTTACTTCAAGCTAGTAGTTATTTTCCAGAATAACCTGAAGTTCTTTTGCATCAGTTCTGTTTCATTATTCATGCTTTTGAAACCTATTTTTTACAAGCTTATGTTCCTACATCATGATGACTTTCAACACGAGTGAAAATGATGGTTGAAAAAGGGTAAGACACCAATAATGGGATAAGTAATGAGTAGTCACAGTAAGGTGAATCAGGCCGTATTGTTTGTGGTCAGACTGATGTACTGTTGTACATTTAATAAGAAAATCTCATCTCTTTTCAGAAGGCTAGCACTTCGCCTTCAAGCTTGTGGAGAAATTAAATTGCTGCCTCTATGTTGATTGGAGTTGGTGTGTGTGCATGTGTGTGTGTGTGCGTGTGTAAGGTTCAGGGTCATCATGAAAGGAGGAGATGAAAGAGGAATCATTTAGCCTCCCAACCTCAGACAGTTCAAAACCGCAGACAGACTGTAATGCAGCCTGAAACATTTAGTATGATCATGTTAAGTATATTAAAAATCAAGAAATACAAATAACTGATTCAAGCTTAAATGATAAAACCACAGTTCAGTTGTATGCTTATCTCTGTCTGAGGCTTCGAAGGAAAGTAGAGCATGATGCTATATTGCAGTTTTCACAAATATTGAATGTTTCGTGAAGGTTTTCCCTTATATGGAACTATAAAAAACATATTATGGCAGTTCAGCACAACTGGAGTTTTTGATGTACTGCTGTGAATAAAACGGGGCCCCATTTCCAACCCAGAGCTGCAAAAGGTGATAGAGGCTCTGTGAGCAAGACAGCTGCTGGCAAACTGTCTTATCATGGGTTAGGCGGATAATAGAGGCTTGTTGTCAAAATGACTGTTTCTTACTGGATTTGGAGACAGTTTTGACACTTCCGTCACTGCTCTTCCTGTTAGAGGAGTGCTCGACGTTTGCAATTGAGACATTTTTCTACTTTTTCTACATTTTTTTTTTCTTTAGGAAACATGACTCTTTCCTGTTCGTGCCATGACATGTTTGTTTATGCTTTCAGACTGGTCTTAGAAATTCTGACACCACCAGTATTAATTGCAGTGTTAGTACATTATAGTGCACCCCAAAATGAAAATGGTTTTGATCATTTAAGCACTCTCATGTGTTGAAAAATGTTTCGGCTTGTTTTTGTCCATACGGTGAAAGTCAGTGGGGTCCAAAACAGCTCTGGACTTGTCTGCCGATAAAACACAGCTACATTTTCACACAGCGAGTTGAAGAGAATAAAATTGTAACTTCCTAATAGGGGGTATTGTCTTCAGTAATATTTAAATTATTAAACAACATGGGTAGACATTTAACAAGTATATTGGCTTTAGACTACTGCGCAAGCACATTTACAGTTCGTACTTTCACAGCACGATTTAGACTATTAAAATGCCTTTAGAGTTCCCCCAAAATTCAATATAAGTGGGCAAAAACAGTTAGGTCCATGTATATTTGGACAAAGGCATATTGCTAAGCCATGTTGTGCACTGGGTTATTGGTGTTTAGTGTTGATGTGAGACAGGTGAATTCTGGAGTGTGCGGGGATATACCGTCTGCTGAGATTCAGCCAAAAGTTGATTTATATGGTGTTTCATAGTACAAAGACAATGGCCCAAAACATACAGCAAAAACAAGCCAGAGATTTTGGAAGGTAAAAAATACCTCTGTAATGGCCAATTCAATCACCCACAAACAAACAAATGAAAGTCAGATGTAGTAAAGGTCTGGAGGATAAAGTACTAAAAATGAATATTTCATTTATGTCTTTCTCCAACTGTATATAGATATGCTGCATGCCCCTATAGGACTTTTTATATTTACATCATCTGGGTCGATTTCATAAAACGTCTTAAGACTAAAAGTAGCTCCTAACTTGCTGATTTAAGAGAAAATCTTAAAAATAATGGTCCTGTCAGTCCCAGATTTAAGAATCCTACATTTTTGCTCTAACAGATATCTCGCTAAGCATTTTTGTGCTGAATAGTTTTTTTAATTAGTGACAATTAGTCTGCATTTTAAACTTTATTTGCATGTGGCAATTAACATTTTATTTTTAAACCTTTATTCGGATATAGCAGCATAAAATCATGCTCTGCAATATTTCCATGAATAAATCTCTGACACAGACTATCAGCCAATCACTGTGTGCATAGTTAATAACGCACATCATCATGCTGACATCATCCATAGGAATAAGTCAACCCTATCTTTACTCTTAAATTCAGGCTACACAATTGTTTGGTCGGTTACAACAGTCACTTTGTCAGATTGACTCATAAAATCTTGTTGTGTGGTGAACAAGAAACTTGTCAGACTATACGATGCTGCCCGAGCTTTCATCACATGCCGTCATTAATGATGTGAGTGATGTCATCAAACGAGACAGAGGGCACTGTAAGCATAAACAAACAATGGCTACTAAACAGTGTGTTTTGCCCTGACATGTCAAGGAAGCAGGCGGCCTAGACGAGATCCTGTTCCCAACGCCCATTCAGAACAGCATATCTGCGCTTTATTCTTTCAGGTTACCCACCGGTACTTCCTGCACTGTATGCACGTGCTGCAGTCATGATTTTTGTCAGTCAGGACCACTTTCATCAAATTATATTTATTACAATAAAAGCATACAGGTAATGTTGGTGGTATGATTGTGTTCTGGGAGAGCTCCACGTGCTCTTCCGTGCCTGGAAAGAGCAACAAGTTAAACCGCCCTGGGGTAACAGAACAGATAGAATGCCAAATACATCTCAATTCACAGTTACCATGAGTAAATGCATGGGAAGAAGGCCATATACCTAAATACCTGGACACATATTCAATTTAATCTATGTCCCAACTTAGGAGGAGTTGCATACTTGCCTGACATGACCTGCCTGAACTAACACAATGCTAGATATTTGTGTGATCTATGCGCTCAGCATGTTCATAACGATGCTCAGAGGCAGAACAGACAGGTTGTCAATGAGTGACAGAGCAGAAAAAGGATGGAGCAAAGGATGCGAGTGCCCTTGAAGGATGTTTTAGCTCCATTTTGTTTGTATATTGCTTTAGCCTATAGGCCTAATTTGAAATTATATTATTAATTATATTTATGTATTTGTTTTTCTCTGCGACTCTTTTCCTACTTTTAACAGAAAAAAAAAACCGTACTTACACTATGCTTTTTTCTTTCTCTCTGGGGCACTTTTTTCTATCGTGTTGTAAAAGTTAAACGAATTATATCCTGACAATAATAAAATCGGCTAAGAAAAAAAAATGTTGTACAACATTTTTATTTTCTGGGATACTTTTTTTTTTTTTTTTTTCCGTGTTGCATTTAAAGTCATAGATAATACATTCAAGACTCATGACAAGACAAATAAAATAACAAATGGAACTGTGTTAAGACTACACCTATTTGTTAGCCCATCTCTTTTCTTTAAGTAGCGGGCTTTGAACACAGTTTTAATTTGACCTTTTTTCATAGTGTCATGGTGGTCCCTTATCATGAATGCAGAAATATTGTTGCCTTGGCTCAATACATTTCCTTCATTGTAAAATGACACCTAGCGAAAGCGATACCATTTGGTTTCAGCTCGTTTGAAAGCTTGTACAAAGGTGCTTCTATTCATTAATGTCAGCGATTTGATGGAACTTGCTGTGTACGATGGGGGGAAAAAATAAACATGACAGTCTTTCTGTCTTGAGGTTGTGAAGTGTTGTAGAGGTGTCGTGGACTGTGACACGCTACCCGGGATGAAATGATTGAATCGTGCATCCAGACGCCCATTATCTTTATGAATCCCCACCATACCCTACAAGCAGATTGTGGCAAAATCGTGTAGTCTGAATGGGGCTTTAGCTTGAGACTTCTCTCTGTTCCTAATTAAAAGTTTATGTCAGCAGCTTTGGAAAGGTTTTAAGAGAAAATTCTTAGCTAAAAACCTTGACTGTTATTTAGAACTCTTAGTGTGATATTGATGTTATAAAACAGTCCAATAAACAAGAAGTTAGGAGTTAAAAACGTACCTAATAGAAATATAAATTAAGCAAAAAGGCAATTTAAAAAAAAAAGGAATATTGCAAAACTGCAATGGAAAGGATTTTTCACATTTACACGTGAAATCACATGATAATTTTTTAATGTACTATGAAACAGCCCGTACATGCTCTCAAAGATAAGGGATGCTATTTTAAGGGATAGTTCACAAAAAAGAAAATTGTCATTAATTACTCGCCTCCGGGGGCGCCTGCAGGTGTACAGACGTACACACCGTGCCTACCATGAGCGCTCAGACTGACCTGAGATTTGCCCTGCAATTTACAGTGAAAAGATCTTTAAAAGCATCTGGAATGCAATAAAGTCATTTAAAGCTTTTGCCTTATTTAAAAAATAAAATGGGCAGATGAATAATTCACATATCAGACGTTGCAGCTAAAGCTTTACGTTTTAACAAAACAATATAAAAATCTGAAGATAGACGCAGCTATACAATGTTTTGCACATGCCATTATGGTTGGTTTTATTTTTAATTGTATAGATATAATTCTAAAATAAAACACACAATATTATTGGCCTGTTTTATGCTTTGCCTTATATCTATATTTTACACAATTTCTATAGTTTTATAATTCAAATGCATCTTTACAGATTAGTGAGAGTTTTTTTACCCTTTGATTTGAATTAATTTGTTTTAAAGTAGTAATTTTAAAGCTTTCTATGGATAGATTTATGATAGCTGTGAATCAGTTCACTGAATATCGGTTCATCATTGTGAAGCGCTCCTATTCTAGACAGAGATGACATGCTGTTTTCCTAGTTATTTTATAAAAGCACAGTTTTGTTGACAATAGGAATGCACACAAATAAAAGCAGACCCTTTACAGTTCTGAATGATGCATTACTTGCTGCCCCTGGCCACTTAAAAAAAAACAACTTGTATTAAAAAAATGCTTCAAATGTTTTTATATATAGATCAACTTGATAAACAACAATCACTTTTCCATTACTTACAAAACGGAACTATTTTAATAACCGTTGCATGAGATGTTTTGGGAGAAGGGGAAGACGGGCTTGGGTCTGAACTCAAGCTGGTCATTCCGGCCCTGCTCACCCTCACTTACCCACTTAAGTCGTTATTTTTGTTTTGAGGGGGTAATAACAGACAAATGTAATAACAGAATTTTTCTTTTTGGGTCAACTATCCCTTTGATGCTTGAATGGATACGTCTCCAATGCGGCCGCTCTAGTATTACCAGCTGAATGAATGAATCGGTTGAAAGAATGACTCAATGACTCACTCATGCAGTGATTTGCTGTCACCTACTGAAGAGTTTAGGTAAATAAAGTTAGTGCACTTTTTTCATTTAAAAATATCAGTATTCCATGTTTGTTTGGTTTTTATTTATAGAATTATTTATGCATTTGTAACAGTCTGTAAATGCATCTAAATGCCACATCAGATTCAGCTCTATCGTATTAAATGTATTGATTATATTTAAGAGTGTGACCCACAAATGATGCATACGTTTGATTAGGTTAGAAAAACTGGACATATAAAAGTAAAAAATATGCCCATTAAAGGTAAAAAAAAAAATATATATATATATATATAAAAAGTAACCCTATCGGAAGTATTAATTTCTCTTACTCCTGCAAACTAATAACTGTACAGAATATAAAGAATATCAAAAGCTGGAAATGTCAGCTGTACACAGCGGTCCTAAACCTTCCAAAGTACCAGCATGATAACACATTCAGCAAAATATTGAATAACTTTTTGTCATTATTGCATGCGTCTACTTTCCGATAAAATGGTAAAAATGTCACTGGGAAAGATGGAAATTGCTGCAATAGGAGAAGCCGCTCTTTTTCTTTGCATATATGATCTTTATATATATATATAATAATGGCTTGCACCTTAGAAAGCAGACTGAATTCAGTAGATATGATTATGTTGTTGTGTGTCCAATGCCTCATGTTTGGTAACTCAATCATTTGTTCAGGCAGTCCTCTTTCACAGAAGAAAGTCATATAGTTTTGGAATAACATAAGGGTGGGTTTTCAGTGATTTCTCCCTTTAAGAATATGATAAAACCGGTAACCCTGTATATTAAATAGCAATGTGTAAGTCTTCTCGTGTTGGCTATAGACATGAATGATATCTAAAATCTTGTGACTTGAGAAGAGTGATAACACTTTGTCCAACAGTTGGTCTTAGAATTTTATTTTCCCCACAGATGAAACAAACAACTAAAATCTCAAACTTTCACTAAATTAATAACATCTCAGATTAAAGACTTAAGCAACTAAGCACAAAGAAATTACCCATAACACCTGGCAACCAAACCGAAAACTTGAACAGATCACTCCCAATACCTTGGTGTCTATGTAGCCAAGTCTTTAAAAGCAGGTTTGCATGGACATCAGTGAGTTGCGCTCGCGGTATGAGGAAAAGGCGCACAGACTGAAAGCCTCTCCAGAGAGCAGATAGCTAAGATAATTCTGATACATGCAATGACTATTCATTGTGGCATTTTTATTATTATGTAGTTTATGCAACACGCCAACAATGCAGCTGAACACCTGACTAACACAGCCATGGGCGCACAAACGGGTGCAGAAGCATCGGGCAGTGAAGAACACGGCGCAGGACGGGACAACTGTGTCAGGCTGAAACTAGCAAAAACACTTGTGCCGCATTGCTCCGAGTGTATGGGGCCCGCTATCGTCATGTTATTTTTTTTTTTACTGCAAATAGTACAGATTTAGAAAGTTGCTTTTTGTGTTTAATTTGTACAAAAGTAAACAGATCCGGAGTTCCCCATGTATGTTTCCATTAGACTTTGAAAAGGTCAAGGAAAGATCCATTTAAAGAAGTAATGAAATGTGTGTTTGGGTTTGATAGGATTTGTGTCTCTTCCAGCCTCAGAGTCACATAGTCAATAGTTTCATCTAATAGAAACCCTGTTTTTTGTAAACACTTGCAGAAGTTTCTCTGTGCATAAAACTTAATGTCTGCTGAAAAAATACTGGAGCAGTAATGAGAATTATGATAATTAGATAATTAGAATTATGATAATAGTTCACATAATCTTTTAATATTTGATCATACTTGTTTTAAACATTTTTGCTATGGCAAAATGAATTCAAAGCAATATTCTTTATTTATATATATATATATATATATATATATATATATATATATATATATATATATATATATATATATATATATATATAAATATATAATATATATATATATATATATATATATATATATATATATATATATATATATATATATATATATATATATATGTATATATATATATATATATATATATATATATATACATATATACATATACATATGTATATGTGTGTGTGTGTGTGTGTGTGTGTGTGCATACAATTTTGTCATCATTTACTCACGTTTGTCATTCATGTCAAATCTGTAGAACTTGTTTTTTTCTCTGGAACACACATTATATATTGTAAATGTTTAAAATGCCAATGGGGAAATGTCTTTTGTATGTTTTATCCATACAATAGAAGTTAGAGGCCATAATATTTTTTGTGTTCTACAAAATCAAGTCATAGAGGTTTGAAACAACATGATGGGGAGTACATGATGACGTAACTTTTTAATAACTAAACCTTAAAATTTTAAATCCTGTAATCCTATAAATGAATTTGTAAACCCTGTCGAGCACTGCTTAAACTCTGTTTTGGAAAGTTGGTTTGGAAATTAGGCATCTCCTGTTCACCTCAAACAGAACTGAGAATTGACGTGCACCTTGTCCTCATTACCCATGTCACAGAAATAACACATTACCCTCCGGCGCAGAGCTCAGCTTCAGTGGCGCCCTCACTGACCCCATCTCCTGTCACAGCTCGCTTAAACACACTAACCTTCAGCGCTAATCACAGCACAATTAGCCGCAGATGAGTGTTTCAGACGCTGCTTCATAACCTCTCTGTATTTAAAGCCCAGCAGGTAATATTGAGCAGTGAGATAAGTGAACGACAGATAAGACTGATGGATAAAGACAGCTGGACAGTGACAGGCTTCATGTGAGATCGCTTGTTATCCTCGGGGTATCATTTGGTTCATGGTGTCCCAAAAAGCCTTCTGTTACACATCATGGATAAGGGAAAGTTTCTGAATATGTGACGGAAGTGTACGGGCATTGATTCAAGTTGAACATGAGCTACCATTCAATAGTTAAAATGGATTTTTATAAAAGGCTGCAGAAATACAGTGAACGAAACAATGTTGAAATCTTTTTACAATTTACAGTCTGATTTAATTAATTAAAAGTAAATATATAAAAAATAAATTATCTATAAAAATCTATAGATATATGTAATTTATTCCTGTGATGGCAAAGCTGAATGTTAACAGCCATTATTCCTGTCTCACATGGTCCCTCATGATCTTTCTAATAGGCTGATTTAAAATGGTTCTTATTTTTGTTTTAATTATGATTTGATAAGCAGGAAATTCAAAAGAACAAATCTTATCTCATCAATCTTATCAAATCTTATTTTTACTCTTAAATTTGATGAACTTAATCCCAAAGTCTGTCTGTCCAAGTTTAGAGGTAATCTTTTCACTAAATTGTAATCATTTAGCAGCATCATGGTGTCCAAACATGCTAAAGGGGACACTGGATGCAAAATTCACTTTTACATGCTGTTTGAACATAAATGTGTGTATACACAACCACCCTATCATAATAAAATCCACCCAGTGCTTTCTTTCAAATCTTCGTAATTAATGACCCCTTTCTATGATAAAGCTGTTCAGATTCTTGGCTTTGTGACATCACACATGATTATGAAGGACACTGACGTTTTCTCCCAGACCCATCAACAGTCTGCTATTTGTTTTGACGTTGGAGCAGGTGTAGGCAAGGATAAGTGTTTAAGTGATTGAAGCGTTTTGTAGTTGGATATAATAATGAACAATGCTTGTTATAGACTTTCCCTAAAGAATCATATCGACTTGTGAAAATCCATTGGGCATCCAATGACCTCCTTTAATTTAGGTAGTCAGGCATGTAGTGAGTACTTAACTACCCTATATGCCAGGGTTGTCCAGTCCTATTCCTGGAGATTTACTTTCCTGCAAAATTCAGCTTCAACTCTGATCAAACACAACTGAACCAACGAATTCTGGATCTGAAGGAGCACTTGATTATTACAAAAAGGTGTGTTTGATGAGGGTTGGAACTGGACTCTGCAGGTAGGTAGATAACCAGATTGGGCACCCCTGCTGTATGCGCTAAGGGTTCCACGAGTTCATGTTTAGTTAATGTTGTCATTTTGTTGTTAAAATACTTTCTATTTAATACTTTAAATACTTTTCTACTTAAACTACTGTGCAAGTAATCTCTTGGCAGACTTTCAGTCCATTGTTGTTTTATCAGTATAATGCAGTATTTCTGTTCATTCATTTGTTTGTTTCTTCATTCGTTTTTTGTGTTTTCTTTAATTAACGAGGTTAAAATTTCCAAAATACTGACATTTTCTTCTGTCAGCACTTGCTAATTTTACAAAAAAACAAGTTTGCTTAAAACTGCCTTTAAACTAAAACATGGATGGAGTTTAGCTGCTTTGTAAGTAATGTATATTAGTTATTTTCTTTTTTCCTTATCGGGAAAGCACAAGGCCCACAGAGCATCTCGGCATCAATTCTGCCTCCATCCATTGGTTCTGTGCTGCTATCAGATTACTTCTTGCTCTCTTCCCAGGACCTGTGGTTTTATCAGAGACGGTCAGTGTTACGCAGCCCCTGCCCTCTCAGGTTAAACACATAGCCACAATAAACACAGATGGCTAGAACCTTGCTGAACCTGTCCCAGGAGGCTAAAGTCAGCTCCATTTGAGGGAATCGTTTACCAGCATAGAGAGATTTTACAGCGTATTCAACGCCTCAGCATGTAAAAGCAACTTTATAATCCATTTAAAATACAACCCACTTTCAAAAAACATTTTAAGTACATGCAGATATGCTCACAGTACTCCTTC
The DNA here is from genome assembly GCF_018831695.1 of Puntigrus tetrazona. Lineage (NCBI taxonomy): Eukaryota > Metazoa > Chordata > Actinopteri > Cypriniformes > Cyprinidae > Puntigrus > Puntigrus tetrazona. The sequence continues at coordinate 22,193,917 of NC_056703.1, read as the reverse complement.
TGAGAATTGTTTTATAAATTTTAATCTATATACAAATCTTATTGCTTTACCTGATAAAGTAGAAGGCATTTAAATACATTCACTGTTATTATAAAGTATAGTTTTTAATGTTTTGGTTGCATATATGTGGTCGAAAATGCTGTAAAACAGTACTAATATTATAATATTAATAATATTATTATATTCAGTGTTAAATAAACTTTCAGAAATCTTTCTAATATGCTGACTTGATGATCAAGAAACATTTCTCATAATAATTTGTCCTTGCGTGTTAATTTATAAAAAAATAAAATAAAAAATGCTGAACTTTGAGCATTAGTGTATGTTCAAAGTGAGTCCTTGAAGCAGTCAGAAAGCGGTTTAAATGGAAGTCTGCTCGGGTCGTGTTTGGTAAATGTGAATCAGCAGACCGGTTATCCAAAAGCAGCACTAATTTAATTCTGTGCCAGACCAAAACTGTTTCACATAAAGAGTTGTGACCCATCCCTACATCAATCAGACCAAACGCAGTGTGGTGATTAACAGGAAAAAAAAGATGGGAATCCTTTCTGTAAACAATGCTAAGCTTTTGCCTAGCGTTATGAGATCACTCTGCCATCAAATGTACATTAGCTAAATCAGATCATAAAGATGCTTATAATTCTTTATAAATGGGGGAAAAAATATTATTAAAACGTTTAATGCGGTTGCTTTTATTATAGAAGTTTATCAGTCATGATTTATGAGCAAGACACGATCACAACCATGATAACCTAATTAGGCTGCATTTATTTTAATATTAAATATCTCAACGCACATAAGTAGATATGAGAACAACTTGTAAATATTTGGAATGCTTAATTTTTTGGCATATGTTTGTATACTGTTACAATGTAATTAGTCTCAGCATGCGTTAATTTTGTGCCACTAAACGTTTGCCTCACTAAGGTTAAATTATGCCTAAGGGTGCGTCTTAATCAGCTCCCTTGTTCAGTAGTCAGGGCACCGATCAGGGAGTCGGGCTGGCTCAATTGAGATATCCTTCCAGTGCACTAGAATGTTAGTTCCCTAAAAGTAATCCCACAGTGGACCACAAAACCTAGGGAGCATCGGTGCTCACTGTGCTCCCTAAACAGAAATAACGTCACGTCTCTGAAGCGTGAAAAAAAAACCCACACAAATCAAAGCAATAATTATAATGACATGCAACAGAAAATTTGAAAAGTTGTTTCAAAAAAATTATTCATATTTCAACATAAAAATGCATCACTAGACAGGTAATGAATACATCTAGTTATCATTTATAATTATCTATGATGTGTGAAAATGTACAAGAACAATGTGGAAAAAAGGAGAAAAAAATCAAAAAATGAAATTGGTCCTGTTGTTTATTATTTCAAGTGCTGATGTTCTACTACAGTATGTGTGTAATTCAAGTGATCACGAGCTCGGGAGCTGACAGAGACTTTCTTCGGCCTTTGCTCTGGAAGTGATGTGTTAATTCTGCTAAACCTTAACTCAAACTAAACTATATGAAATGAAATGTTCTCAAATAATAAAAATAACAAAAATATGAATGAATCTAACAAGAATTGAATTATATTAAAATAAAACAAATGTAAAAATTTAAAATCTATAATATCCTTGCTTTCACATAATTGTATTGTAGCTGCTAATATCTGCAAACATTTCAGATGTTCAGTCACCTATATTTATTTATTTATTTTAGAATCCACGGTTTCAAATAAATTATCCGCACACCAACCACACACACCTATATTTTTCTCTTTTTGTCACATTACTATGATTCTGATTGCTAATTTTCCATGATGATATGATGACATTTTTATCTGCAGATTTAGTGACGGGGACTGACAACTTGTCAGGGTTAATGGTAACTTAATACACTGATAATAGTCTGCTTTCAAATTAACATTTAATTATAAAATGTTCTTTTTTGGCTAGATTACCCTACACTTTCTTAATAGTAGGGCTGTGTATCGGCAAGAATCTAGCAATATGATACATATCACGATACAAGGATTGTGAGACAATACAATATGTTGCAATATATTTTAGAAATAGGAGGATAACATCCCAAAAAAATAAAATAAAAATAAATATATATGTATATAATAACCAGAACACTGCATTTGAACCACTTTTTGTGCAGTACTAATAAAGAGAAAAAATAAAGTGCTTGCAGGAATCCGATCTGACTGATCACGGATTGAGGTGGAGATTTTGCTACTCAGCAGATTCAGAGCTCAGTGACAAATGTTATGTTGCAAGATGCGCTCCCTTTACACAGAGCAATTGCCAAATCAAAAGAGAACAAGACTGCGAGAGCGCTCATTCAAAAGAGATTTAAATACTTCCTATTGATAGCTGCTCCCTAATATGTGGAAATTATATGCAAAATTAGCGGGCGGGATTGGACAAAACCTGCAGGAGCGGAACACACACGTTGTCACTCTTTAGGATTAGAGATAAGACTGCTATCTAACACCTGGAATATAAGCTCAAAACTTAACAACTGCCACGATTTTTTATTTATTCATTCATTTTTTAAAATATCACAATATTTTCTTGCAACCCTGTTTAATAGCATAAACAGGCATCTCGGTCACTTCAACTTCCTGATCAGACAGGGGTGCACAAAAATTGTTACGGTGTCTGTCTGCCTGAAAAAAAACATTTTAAACATGTTCATAAAATAAACTCTCTAACTCTGACTTTGCTGACACTCTCCGTATTCTGTGTGATTGGCTGTTTCTTTCAAGTGCACGTGTTCCAGAGTTAATCACAAACCCTGGTGCAAGCCCTCGAGTTATCAGAGAATATTTATATTGAGCTTTGCGAGTCCACTAAACCAGGTTGGATTTGTTTGGTTTGTCAAATGTAAACCTACTGCAAATCTACAGTGCGACAGGACACATTTCTCTTAGAGACTGTAAACGTTAGCTGCATTCATTGTGAAAATTGCTAGCACATTGGGAAAGGCAATTTCCGAGGAATCATTACAAAAAAATACCTTATCTCTTCTGGAGGTAAAGCTGGATGATGAAGGATTCATCTCATGTCATTCATGAATGATAAAGCTCGAATATAAGCCACGTTTAGGTAGATCAGGGTTTGCATTCCCTTCAAAACCCAAAGTGATCCACTGTGTCTTCCGTGGCTCATGTGTCACGAGTAAATGCTGACTGCTATGCGGGTCTGTGATAAAATTACAGTGTCTTCTACAGTCGTGGAAGCAGCCTGGTCCTGTGTGACGTCCATCTGTGAATGTCTTGCTTATTTTTAGGTATTGTTTAAAAAAAATACACTGGGTGGTATGTGAATTTTGCATTTGATGTCCCCTTTAAATACAGCCTAGCTTCCCATAGCGTGCAGTATAGTGTAGAAGTCATATGTACCATTTTTATTTATTTTTTCCCCAACAAAGTATGACAGCCCTTAAGCTTTTTGGACTGTATAAATTGTTTTAGCTTTGTCAGACAAACTTAACGTTCGCATATAATATATTAAACTCGAGTTTGAGCCAGTATTTTAAGAACAAATAATCATGGATTGATCGGATTTCTTATAGAAAAATATAAGTCATCATACTGTCAAAGAAAATGAGACTGCAACTGTTTCTTTAAATTCCATGCTAAAGAAGCACAAATAATTTCCTGCTGAATCTAGATGTACCATAATACACTTAAAATGAAGAAGATTACTGTGCCACATCTTAATGCTTATCACCGTTTCGCAGAGCACATTCCAACCAGCCAGTGTGTTACGGGGAAGTATTTGTTCGTCATAATTCAAAGAAATAAGTTTGCTGAAACATTTGTAAATTGCTGTCTTTATAGAAACTGTTGACAGTTTTCTTCTCGCCTTTGCCAGGCCTTCAGATATAAATTCAACTCTGTTCTACATTTAAATGTTTCATATTTTCTTTGTTTTACCAGAAGGAGCTGTTTTTTTTTCAGATATCAGCCTCAGTGTCTGCTTTAAACTTGCCGTAATATAGCATGCTCAAATGGAGCACAAACTGCAACCAATATGATCCAAAGCCAGTAATTCTGTTTGGCAAGTCGTCCTGTATGATGAGAAGTATCACTTCGGTTAGAGTCATAATGCTGCCAAGTGCAGAAAGCTCTCATGCAAATGAACAGGCATGCTGGGTAACGGATAGGATAGGGCCTGAAATCTCCTGCCGTCTAAATCTATACTGAGTGTGGGATTGGATTGATCTGCTCAGATCTCCAGGGAGCAAAGACTGCCCAGAGGCTGGATCCTTCATGCCAATGAAACAAATAGTTGAGTTCATTTGATTAGTCAGTGCCAGAGAGAAAAGGGGCTGACAGTTGGAGAAGTGCTGAGCAGATTTGTCAGAGTTCACTTGTTTTTTACAGTCTCTGCAGACGTATTGGGTTGTACAAGACGACATGCCCTGGGTGAAGACATCTGTCAATGTAGCATCACATGCAGAGCATACAGGTTCTTTTGGTAAAGTTCAGATATTACCCTTAAGCTCCAACATGTAGATATATCAAAGCAGTGTGCTAGCAACATTAACCCATGAAAATGTTTTTAGTACCGTGAATGCAGTGCAATTCATCTGCCAGAACAATGTAATAAATGAACTTTCTCTTCCACATTTTAGTAACCCATATATTTTCTCAAATAAATGACCCTTAGGATGGAAAGTTGGGTCATGGATGGATGGATGGATAACTAATTTAGCACTACCTTTTAAAAGTTCAAGGTTAATATTTATATATAATAACTTATTTTTATATTTCTACAGTACATTCATTTAGAATTTCACAAAAAAAGATATTTAAAAAAATTTGCAGTTCTTTTGAACTTTCTATTTATCAAGAAAAAAAAAATAAAACTTTTGAGCAGTAGGGAGGTAATCAGGACCATCTTTAAACTGTCAGCATCTAAACAAAAGTTATATTAAGCTTAACTTTTTTTGACTGAATGTGATTTTAATCACTTTATGTAGGTTTAAGTGAATTGGGTAAATTCAACTAAAAAGACATTCCTAAATAACTTCAATCACGTGCAACCACTGACAGAATCATGTTTTTTTACATGTAGAAGAAAAAGATGGTCGAATCATAAGAGTTCAATATTGTGAGTTGCTACAGCTTTTAGAGCGTCTTTAGATTGAAGAACCTTGAAGGTCTGGCAATATATCTATTTTACTTTTATTTTCTAGATTGATTTATTTATTTGAATCAAGAACTTTTATTTATATAGCGTTTTGTTTAGCATTTCTGTAGTTTGGACTTGCTCCATTTGCTTCATACTGTTTCTGTTGCATGTAAGTGTCATTTTGGGGTAAGATCGGACTTTTAATCAATCAGTCAAGCTCAGAAATATAGTAATGCTGTAATGAAAATATTCAAAAGAAACATTGTCACCACTGTGTGTGTAATCGTACGTATTGTGGCTATCTGCCTTCTTGTGTTGTAATGAAGTCTTACGAATCATTAATTCAGTAATTACCTTCATTCAGGATCTGCATGGTGGCATGTAACCTGCTATTACAGAAATAGCCCAATAACGCCGTGCTTATGACTAATACACATTATTCACAGACTTATCTACAGCATTTTATTTCAGAATCTGCTATTTTCAGACTTTTCCGTTAGCTTAAAATCCAAACATGTTTGAGAAATCACGCCAGATATAGATCATGAACATTATTAAACAAAGTCATTATATTTATCTAGAAAATAATTTGATTAAATGAATAGTTGAATGATACTGCTGAATCAAATGACTGTATAATGAGTGACTCTGTCTAAACCGTATGAGTTTGTTTGACCTTTCAGAAACTCCTTGTTAACTATATTTCCAGTAAAACTCTGAACTAACAAAAGGCTTAAGGATGCGGCTGTCAGTCAAGCGGTGGACACAGCAGAATATGTTATCAGCTGGCTGCCGCTTGAGCATGTCTTCCTATCTTCAGCACTTACACCTTATGATGTGGACCCAAAAGAGCCGGGCCTGAGGCATAAACAGTGTCACACTTTTTTTTTTTTTTATATAATACACTTTCTTTCATGCTGCAGCTCAGATACTTAAAGCTTAGGCACAGAGCTGGTGCTAAACCTCTGTTCGAGGAAGAATGGAAATTTGCTGGCGCTTTGAGATTTAAAATGTGTTTCTTTTGGAGTCGTTCGCCCCAAAATCGAAAATTCGATGAATATTTATTAAAATGCCGTGAAACGTTCATGTTGTTTTGTTTTTAATGCTTACAGTATGTATAAGACACACACAAATGTGCATTTAAAAAAAAGAATGTCCTGTCCAGTTTTTTTTTTCCCATAATGAAATGGGTCTCTGCTGACAAAACAATTATAAAAAAAGCGGTCTGTATTGCATGTTGTTGCAGATGCATATTGCTTGTTTGTTTTGTGCGTTAAACTATATTTGACTGTGAAAATACCCACAAAAGATCATTTAATCAGCCATCAAGTAGACAATGCAAACTGTAGCTTTAGAAATATTATACAACATACTATGTATTTCTACAACAGCCTAACATAAACCTTAATGATTATGTTCTTTAGCCTAATAGAAGGTATTTTGAAGACTGTTGATAACAGAGCTGTTTTGGTTATCAATGACTTTCTTTGTATGAACAACAACAACAAAAAACATTTTTCTCAAATTAATTAATACATTTTTAACTATTAAACTTTTGATTTTGTTTTATTATTATTATTATTATTATTTATTGTTATTTTATTATTATTTATTCATTAATTTTAATATTTAATGTTTAATATATTTATTTAATTTTAATAAATTATGCTCTAAATAAGAAACTAAACCTGTAAGCAGGTAGCAGTAAATGTCTTTCAGACAGTAAAATGGATTAATTTAAAACATAGCTGTGTTGTTGTGATGCACGAAAATTTTGCTGTGGCTTTAAAACTGAGCAAAAGACAATGCTCATCATGTTTAAAATATAATACAATTCAAGATTATTTGTGTAGTGCTTTTTATGATACAAACCATTGTAAAGTGGCTTTACAGGAAATTAAGTTTCTACTATATTTATATATAATTTTTCATAGCTAATTAATGAAGTTAAACTGACAGCCCTAGTATTTATTTATTTATTTATTTATTGAAGTTGTGGAGGAATTGACTTTCAGAGAATTGAGGGACAGAAATCTCTCAGGGTTCATTAAAAGTATCTTTATTTGTCTTTCTTAGGTGAATAAAAAGTTTTGAAATGATGTGATGAGCTGTTGATGTCAGAATTTTACATTTTGGGCGAAGAAACCCTTTAACAGTGCCAGTTTTTATTCACTTTCTTTACATGAAACCGAATAACCACAAAAACAGTTCTTCTAACATTTATCGTCTGTGTTTCACAGAAAAAAAAGTCTTACATGTTTGAAATGATTTGATGAAATGGTGTAAGTTTGGGGCGAATACACCTTGCTCAGCTTTGATTGACATATAGACCAACCAAATTTCTGCACCACAAGCCTTTGCCAACTTTACACTTTCTGGTCCTAGGTGGCCCAATGAGGTTCTGGCTGAGTTGTCCTGGAGCACAGGGCTCAAACGGTGCTTTTGGTCACCAGTGGTTGCACGCCCACCAGCAACAAAAACTAATTTCACGAAACGCTGCCTCCCCATTCAAATTAGCGATGCTATCACAAGACTAATTAAAATGCCAAGAGGAAATTGTTGAGGGCGATTTGCCTTTCGCTCATCATATCCTAAATTTTGTCAGATGTGGGGGGAAAAAATAAATAAATAGATTGCTAGCTAGTGCAATGTGTGATGAGGATTGCAATGCTTGCAGTTATTGTTAAAGAAAAAAGTAGACTTATCAGGTGCGGCGTTTAATACCCCTGAGCTCTGATGCAGTGGTACTGAAGTGAAAAGAGTAGAGTTACAGTGTGGTTTGGTATTACTGGCCACACCCCTAAACTTCATTCTAGCCAATGGGATCCGGTCCAGCTCTGGACCATAATTTATTGGGCTGTATGACAAGGGCAATTTGCTTCTTTCTTATAGCTATGGACGTTAATGAATGTTGCACAGTCATATGACCAAAACAATGTCATATATTTTCCCATAAAAGCCCATGCGTTTCCTATCACAGTGTAATTTGTCTTGTCACATCTAAGGTCAGCGAGAGCCATTTATATTGCTGGCATATTTTGCTAAGGGTTTGCCCTTTACTACTGTAAGCTTAATATTGCATAGGTCTTTTTTTTTTTTTTTGTATGGGTCTATTAATTAATTGAATAATGCATCTATAACAACTTGTCATCCATATATCAACTTGTAGATTCATTTTCTACAAGGCATTCTATTAATAGAAAAAAAATCGTTATTGATGTTCTGGGGGCATAAGGGTGGTAGAAAGTTTCTCATCATGCAAAAAAACTAAACAAAACAAAAACATTGCAACTAGATTTTTACAATCATTTTTAATCAGTTTTATTTTGTTTAACTCTCATATGCCATGTACATCCATTACAAAACAAATAAAAACAAGCAAGACTTTTTCTTATGTGTTTAGCTGCATTTATTTCTTCCCTTTGCTTTCTGTAAACCAGTCATTTACATACTGTTTATGTTTTTAATTAAGTGAAGGAGTGGATTTAATCTGGATCTATTCCCTGCTATAAAAGACAGTTTTTAGTTGCAATGACAAATGTGACAAATCATGTTTAAGTCTCCCTGGGTGTGTGTTTTTATGAATTTGTTTGGTATGATGGAATGCTGTGTGTGTGTGTGTGTGTGTGTGTGTGTGTGAAGAAAGATTTATTCCCTTTGGTACATGCCTGGAGATAATGAGTCTCTAGATATTTATGTACTGTACACAGGTACACGGTTCCCTCCATATTTTATCTTCCCTACTCCTCACTCACCTTGAAATAACATACACATTTCCAAAATGGTCGTTTTTCTACTTCAGACCACACATGTTAATAGCAACATGTAGGCTTCTATAAAAATGAAGGGACAATACTCTCACGAGGCAAAAACAGACTTTCCACTCTGGTTTTCCGGGCATTCACTCATTCCACTTTCAAAGTGGATCATTTTTCTAAATTGCATGTTATCTCCCACTGATAAAACTCAGTTCTGGGAAAATGACTTTTCGCATTCTTTATTGTGCAAGTTATTTTTTCGCTGTGAATGAACTGATTGCACTGGTAATTTAAAATGCACTTTTTCCCCTTGCTGGGTAGCAGAAATTGGTGCCCTTGAGAAAACATAATGGTTGCTTCCTGCATGCTTTTTGGCTTCCGCACTAATTACAAAAGCTTCTTTGACTACAGCTTGTGCAAAGGTTTTGGTGTGTGCGTCAAGCGCGCAAAGAAAATAAGATGCAAAATTAAAGCATGCCTTTTATTGTCATGCGATCGTTTGACCCTGCAAGTTGGGTCTGCATTATATTGTCTGGTCAGTGGTTGTGCAAATGGAGATGGTAACTGATCAGGTACAGCTGGGAAATGGTCTTTGCCAAGACTCCAGCAGCTGCTGTCAGCCCTGACATTTCAGAGCCTGCTGTCCATCACTTCTTAATTGTCTTCCTGGCTACAGCAAGGCCTGGCCTGCCGAGCAGCAGTCTCTGGCTGTTATGTCACCATGAGAGTGACTGGCACCAGAGTGTAGTGTGCTCAGAACACCTCTAGAGCATTACTGTGTTTGTTTCATGGGGGTAATGTGTTTTGAAAGGATTGTTAGAGTTTTTCGATGCGTGTCAGTTGATTGAGTTCCACTGCCTTGAAAGTCGTGGCCCTGTTTCAGTGAATGACTGGATGTCGCGGTTGCTTGTTTGTTCGGTTCTGTGGTTTGAAATGAAATGTTTTTGTGATAGGCCAATGTCTCAGTAGTTGCTAATAGGGCTGTTGCAATAACCACAATATTGTGATATCGTGACACTGACAAGCTACTGCCACAGTTGCCATGTTTTTTTTTCTTTTCATGTGCATGTACTCTTCTTGTTTTGCACTTAATGCATGTGTAAGGTGGTGGTGGTTGTTTTTTTGTTGTTGTTGTTTTTTTATTGCAACAATAACAGTTAGCAATACAGATGTTGTCTTACAATATGTTGCTGTTACGCTGGATTATTACTATTATTATTATTGTGGATTTCTTATGAGGAAATGGCAAAAATCAGTCTAAATGAGGCTTTAAAGCTTTTAATCAATGGCATTTATCTCTGTGAAGTCAAACATCAGCTTTAGCATAGGGCTGGGCAATATATCACACAATATATTTTAGGTGCATTTTGCCAGAAAAGCCAGTTCTTTGTTTAGCGGTAAATCTCTATCAGCTGTTTTCAAAAGGAGCAGTAGTTAATACACAGAGTTGTAGATCACTGACATGCTATGCAAAAGATACTGTTTGATATATTGCCCAGCCCTACTTCAGCATTGCCCAGATAATTGATCTTGAGTCTTGTAAGATAAATAATATCAACACCTTGTTACATTCGCAAATTAAGTTTTTTAAATGTATTTGTATTATGAAGAAAAAAAAAAAACTTACACACTCCTACAGGCTTGAGAGCATGCTAAATATCTGGACAGACAGCTGTAATGTTTTGGCACAACGCCATGTTAAGCACCTGCTTTAAATCGCTCTATACTGAGCTACGCTTAATTTGTTTTCTTTTCCCTGCTCTACAAAGGTGTGGAAACGTTCTGGAGCCTGGTTCTACAAAGCCTTGCCGAAGCATATTCGTCCCATTAAGGATTCAATTCTAGATAACAGGAGGCCAGTAATAGAAAGAGGAGAGCAGCTGCCAATGGCCAGGAGTGCACCAATCACCTATACATGGGCTCAAAGCAAAGGTTAGATGCTAATTATTATTTTCTATTCTATTCTATTCTATTCTATTCTATATGTAATGCAGAGTCTTTAAAACTAAATGGTTGGACCATAAAAGACTTGTTGTTTTTTTTTAGGTTTTTAAATGGTAATTTAAAGTACTTTGCTAGCAAGAACCCACATTTTATTTGAATTTTAAGCAAACATTTTATACCTCTATACTATGTCTGTAATTAGGCCATTGTCGCAGTTTTCTAAATATACTGGTTAGGCTATAGATCTAAAGGTCAGTTAGCTTATTAAAACACCCCTTAGTCATTTTTGTACTTTAGATGGGACATCCCATTCTCTGCCAGTGACGCTATTAATAAGCTCAGCCTTCTTAAGGTGAACCCATTTAACCCTTCTCTGAATAAACATTCACTCTTACATTAATTTCAGGCTGAAACGCTCCTAGCTTCCAGGCACAGTTCTGCTTAACCTTGCAGAAATGCAGAAATGCATTTAAGGGAGGATGAAAAGTGAAATATATGTAAAAATAAACTTGCCATGGCATGAATTAAATGGACCCATCTGCAGTGTGTGATAAGCTTAGTTATCAGAAGAATTAGGCAGTAGAAGAGTCCTACAGCATGTGAACCAATGTCCCTCAAACTCTGTTGCGTCTTGTAGTAAGGACACTCAGAGGACCAATATATCATCATTTTATTATGTATAATAAAACTTGTGGCCCATAAGAGTTTACAGTCACACAGTTTCTCATGCATTTGATTATCTTCGACATGCAAATAAGATGTTCAGAAACGGTCATCAATTCCACATATGGTGGTGCTTTATAGCTTTACAAAGATGTATCATTGGAGTGGTTCACTTTGGCAGGTGCACATCTGTTTGTACGCTCCTGGACTGGAATTCATATGTGTTAGACATGAGTTTTCTTTTCCTTTTTTGTTAAACTGGCCTTCGAGTCCCATAATGTGGTTTAGTGCCATACACACATTCTTTAGAGCAAGAAGTGTATGAGGTGCATTAGTGTTGTAGGGGTGGATACTTTTTCTAACTGTACCCATTTAAAAGATGACTGTATAAATGAGGTCTGAAAGGCTTTTGGTGGAACTAACGTAGAGTAATACCTCCATACCAGCTGCTGCTATTATGCATGAGCGTATCAGATGTTGTTACTGAATGAAGCTGGATAAAAGCACACATGTTGATTTAGGAACTACACCTTCTTGACCCTTTGATAAAATAAACTTTTCAGAGATTTTTGTCGCATTTTAGGTTCAACAATGAATTATGTTCTTATCAAGAACCAAATTTGACTTTATACTTGTGTATTTTTCATGTTTGGCTTCTTAAAGCTCCTTAAAGCCCTTTAAGTTGCTGATATGCTTCTTTGCGGATTAAAAATGACTTTGAATTTATTTATTTTCTAACATCATGTGTTCTTTAAGTCAGTAATTTAGCCCCAGCTAAAGACTCGAAAGGGATAGTTAGTTCACCTGAAAACAAAACTGCTATGATTTTTATTTAGCCTTCATGCAATTCCAGACCTTATTTTCCTGCAGTTAGAATTAGGGATGGATCAATCCAATGCTCTATCTGTATCGGCTCCGATACTTGCATTTTCTGCCTGATCCGGTATCAGTCTGGCGAGACTGATCCATATCCAAAATCCGGTATTATAATATTGCGTTATTGTTAAGCCCCACAAAAGGCACAAAACATTATAAAGCACCATAACGTTTTCTATATATATACGTGCGCTACGGTGTATATTTCAAGTGTTCTGAAGTCATTTCATAGTTTAATGTGAGCTACAGGTGAATTCGTTAAATTCAAGTTAAAGCAACCTTTTTTTTTTTTTCCACGGTAGCTGTCTGTCATCTCCCATTTGGTGAAACAGAATATATTGTGTAATGTAATTGTAAAGAGAGTTAATAGTGTTATTAGTAGTTTTACTATCAGTTCAAGCATGAAAGAGGGACAGAGTGTATGTATTTTCAGTACACAAGCTGTGATTGACTCCACTGTGATGTTTCAGTGGCTTACACCACCCCAGTGCAAAACACATTGGAACAGTCAATAGAAAATACTTAAACTAATAACAACACATAAGTTACTTGCAGACTCTATTTCAGAAGTGCCAGATTGACCAAGCAAAGACAGAATTGACCCAATTTTTTAGAAATAGCCTTTGCACATCCCTTTATATTCTCCTAGGTTAACAAAACTGTCGTCCGTAAAATGTTTTGCACAAATTGGAACATCTGGGTTGTGTTGTTCTGTTAAGTAATCCTAAAGTTTCCTAACTGCATCTACTTTCAAAAAGCCAAATAAAGCGCTTTTTCCTGGCATGGCTGCAACAACCACCTTTCTTTGCATGACCATTTGGGCCGCATTATGCAACTATTATCACATCTTGATGTAGAGATATGGGGCCGTGTTTAAATAAGCTGTTTTAGGGGAGTGTGTAAGAGTCTTTTCTAAACGTTTTTGAGTTTGACACGTCTTTGCAACTTTAGGGAACTTATCTATGCACTAATAGCTTGTAACAACCCAAAGAGAAAGGAAAACTTGAAATGGCATCAGATGACCCCTTTTAAAACTGTTAAAAGCTAATAAGCTATCACACAGATTTAATACAATACACATGAGTAATCTTTTCCCTTTGTGCTCTGAACTTTCTAAGCAGACTCTGTGTTGCTTCAAGCTCATCATTAGCCTGGTTTTCCATCCTAAGTTTGCGAATTTAACTTCTGCACAAAATTGGAATATTGCATGAAACATTTGCAAATAAGCCGTTCAGTCAGAGAGAACAAAAATGCCACTTAATATAATAAATTCTCAAATTCATTAAATGACTTGTGGTTCAAGTGAGCAGATGAAACAAAAGTTTTTTTTCTGTGCGATTGTGATTTGATAATGGAAGTCACACACTCAGTCACGATCAGCAGACTTCAATTCAATTTAACTCTTTATATCTGCTACATTAGATGTTAACTGTTCATATTAACAATAATAAATGGAAGACAAATACAAAGTGTACAACTGAAGCTATTTTCAGACGCGTTATGTCATCTGTCTTGTAATAGTATTGACTCAGCCTACACAAAGTAAATGTATCATGTGTTTTTTTTCATGAAGAAGCACCGTAACGTTGATAGAATATAAAATCTGGTATCGATCTTGTCGAAATGATTTAATAGAGCGTGTTCGCTCTGGTATGTTGAAGGCAGCAGTTAAATTTGTTTTCAGATAGCATGACAAAAAAAGCATAGACAAAGAAGAATTTATTTAAAGAAAAGCTCAGCTCTATCTCTGTCATGTTGTAGTTAGATAACAACAAAATTATTCAATTTGTAAATGCAGAATTAATTGGAATTAAAGTGCTTCAACAAGCTGCAGTTAAATCCTCTGGAGATCTGTAACAGATACCGTCGATAGAGCTTAACTTGTATTAAATCTGGAACATCCTTTAAGTTTGACAGGTCTAAATCATCACGTCTAAACAAATCTAACAGAGCGATGTAGATACGCTTTAGAATGAATATCTTTCTGTTCAGCCGATGGTTAGATTAGTTAAAGTTTCAGTCAGTCTGATGTGATTGGACATGCAGGTGAAGCAGTTCCCATCCCAGATGCTCGGGGGAACGGAAAGGAGAATGAATATTATCTAAACGTTCGCTCATCTGCTTTCGGATTTAGCGATTTCACAAATTCAACTTTTTCATTTCAAGTTCTGCTTGGTGAAGTTGTTTTACAACACTCAAAGTCATCCATTTTAATAAAAATAATCTACCAATAATTACTCTGGATATGAAAGCACCTTACAGATAGTGTCTTATCTGTCATAAGCTTTTAACATCAAACATGCTCAGTGCTACAGAAAATACTGCCGAAAATGTAGATAACACCTCTACATCTTCAGCTGTTTTTCTTCATCATCATTGATCTTCCTCTCTCTCTGCCTGCCGGAATCATTTCTATATACTTAGGAATTAATTCTGGAGGGTTAATCAGGCTAAATGTATGTAAATTTGTAAAATACAGCTCATTGGAATTTCATGAAAATCCGGCATCTGGCAGCCATAACAGATTTGGGATGATAATATGCCAGTCGGTTGGGCAATGAGCTCTTATTTAGAAATCACTGATCACAGGGGAGGCTGAAACAGCGGTGAATCCTATTTTGTATAAGAAAGCTAATTTTGCCGGCTGTCTTGTATTGCTGGACTTTTCAGCTCTGTGAGCTCCCCATAATTTTAATAATGTTATAATGACGTTTATGTTGGTGGCACCCAGGATTTTAAAGAGTAATTGTATTGGGCTCAAGTGATTATTTAATTAGAATTTTTGGTAGGAGCTCGTCCTTAAAATCAGCTAATCAGATGGTTGAAAACGCTACTTTTCAAACACTGTTCCTTAAATACACGTAACACAAGATTCCCGTGACAAACAATTTGGCTGTCCACACCAGATGCCACAGAATCAATCAAATATCTCAACCAATCAGATGCGTTGTGGGGTGGGCTTTCTCAGTTGCAATGAAATGGATAAGGTTATGATCAAATTTATAAATATCAAACATTTTTAACATCATTAAATGTACATCTATGCCATGGAATACTCATTGGTTTGCGAGTTCAGATTTAATGTATATGTTTTATTTTTACAAACCTACCTTATATTTAGGATCTGTATATTAAAATTTCATATTATAAGAAAAATAAACACTGGTATTTGGTATTTACACGGTATACCAGCCAGCAATTTTTTTAACATATATTTGCGCAGGCAACGTATTTCTGAACTTAGAAAGAATTTGTTTGGTTCTTCAGATACTATAAAAGAGCAAAAGAGTGTTGTTGCTTGCTGGTTATTATTGGGTAAAACTTTTAGGGAGATCAGCATTTATTATTTAGATTATAAAAAATTCTGTTATTTGTGAGATTAATATTTAGTCAAGTATGTTGTGGTTAATAAGTGTTGAAGGCTTTACATACTTCAGACAAATTACAAATTATAGAAGCACATTAGTCTACACTCTAGAATTAGCCAGAACATGTTGACTCTGGGAATTTAATTTAACCGTACAAAAATGGAGAAAGAAATTATTCCCCTAAATCAGTGCTGGAGACAATTCTTGTTCCCTGCTTTAGTATGTATCAGCACTGTGACATTAGTTATGCTTTTTCATTTGCTTGCATAATATACGTATTAAAACTATAGCCTATACACACTCAAAAAGTTGTTGCAACAGATGTTACTGGTACAATATCTTATAATGTTCAAATGTTTAGGGTCAGTAAAATTATTTTACTCTGCATGTATACGTTCATTTATACTTTTGGACTTTCTATTCATCAAAGCCCCCCCCCAAAAAAACAAACTATGTATCATAGTTTATGATACTGTGTATTAAAGTTTTGCAGCGCAGCTATTTTCGACATAGAATATTGATTGTTTTGCACAAAATCAGCATGTTAGAATAATTTCTGATGGATGATGTCAGTATGTATAGTGATATATCTATATATCTATATATTTTAGCTTATTGATATAGCTGACAACAAATATTAGTCTATATGGTGACTAGCTTTGATTTTTGTCTAGGAAATCAAATTCTCCCAAGGTTTGCATTGCTCAAAAACTGCTATTTTGTTATTTTGTTTATGGCACTATGCAATCATTTCTGTTCTCTCCGCCAAAGGTCACTTGCTGTTGTAAATCTCTGGAGTCTTTTCAGTGTCGTCAGGGCACTTTGATTTACAGTGCATATGGTCAAATGTAGGATTTAACTAATATGCAAGAAATCATCTTGCTGACATGTGACAGGAAACCCATAAAACAGAAATTTATACAGGTAGGACCCACAACTGTGTGTTAAGGTCAATAGATGTGGCTCATTTCATGTTAACTCGACCACTGGCTACATTTTTTTTATCTTGTCAGATTTTTTTTTTTTTTTGTCTTTGTAACCTTACTTTGGATGGAAACCAGAGATTTGTCACTGTAGCATTGAAAAGTAAATAAGTAAAAATAAGGCTGTCAAGGTAACACTTTCCAATAAGGTGTCATTTGTTAAGATTAATGTATTAACTAACATGAACAAAGAATGAACAGTACGTTTATTACAGTATTAATCCTTGTTAACAATAGTTAATAAAAATACAGTAGCTCGTTGCTGGTTCATGTTAGTTCACAGTGCATTGACTAATGTTAAAAAACACAACTTGTGCTTTTAAATTAGATTTGACTAATATTAAGAAGTTCTGTAGAAGTATTGTCCATACTTCATCAACCATGTGTGTTCCAATCTAGCTGTCAGTATTATAAAAATCCAATTCATTAAAATCAGTAGAATATGGGGCATATATCTCTAGACCTGAACGATATAAATTCTGAAAATAAAAATTCCAAAAGGAATTTAAAATCACATTGAGATATCTTTAAAACTTTTTGAGTTACTGACATGCGATCTCTGGCCCTTTTACATATTCTATTTCCAAACTAAAAGTACTATATCTTCTAAGAAATCTTTAAAACTATTTCAAACAATGGGTTACTTAAATTGCTCTTTCATTAAATCATTTCAATTATAGTCAATTATAATATAGTTTTTTTTAAATAAAAATATACCTCAGCTTCTCCTCTATACTGTCGGGAGCCATTTTACATTACCATAAGGTTACAATCAGAAACAGAGAAATTTGAATTCTGTTACTATTTTTAACTTTATTAACAATCAGAATATAAAATTGTACTTGTATGCAAATATGTTTTCAGACTAACTTCTAAATTATGCAATTTCTATTTGTTGTTGAAATATAATAACATCTCAGTGACTGTCATAACTTGTTTCATAAAAGATTTTTTTAAAAAACGTACATTAAATAATTTACACAACGCTAACAGGTAAAGTAAAATATAATGAAGTATGTAGCCTGTCTCATAATTAGGCAACATTAATTTCTGTAGCAGATAATGAGCTGAGGACACTGATGACTTCCCCGAGGTAAATGAAATGCTAAAGTATGTGACGTTTTGTTTACTAGCTGTGATTATGTGAGGGGTGAAATGTAGATTTATGTAGAATTCGTGTTAAAACCAGTAGTAAAGATGGGACGATTATGTCCACTCACGTCAGAATTGAGGCATTTATAAAGCGATCTGTCGCGCCTTGTCAAAGTGGGCAAAACCAGCATGTGTTTGTTTTTTTTTTTACAATTTTGGTCAGTACGCGTGCATACCGAATCAAAAGACCCGTACTAAAAATGTTCTGTACCAATACGTGTACCATTACACCCCTACAGCGATTAATTCCACATTAATTTCCACATCTCCACATGTCTGCTTCATGACTCAGGCCCAGTGGATTCCTGTCTCTGTTTGACAGAAAGTAAACAATCACTTCATATTTGCTGAGACCTTTGACTGTAAGTCTAGTGACATTTTAGCTGGCTGAAGTACTGTCAGCTGAAGTACTGTGGCCCCTAGCAGAGGTTAGTTTTTCTTCATTCTGGCGTCTGGTCTCTGCTGTCATTACTAGTAATCTGACTGAACGTTTCTGAATATCAGGAGGCAGGGGGAAATTACATTCGTCTGTAGGTGTCTTAGTGATATTAATAATGTGCCGTTTAATGTTTTAGTTTATGTGAAATATCAGAGAAGACACAACTCATTTTCAGCATTTTTAAAGATTTTAGTTTATAAAATAGGTTTGTGGGTTTTATATATATTTTTATTGCTATTGTCTTAAAGGAATAGATCACCCAGAAATCACGGCATATTCTACTCCTCCCAAAGCCATCCTAGGTGTATATGACTTTTTTCTTTCAGATCTTTTTTTTTTTTTTTTTTTTTTTTTATCCTGGCTCTTCCAAGCTTGGTAATGCGGGTGGATAATTTTCCTTTTTGGGTAAACAATTTCTTTAATAATTTCCAGGAAACACTAGTAGCTGTAAAGTATTGTTTCCAGTGTAATATCATTGATTCAGCGGTTTGTTTTTGTAGCTGGTTAGGCTGAAAAATAAGCTAGTGGACGCTCTAATAATAGTTTTGTGTAGCCAGATCTTTGACTGGACCTTAAAGTTTAATAAATATTGCCTATTTTGTTTTGGTTTAGTTTTTTTAGTTATGTTTTGACATGATATTTTGAGATGGGAATCAGCTTAGGCTTTACACATCATGTCATGTACACATCATCCGTGTGTTAAAAATACTTTTAAGGAAAAATAAATTTAGCCTCCAAAATTGTACACAAATTTAGAACTGAACTTTGCAGCTAAACTGCTAAAAATGAATAAGCACGCACAAAGAAAACAGGAGGGCTTTTTTAATGATTCGTAGATCAAGCTAAACCAACCCATCTGTCTTTGAGTGTGAAACAGTGATTTAGCATGACAACAGAATTTTGCCATATTTATGAAGCCAGATTGGAGAGACGGGTGGTATATAGAGAATAAGAGCGAGAGTCTATGACAGGAGACAGGTCTCCCTCTCGCTGACTTGCTCACACACACCACAGTAATGCACCTTCATCCTCCTTCCTCTGATTGAAACCATGGCAGATGGGGTGCAGCAAATTGGAAGGCAGAACGGTGCTGATCCGAAGCTTGCCTTTTCTCTCTCAGATAAAAATATTAATTTTCAGCATGGGCTCAAACCGCTGATCGGGGGAAAGCATGTGCTGCTGGGATGATGAAGGCTTTGGAAAGACAGCCAAAGGTCCATGTCCACTTGAAGCCTCTAAGAAGTTCCTCACGTTAGCCTTACCTGCCTCTGCTCGGAAAATTAAAGAAGAAACAGAGAAATGGAGGAGAGAATCATATTACACATTTTTTTTCATTGTCTCTCTGTCCCCATGCTTCTGATCTACTTTTTATTTTCCAATTTACCTTCTTGCTCTGCCCTGAGCCATTTTACAGACTTCTTCAGAATTAATGCATTCATGAATTTGATGCCAGTGTGCTTTAGTCTTTCAGACGGACGATGTTCTGCTGGTGTTGCAGGATTGCGTTTTATTGAGCTTGAGGGTGGTCAGTCTCTTGTCTGTGTGAAAGAGTTTCGCTTAGTGCAGTGGTGCCAAATACTTTTTGATAAAATTATTCTACATGCGGTTTCATGGCCATGTGAATTTCAGCTTCACAGCAACAGCTTACGGCTGCTTGATTTTAATATTCTTACAGACCTCTTTGTATGCCTTTGAATACAACACTGTGCTTTTTATTTTGAATCGCTCTCAGTTGTTTTTTTTCTCTTGTACTTTTTCACTCTCCCATGTATCCCTTGTCTTAATCACTTTCTGACCTTTTGTCTTTCTGTCTCTCTCTCTCTCTCTCTCTCTCTCTAAGTCAACTTAAGTGAAAGCGATGGCAGTGATGCTGAGCTCAGTGAATGCAGCGGTGACAGGAAGACCTTCATGTCTGAGACCGATCAAAGAAGAGATTCTGGTAATACACACTGCCAAATATACACAAACATTCCCCACCCACCCACACAAACTCTTACCAACTAATACAACTCCATCTGTCAGATCTACCACGTTTACAAAAAACACAAGTCAAATTCTCCCCAAAAATCAAAAATAAATTTAAGCCTTGTTCAGACTGTCAGCTCAAATCCGATTTTATGCATATCCAGATAAAATCTGATTTAAATAACTGACTGTCCACACATCATATTGCAACTGTTCATGTCTGATTTGTTTATAAGTGCTCTTTCTTTCTTTTTATGTGTGTCGGTTTCTATGACAAAACTGATTTTCAGAAATGCGATTTGAATACCAATGGATTTCAAACCACATACAAATTTAGTTTAAAATGTGATTTCATGTTGTTCAATTGCCATTCGGACTGCCTATGATCAGCTTTTAGTCGGATTTGCAGAAAAATCTGATTTGGTCTGAACAATGCTTTGACTTTTACTTTGTTAATATTTAGTTTTTTAGCTTGTTTGGGTTTTGTTTTTTTAATTGAGGATGTCTTTGTGCACTCAGAATCAAGTGGAGGCCAAGTGCAGTCCAGCATCACCAGTCTAACTCAAACCAGCTTTCACATGGAAAGTCCCTTCAGCATCGCCAGCGAGCAAAGCAGCATCAGCTTCAGTCCGTGTCTGGAGGATGAGGTTATAGACCATAGTCAACCTTTACTGAGTGAGTGCCCACATACACGACCACATTCACTTAGCTATCTAAATGGGAACATTCCTTTGACTTCGGTTTATATATATATATATATATGTGTGTGTGTGTGTGTGTGTGTATGTGTGTGTGTGTGTGTGTGTGTGTGTGTGTGTATATATATATATATATATATATGATGACACACACACACAATACAATTTGTTATAAATATCTATCCAGAACTCAAAATAAATTTGCTGGCTTTTTACAAGTAAATTTTTTAACCCATTTTTTACAATTGGAGAAGCCCACAGAAGAGGCCTTTGACACATTTGGCTCACACAAGGGCACAGATTTGTCCCAAGAAATATGGTTATGTACACACACACACACACACACACACACACACAAAAACTCACAAGCCAAGTAACACTTGACAGCTGTACACTAAATAGGGTGGTGTGTCCTCTGTCCTTTTTTGAAATACTTGTACTAAAGGATGGATTTGCCCTTGTCAGTGTTTGCTATTTAAAGTTACTTTTGCTCATACTTTAAACCCAAATCTTATTATCTGCATTGAATAGGAAACTGAACCTTGGTGTTTGTTGTTTTGGTTTGTGCTACTTAGCAGTTACCCAGAACAGCTTAGCAATGTGCTAAAAACACTTTAGCAACCATATAGCAACTTTCACAGCACACTGATATTTAGTACCAGATGACTTCAGAAAATTCAACAATCTTCTCATATATGTTTTTCCACAATCCTAAATCCATTTTCCAGTACAGGGTATACTTTTTCAAGGTATATATTTTTATTGATAAATGAAAGCATTGTCAAATTAGACAATCAATATAATAAATGACAGTGTAAGTAATATCAGGTTGATCAAAGCACTAATAAAAATAAAGGTTACAAAAGTTGGCTTTCAGTGTTGCGATAGAAGAAACATGTTGGGTTCTCAAAAGAACATTTCAGTTTCTAAATAAATCTTCTCAGAGCATCTAATACTCAAGAACCTTTTGGATGTTAAAGGTTCTTGTAACCATAGATGTCAATGGCAAACCTTTACTTTTAAGATTATGGCAGAGTGCACATATACAAAATAGTGTACTTTTGAGACGGCAGCTTTAAAATGGTCTGTCTTAGATGTACAGGTTCATTTGACCTTAACTAAAACCCATGTCTTTTTAAAGGTGCTGTATATAAGTTTGTGACTCTTCTAAAGCCCAAAAAAATGTTTTAGGAATATTTTTGTAGATATTTAGGAAACATGTTATGTTTACATAGCTGTAAGCCTGTCACGATAACAACTTTTTGTTGTACTATATATTGCCCCATATTGTCATTTTAATTTTATGCCACTGAATGTATAATCATAATATAACAGCATGGTAATGCAAGAAGGCCATTCAACTGACAACAAACATGAAACTTGAATAAATATACATTTTCTTACAAAACACATGCACAAGATCCTTTAAGAAGACTTTTCCATCTATAACTTTTTCCTTATTTTACTCTGAAAAATAAAGGTGCACACTATTGCTGAAAAACACAATCCCTCAAAATTATTGAGGTCATGTACACATGTTGTGCAATAAGTCGATATATTTATTATTGCCACAGGCCTACATAACTTTACTCTGAAAAATAATGCTATGGACAGCAGGGTTGGCATGATACACAGATGTCACGGTTTACTGAGCTTCGTTATTGTGGTCACTTTTCAATGCGATTTTGGTACAACAACGAAAAAAACCCCAAATAAACTATGCTCTGTTTCTGTTCAAAATAAATGAAAAGAATGTAGTGCTAATGAATAAAAAAAATTCCACCTAGATCTGAAAATGTTAAATATTATATTCACAACTGAAGTGCAAAGCTTATAATTCTCATAATAAATGATAGTTCAGCATTCAGATATGTTATATTGCAAGTATGAATATATCATGATTTGTGCCGAATGAGAGAGGTAGGATACACGATCACATAGCTCCATTTCAGTTGAGTGCGCACGTCCATTTTTATACTCCTTTGTCAGTCTATGTGAGAGACACGCTTTTTTGGGCAGATTGAGGGGTGGAATTGCAGCCGTTTCAACCGCTAGCTGGCAATATTACATACTGCACCTTTTAGTTTGAACTGTATCCTGTGTGTTTGTATAGCATCTTTTTTGGGGGCGGGGCGGGGGGGTTTGGCCGAGAGCAAATTGCTTTTGCATGTGTCATTATTAGCTGCTTCATTGTCCACCTCTGTATCTATCTTCTCTTCCTTAAGAAGATTAAATTCCCACTTAAAAAAAAAAAATGCACAAAAAAAACCAAATAGCCCTCATTATTCCAATAATATTGTGCGTCTTGCTCGAGCGCTCTCCAATTTGTACCACTCTCCCCTACTTCGCCTCTTCAGAGACATTTGCAAGCTTAGCATGAGGCGTAATATCTTCCTGCCCTCTGTGTTAATGATAAAACTTTCAAATGTCGATGCACAACATAAAGGAAACCAAATTAAAGCCTTTTACTGTCATAGTTATGGGCTGAGCACTGAAGTTGTGTGTCTCTGCTGCTTTGGTTGCCATTCGTTTTATTTTTCTTCTTTCTGGGATTCTATGACAGCCCTCGGAACTGTTTGCAGAAGAGTTGTCAAATTTGGCACACTGATTGTGGTGGGCCTGAATAGTCCCCTGACTCATTTGTGGGTCTCCCAATCAGAGCCTTTAGCAAGGCTACACATTTTCTTCTGCTTTAGACTTTTAAACCATTTGGCCTAATAACAAACGTCTTTCTTTGCTTGCTCGCTTTCTTCATCTTGAGTTAACTGAATCACGTGTTCTCATTCAACAATCTTCAAGCTCACGAGTCTAGCGTCACAAAAAAAAAAGCAAAAATGTACTTCATGGTTCTCCAAGCCTATATTGCTTAATTTATTCTGAGAAATGTTATTTGTCCAAGCAGTGGAAGTCAATGCTCACCAGAAATGTTTAGTTAGCAAACATTTTTCATCCTTGTTGTGTCGTGCAGAAGAAAGTCATACAGGTTTAGAACCACTTCAGATTGGCTGAATGTTTATTTTTGAATTATATTCATGTTCTTTTGCAGTAAATCGTTTTGGAACAATATACATTTTTCTAACCGATTAAGAAATATGGTTGCGGCACACGCATAAGGAGAATCTTTGGAGATTATCTTCCCTCAGACCTTGAACATGCACAGATTACAAGAAGTGAACATCGTGGTGCATCACACACTACAAGATATTGTACATATTTCAGTGATGTTTACATTAGCTAGCATGCTAGCAGTTTTCTGTACTCACCCGGTATGTTGAACACTCCAACACTTCTTTCACCTTATGGCTGTGATATGTTTTCAGCACATCATTCAGACAGTTGTATTGCTACAAAACCATTATCCAATGGAGCCATAATTTACAGCAGCTGTTTTGCGGTCGCACATTGGATGTTGTGAAAGTACTGGCGTAATCATGTAGCTACCATCATCCCGAATTAAATCCTTAATATCAAACATGTTTGATATGATCGGGGCTGCCTCGATTTGTGAGCGACCAGATTGCAAAGTTCTTTTTTTTTTTTTTTTTTTTTTTTAACCACAATAATAGTTAGTTAGAACCTTAACTTTTTTTTATTTTGCCAAAAGTTATTAAACAAACAGAAAACTGTCAACGAAATTAAAGTTAATTTACTTTTAAGTGAAAATATATTTTGTGTATAGGCCTATATATTTATTTCTATTTCTATAGGATATAGTTTTATTCTGTTTTCAGAAACGGTTCTGTTTTATACCATTTTATTTAAATTGTCCTTAAAATAGGCTAGAGAAAATTTAAGAAACCATAAAGACTTACAGATGCTTTGTTAGTTTTTTTTTTTTTTTTCTTTTTCATCTGCAGCGATTAAAAAACAAACAAAAAAAAAACAATTACAGTTGAGCTACAGATACTGATCCTGCCTTTCCCTGTGGTCCTGCGCAATATACCAAGGTTTAAGGCCACAAATTCATCCCAACATTTCATAAATTCTTCCCTTTCCCTTCCTCTTCCTTTAGTGGCCACAATTTTGTGTAACTTTTTTTCAGAAACATTAAACATTGTCGTGTAAGTAAACATAAATAGCTCTGTCTTTGTCACATAGATGAATAGCATTTGCAGGAAGAATTATACTGTCGATTGGTGACAAATGAACTCCTGTAATAAATGTTTCCAATATTGTTGCTGCTTTCTTCAAACAGCCTGCAGTATTTTAAAGATCTAACAGCTTTCATTACACCGTATAAAAAATCTGAAATGTCAAATGATTTACACTGGCTCATAATTGGATGGCCGATTCCTCTGTTCTCCTCTGACATGTAAAAGCTCTCTGTAAACAAGCACCAGCAACACATTGTAATAGAGGGA
Source organism: Puntigrus tetrazona (assembly GCF_018831695.1). Classification (NCBI taxonomy): domain Eukaryota; kingdom Metazoa; phylum Chordata; class Actinopteri; order Cypriniformes; family Cyprinidae; genus Puntigrus; species Puntigrus tetrazona. Next base: position 22,168,574 of record NC_056703.1, on the reverse strand, counting down.
GAGAGATGACAGAAATGACCTGTGTCCCTTTCTCTCTCCCTTTTCTCCAGCTTTCTGCTACTAATGTGCCATGTGTCCAGTCTGTTTCACTCTAGGCTAATTTGTTTTGTTTAGCTTTGCTTATCTTCATAAACAGTGCTATTGTGTCTTCAAAACGGTTGTAAATTTAACTGTGATATTTGAAAGTTTACTGACAATATAGTTTCTTTTTGTCTCGCGAATTGGCAAATTAGATCTCTCTCAGAATAGCTGTGATGTACGGTGTCTGCTGATGTACATTTCAAAACATAATAAATGCATATTTTATGCCTACCTGCAAAGCTACATGAAAAACTATGCCCAAGCGCACCAGGGGCAAAAGCTGCTTTAAACATAAAGGATGGTCATGATTTTAATTTAGTTAATAAATTGAATTGATAAAAAAAAAGTACTGTAGCTTTGCAGGAAGGTTTCTTGAAGCATCGTGGATATGTAGCCCCTTGGGTTTGTTCTGTTTCTTCATGTTATCCCACACACACTGAATGATGGCAATATAAATGTTTGGAAATGTTAACTGATATTTCCTACTGACACGCTACTACACCAGAGATAGAAATAACTGACTTAAAACCATTTTTAGCTGCTGAAAATATTAGTGTTCTAATAATTTTGGCCACCACTGTATGTACATAATGCACTTTATTTAAAACAATAATACTAAACAGTAAGGGTAAAGTGGTTCATTTTCATTAGAAACTGAATGAAAGAAGGCTCAAATGAAATAACGGTGCTAGACATATGCCGGTATCAATATTTCATGTTGCAATTATCTGCTAAAGCTTCTATCACGGTATACAGTATTTTCACAATATTGAAATGTGTGTTAAAAAAGTGTTGGCCTAATACAATACATTTCTTCTTCAGTGTATATATAAACATTCAAACGAAATGCACAAAAAGGTATTAACTAAAAACAATTACACAAAGTGCAAAAGAATTACAAGACCTAATGGTATCACTTTATGGTAAGATATCATTAGTAAACCTTAGTTAATGCATTACCATTATGAATGAATAAAAGATACATTTACATTGAAGTTATTAATCTTTGATAAAAAAGTTTAAGTTAGCTAGAGTTTGACACTTAAGATTAATGAATGTTTGGAAAAAAATGTCATTGGGAGTTTATTTTAACTCATTTATTAACTAATGTAAAGTGTGACAGAATAATAAAGAATTTTAAAATAAATAGCCTATTGGGACTAAATTTAAAAGTATTTGGTACTATAAATGAAAGCCACTGCAAATACAGAAATCTGAATGGATATTTAAATAATTTAAATGAGAAAGTAGCTGTTTTTTTTATGCGTGTGCTTGTTTACATCAAAGTGCACACATGCCTTCGACACAGCTTACAGCAGAGTTAATGGGAAAGACTTTAAAATACATTCAAAATTGTAAATCATTTTTAATAAATAATTATTTTCTTTATATTAAAATGCCCACTATAACGATACTATACATGTTCATTATCTCAGTAGCGAATACTGGCTCATGTCTAGACAGTGCACCCCATTCCCATCCCATTGCTCTCTCACAAGTATCTAAACAGGTTGCAACTAATAATAAATGTACTTCTCCATCCCAAACACTGATTGTGTGAATGTAGCTTTTCAAAAAACACATATAGCCGTGGCATTGAGTTCATAATTGATCGAGTTGATTTTAGTTTTGAGTCTACCTCAATAACTCCGCATCTGCTCTGACACGCAAAGCCATTTTTTACCGCCCACCCGTCACGTCACTTCATTGAATCTACCTTGACATTTCTGCATTTGATTCTTTTCATTTTCCTTCCCACTTAGCTGCTTGCGTTCATCATCCTTGGCTCAATTGAGAGTCATCACTCTATTATTTCTGTGTAGATGCACAAAAGACCAAACTATACACATCGGCAATGGCTATAAAAATGATGATTGATGATAAGTGGAATTCACTGTGAATGGGAAACATTCACTTGTGCATGACTGAACATTTCACTGAGTTTTTTGAAAATTATAATGTTTTGCTAAATGTTGTCAAACCTTGATTGATTTTCTCTTCAGTTTCTAACTCACTCAACTCTCATGCGTTCTTCATCTGGCTGTTAGTTCTGTTTGAGCTCAGCTTGCCAGTAAGAAGTGGACCCTGTTTGTTTTCCAGTTTGTTTTTTGTGTCCATAGGTTCAGATTGGAGCTTATGGCTGGATTTGAGTAAGATTTATTGTACATACTGCGAGCTATATATTCATCTGTTTAAGTGATATGATATCCATAAATACTGAGCTAAACCTAAATGCAGTAATCTGACATGAAAGAGTTTGTTCACTGAAAATCAATTATTTATTTTGTGTAAGAAATAGTTGTTTTGATTACATTCTAATTTATCTATTAAATTCAAAACTATTTAATAATATATGATTCTATAGCTTTATATATATATTGTTATGTATATAATTGTTTACAAGCATCTTAACGTAGTTGAAACACTGATACTGTCCATTTCAGTCAGTTGTTCTGTTTCTTTCAACGCAACTTTTGACTTTCATTCATGTGTATTTCATGCTACTTATATTAAAGAAGAAGTGATTGGTTCTCATGCTACTTGAGCTAAAGTTTGAAAATTTGAAAGCTCAGACTTTTTCATATCAAAATTAACAAAGCACAAAGCTTTTCATGATTACTGGGATGGTTGACATGCCATGAATAATACTCAGTGAAGTTTTGCTCATGAAAATAGCTTAGAAGCATGAAATCAATATTGTCAATATTGTCAGCCCTAGTGTCCACACAGCTGACATCACTAGTTGGCACTATATCAATCGGTAGGCTGGTGGTGGTGTTTTTTTTCTTCCCATCTCACTTTGCAATTCACAATGCATTCCAATGCACTTGACTTTTATTGTGTTTTAGTACATTGTGTTGATGTAGAGAGTGAGCACAGATGCGTGGGGCACTTAGCTAAGGTTGAGCAAGTCTGCTAGCCATTCTGTGGATGGCTCTTCTCTGCTCTCCTGTAATACCGAATTCCACCAAAGCTCTACACAGGGATTGACTTGCAAAGCTTCTGCATCCCACCTCCACTGCCAAGCACCTCCCTCTCCAGCCTTGTCTGTGGTGGTCGCTAACTAGGTCATCCGCTAGCAGGGCTTCTCGGTGCACTATCAGCATGGCTGTGATTCGGCCTCGGGCCATGCTGATATTTAGACCAACAGCATGACTATGAGGATATAGTTTGTATATATATTCAATAAGCAAGAGGTTAACATTAAAATAACTTATGTTTCCAACAAACATTGGCCTGTTAGTTTATATATTTCTTCTCCAGCATTGAAAGTGGTTCCAAAAGAAGCCAAAGCATTAAACTTTAGGCTACAAGCATCAAACTGACAGTGTTTCTGGAACAGAGAATGTGAGTGAAGTGTTCTCTAATCACTCCCTCCAGCTGGAACTAACTCTTGTGGAAGGTTTCTTCTTCACTATTTCTGATATCGACATACTTCTTAGTTGATCTTGGCATCATTTTGATTTGAGATTGCACTTGTTGCTACCACCGATACCTGCCTTCTTCCAGAGGATTTAGCCAGCAGCAGCAAGTGTTGCCTTATGGACGTTTGCAAGATTATCTTCTTTCAGTGCAAAGTGCATCATAGGCCTCAGATAATTGATAATTAATTCAAGATTTTTGTAGTGGCATGAAAAAGGTTTTTTAAAAGGCTGGTAAATTTTCACAGCACAGCACAAGGGTTAAAAATGTAACTTTTATCTGATACAAACATCGATGTGACGTTTAGACAAGAAAGTGACGTTTTCTTGCTAATCTATATCAGCTATGTTTTGTAATAATTCAGAACACTGTCTCATAATTATTCATGACACACGTGACCTTTTCCCGAAGGCACATGGTTCAAATGATGAGTTGATTCAAAGAAACATGGGGCATGAGTGTTTGTCTACATGCTGCGAAAATATTAATACATTCGTGCCTTCCCTGCCGATGATCAATGACCAAAACCTTCAATATGTGTCTACACATCTGATTGTCTTGATAAACAGAAAGCTAAATCTAAATCTAAATATCTTAAAAACAGTGTGATAAATACTACAATTTGCAAACAGCTTGGCATAATTGTGGATTCAATGAGATTAAAGACTGAATTTGAAGTTTATTGTGTTCTTGTATTTTTATAAAATTTATTAAAAGTGTAATATAATGTAATAAACACGTTTGTAAACAGCCCAGCGTGTATTTGTGCATTAAATTACAAATGTAAAAAAAAAAAGTTTTTAAAAAGATTTATTGCATTAATATGAAAAATATGAAATAATAGATAGTAAAAATCTAATACAATTCAATGTAATATATTTCCAAATGGCTCATCATGTGATTTGTACAATAAAGATACAAATGTTCATTTAAAGTATACAGTATTTATTCATATTTAATAGAATATACAATGATTTAATAATGTATAATACATGGCGATGTAATGTAAGAAAGGTGGTATTTTTGTGTTTTGTTTTGTGCACTGCATTATGCTAGAACCTATATTTAGATTTAATAATCCTAAAAATAAATAAATAAAAACAAGAGGGTTAATAAAACCTCTTGACAAGCATGCAAACATTACAAGCCTCGATTAATATTCACAAGTCGTGCTAAGGTTTATATTCGTTCTCAGCCTATACCCATCTTCCCCCTCCTCTCTGGACTCTGAATCGTTCCACACCTACTTGTTTCGCATTTTTCAAAACTGTGATAAGAACTGACCTATGCTGAAATGAGGGTCTTCATGACACTCTAAGCAAGATGAATGATCCTCCTGTGAAACCAGACTGCTAAGACTGCCCCCTGTGTGAGGCTCATCCACATGATTCATGCATAAAAAATCAGATCAATTAAATCATTCCCTGCTTTCAAAGCCGTGACAGGCCAGCACCGCCGCTCTGCCTCATCAGGACCCCACTAACAATCCCGCAGCAACGCCCACAATCCAGTCGGAGTACAAGAACACAGCGGCGATATAACTAGACAGGCAGCTAATATAACAGTAACGCATCTGATCAGTTGGAAACTACTGTCATTTTGTTAAGGGAAAAGGCAAAGGGGGAAGTTTCATTCTGCGCTCATAATTAATGACTCTAGTCTCCCCTGATTAGCTGCAGACAGGCCGTGCATGCTGGATGAGGAGGTGACTGAGGTGGATCCGGTGTCTTCTTCCCCCTCAGCGGGGGAGAGGAAGTTTAGCTCTAACCTGCCATAAGCACCATGGCTGTGATGGCTGCAAACAGGCTGAACCTAAACACTCATTAAATCAGATGAGGAGGAGAGAGAGGGACTCAGGCTGAGCTCTGACGGAGTTGTCACCTGAAAAACCTTCAGATACGCCCCATCAAGCACTGTTTTCGATTTAATTGTTGGACTCTGTGGGGCATAAGCGTGTCTGTTGTATCGCAATTAAAATATTTGGTATAAATGAACTTGTACAGTAACTGAATATGCATGATCGTGTAACAAATCCATTAACATGCCTTCTGACTTAAAAGTGGTCATTTTGATTTATCCTTCCATATTGTAGTTTTTTGTGAGTATTTCTCACCCTGAGTATTCAATAGTACGTTTCTGCTGTTCATCCTTTTGTGAGAGGAGCAGCAATCTTTGCAGGTTTGCTGTTGTGCCTCATTCTTCAACCGCAGCCTCTTTACAGAGGAAGGATTACATTATGATGGATTCATAAAACAATCCACAGTGTGCTGCTAAGATTGGACTGAAGTGATCAAGGACCTTCACAGGTGGAACGTGAGCTAACTGACAGGATAAGAGCTCGTTCGCACAGAATGTAGGATTGTCTTCTACTGCCAAGCTTTTCAGCATTTTGGTACTTAAACCAGCAAGACAGATCTGTGTGTCTGTCTTCTCCTTCCTGTCTGTCTGCTTTTCATTCCTCTCATTCGCCTCCTCCTCTTGGTCTTTCTCATCTTCATTCTTCTTATTTTTTTTCTCCTCATTCTTCTCCTTTTTTTTTCCCTTTTCATCGTTATCTCCTCCTCCTTTTTCATTCTTTCTCCTAGTTCTTCCCCTCTTTCTTATTCTTCATCATTTTTTGCCTCATTCATCCTCTTCTCATTATCCAATCTTCCTTTTTATATTTCCTTTTCTCATTCTTCTCATTTTCCTTTTTCGAATCTTTCTCATCCTGATTCTCTTTCTTCTTTCCCCTCCTACTCCTCCTCATCCTTCTTCTCATTAGCTATGTTTCCATCCACATATTTTTATGCACGTTTTACAATATCGCAAAAATGGCCATGTCTATATCAGCAGCTATCAATATTATTCATAATTCAACTTTTCCTAATGGTGATTCAACATGCTGAATGGCCGATGGCCAAGCGTCGGCTTGGTGTGTCCCAGCCTTAAATAACCACTGGATACAAAAGCAGAGAAAAAATGTATGTGCATAATTAAGACATTTTTTATTGAATAAGAAAAAAATTACATAAACTATGACACATTTATCAAATAAAGTTCTCCATGTGCAATTGAAAACGTCATGTGACTTCACTGTAAGTGGCATAACTTGACTAACCAGTGGACCGATCTCGTTCACAGCATCTGTATGTTATGGTCATTTCTAAAATGCCTGCACAAAGTCTGTCCAAATATTTCTGTATAATTACTGAGTCGAAAGTAATATGAAAATTATTATATTTAGTGGCTTCTCCTAGTTGTCTTAGTGATATTTAGAGTAAGATTACCAGGAAGTGATTTTGTTGTCTTTGACTGGAATGGAATGGAAACTCTGCTTTATTTGCAAACATTTTAAGCAATATTCCAGTTTTGTGCACATGTTTATTTTGAATCTTTGGATGTGAACACAGCTAGTCTTCTTCCCTTTCATTCTTTCTCCTCATTCTTCTACTCGTTCTTATTCTTCATCAGTCTTATTATCCATCCACATTATGCCATTGGAACTACAAAAGCTTTCACTGAAAAGACATAAGAGTGATCTCTCTGGATCAGAACATCATAGAGACAAGGGATAGGGAACTGTTTATTCAGACAAGAAGCAACTGGCATCCTGCCAAATGCCTGGTCACCATGAACCATCCGAGCATTCAGCCATTTATTGGGACCTTGGAGCCCCAGTCATATCTTAGCACTAGTTTGCCTTGGGGAAGCATTTTGAGGCACATTTGCCATGCATGGTAAATACAAAAAATTCTGACAGTGTGGCAGTGAATTCTTCCGTGGTAAGCACCTGTCACAGTTTCATCAGAATCTAGTTATTTGTTATTATTGGTAATTTACATGGCCACAATCACATGCTATTACTCATGTCATGTTGATAGTTATGTAAGCTACTCAAGAGCAAGAATATATGAATTTATATGCATGATTTGTTTTTCCATTAGCATGGCAACCAACATGAATAATAAATAATAACCACTGCCTCACCTAATGCTGCAAAATTGTCTGCTCAGACCTGGCATTATATGCATCAGTGATGTGCTTCTTTCTCAGTGTGGTTTATATCAAACCTGAATAAGTTTGCTTAGACAATTCATTTTAATGCCCATCTTGCCCTGCTCTCCCCAACCTAATAGTAGGGGTGCTCCGATTCGATATTTTTAACGGGTATCAATGTCGATATTTAAGTCATTTCTAGATTGGGCATCGGTGACAAATGGCCTGATCTTATAATCCCTGCTAGGAGATTTAAAGGTTATGCTTTCACATTGTGGTTGTGCAGTGTGTCACATCATGTGCTAGCAACGGAAATCAAGCTAACAGCATGGAGCTAGCCTGAAGAACAGCCACGATTTGGAGATATTTTGCGGCAGATACTGTAGACCAGCATTTCTCAACTGGTGGTTTGTAGAGTGAACAAAGTGGAAAAAAAAAAAAAGTTTAATTTTTCTGGTGCAAGACTTTTATTTTAAAAATGACAGGCTTAATGTCAGTGTCATCATTCAGTTATTATTTTCATAACTTGTTTTAAAAAAATGTTATTTTAATTGTCCTTTTGTATGTTTAAATGAACGTGGTGGCTCAAACCAGCTTAATAACAAAGGGCAGAATGCATTTGTAGCTTATTTACATTTGACACTAAACTGATTACAAAGTACCATAACTAGAAATTGACGTGTTCATTTTCTGTGTGCACTGTGTGTGTAATGTGTTTTTATGAGGACGGACAAGGTAACATTACTTTTTAAATGAAAAGTTAACTTTGAAATAACAACACAACCAATGTAGTTATAGTTCATGTTTAATTTGTTAAAAAATTACAGTTTAAAAGGGGAAAATATTCAAATTAATTGACCCCTATCAATATAAACATCACTTCTCAAGATGATGGGCAAACAGCATGTGTGCTGCCTCTCTGCTGCCTGTCTCAGGTGAGAGTGGTGCTAAGTGGTCGTCGCCCACTTTAAACTATCATTCTGATTTCAAAGCTAAAACAGAACATCATCGAGTACAGAACATGGTTAGTCAAAGGGATACATATGGTTATAAGGTAATTTTGCACTTTTTAAATTTTACTCTGTATCTGCAATTACTGAATCTCAGGTATCGGTATTGTGAGCAACAGTTTGTTATTGTTGTTTTGAGCATTATTTCCATTATATCCAAAAAGTTACAGTATGTTTTCATAGTGCAAAAAACACTTTTATTTCATACGGTCAATGAACATTTGATCCCTCATTGTATCATCACATTAATACACTGCATCTGCATAAGATTACTTTTATCTCCCAAGGTTTTGACACTTCGATATATATGTCGGTTTAAATCCACATAGTACTGAGCAAAGATAATTTTATGCATTCACAGCCAATATTGTCAACCACTATCTCTGTACTTCTATAAAATATCATTGGGGGAAGTGGCTTGTCAACGATCAGCCTGGATTAAATGCTAACGGGAGACAGGGTGCTTAACCCCTAACCCCCGACTTTTTATGTGTCGCTCTCTCTGGTGATGAGGGCCTGCTTCAGGATCCTTTGATGCCATTGCATTATTGTGATGAGAGAACCAGGTCGGTCTTTAGCTGGAATAGTGTGCAGAGGGAAATGGAGTGGCACTGCTTCATATTTATCTCATTCTCATGGGGCGGTGTTGGGGTTTAGGGGCTTAGTGAAGGAGAACACTGAGAGCCTAATCATGCTTTATGTCTGAGTGGGGTGCAACTCTATATAAATAAAGAAGTGCTAAACAAAGACTAAGCTGAATGTAAATGGGTATCTGAAATAAAAAATCTGATAATAAACGATATAGACTAACAACCGTCTGATTTTTGGTTTGTAGGCACATTGCATTTTCAAAATTTTGACTTTAAATGTTAAATAGCTACAATTTAAATGTTTTTCTTTAAAACAAACACTAAACATGAATTCATGATAATTATAAATGTGCTTTAAAATTATTTAAATATTATTACTGCTTTGGAATAGGGTTGGGCATTTTTGGCAATTTCACATTGTGATTGAAGGTCTTGACTAATCGAGTCAAAAATATGTCATGAAAACCTGTCTATGAACACTTTAACATGTTTTTAGATTATGATTGATTCAGTGTTACTAAAAAAAGCATCTAAAAAGGAATAGCTACCTGAAATGAAACTAAGTGACTTTATGTCAATAAACTTAAGCCTGTTTTATGATACATCCTATGATATTATTAAGATAATTTAGATACATAACTTGGATCTGTACAAAAGGATGCAAATGCCAGTGAACTTATGCTCTATAGCGAGCGAGTGAGCAAGAGAGAGCTGATGCCCTTTCATAACAGCGCACTGAATCACGTAACGTTACTATAGATGTTCACGTTCTATTAAATTCTCATTATAATGTTGTTTATGGCAGATTTGTGCTTTTTTTTCGTCTGTACTGTCAAGTGATTCCTTGAAATCACATGCTCGTTTTCGAAGCCAAAACAAATTGCATTCACGAAACTAAACACGGGTAATATGCAGGGCATTCAGCATATTAATACATATTTATATCCTAATGCATCCAATATATTAGATTTGAAACCATTTCTCTTTCTTCACTTTGGACCACTATCTATGTCCAGCTAAACAATCAGAGCTCAGGTTGCTGACCAAAGTGCTGTTTGTTTGTTTTTTTAAATTATGTTTTTATGACAGATCGACACTGTCACTGCCGAGTACTGGATCACTTTTGCTTTTGGAAAGGGGTCTTCATGCCTTTATTGAAGAACCGTCAGATAAAAATGGGGAGATTCAACCAATTACCTGGATTCAAACTCAGGTCACACTTTGTAAGTGCTGGTGTGCAAGATGTTAGGAAACATGAACTACCCCCCTGGCCTCTTTTCAGCACATTAATCAAGTTCTAGAAAAATAATGTGCAAATAATTTTCATTGTGCACCTGGCAAAGTTGCTGAAGGGGTTTAATTACAGTGGGCTCTGTTTATGGTACTCAAAATAAGTGTTAGTTAAATCATGCAAACAATAAACTTTGAATTGGTCTGTTTTGCATTAAACTTATTTTTTTAAGTATAAATTTATTTCATTTATTTGATCAAAGATGTGGTAAATACAGTTACATTTACATGATCCTTCCTTCAGGGGGCGTCTGCTTGACACGTTCAGGTCATATGATTTGATTTTAAGTTTTCCTTTCTCTTTGGAGAGTTACAAGCTGTTAGTGCATTTGTTGTAAAAAGTGAAACTACTTTGTTTGTGCTTCCAAAAGAGGACACACATAGAAATCAGTGGTTAGGTTGTATTTACAACACCGTTCCAAAACAGTTCAGCATAAATATTAGAGTGCTTTCAGTGCATTTAGGGCAGACTGACTCCTAAAACCTGCAAAGCAGCCTATCCTGGCTGTGCACAGATACTAGTTACGTTACTTTTTCTTATTGAAAGAACCAAAATGAGTTTTGAGCAGTACAGAAGTAGCGATTATTGTTTGTCATTTCTCCAATCACGGATGTAGATTGTGTTATGTTTGCGAGGTGCGATGATTCAGGTAAATTGGGTCACTTTTTGACTTTGAGATGACTGTAAATAGGGTCTGTAATACATGCATGTGCGCAGGACCATCATGGTTTAATAGGGATGTTAATTCAGGAAGGCAGGCATGACGAATATTTAAGGCTGTCATTCAATCACTGCCGCTGCCGTGTTATATACACTTACCTATAGACCGTAAAGTGGGCCAGTCTCAAATATCAATAGCTCATTGTAAATATATGTTCTGTTGAAAATGATACACAGTTTTCTAGAGACAGATGACACATTTAGGGACCATTCACACAGTATGTGTTTTTCTATTACAGTGCACTACTTCTCCAAATGTCTCCCATCTTTTGTAGCGTCTTGCCAATGAGCCATGTTTTTAAGATTCTGTGTTAATGTAAAAGGGTCATATGATCCGATTTCTTGTTTGTATGAAGATCTGCAGAGCTATGTCAGGGAGACAAAGCAAAAACACTTTATTTGGCCTTCCTTAAGCAGATGCAATTAGGTATCATTGGTTAAGTTTATTTACAACAGCAAGAACAGCAAAATCCAAATGTTCTAATTTGTGCAACACATTTTATGAACAATAGTTGGCTATACGAGGCTAGCTGTGCACGAAGACTATTCCAACTTCGCTCTGACAATCACACATGCAGAGATGAATTTGTGCTTACAAACGTAAGTAGTTCTGATCTCTGCATGTAACTGGCAGTACATAAAATATAATTGTATTTTTTAACCCTATAGCATACACCACATACATAATGATCTTTAAAATAACGTCATATGATCCCTTTAAAAGAACTACAATACAGCGCCAATATCATTTCCAATAAAGTGGACCAATCAGAAGACCCCTTAGGTGTGTCATGTGTTACGAGCTTTTGATTACTGTAACAAGTTGACATGGCAACATGGCAAAGGAGTCATTCTGAGCTCTGTTTAGTTTTTTCCCCCCTCTAAGCTGTTCCTGCGTGCTGCGACTTTTGTTTTTCGATGCAAAGATGTCTTCTGTGTGAATGGATCCTCATGCTTCAGTACAGTGAAAATAAATTTGTGTGCATATTACATGCATGCTTCAATGAAACTCCTACCACTTTTCTGTGCGTGTTAACATTTCCATTTACCATCGAGTCATTACCATAGCGGCAAGACCTTTTATAGTCTTCTTAGTGGTCCTGTCAGGGAAAGTGACCAAAACTACCCGAAGAAGATCTCAGTATGACACCCCAGTGTGTAAGTGGCATGTTTACTCTTCTACAATGTCTAAAAATATGTCTAGAAAGCTTTCTTTTCCTTTGTTACTGTGCCTTGACTTAACAAAGGGCAAAAAATAAGAAGGAACTTCATTGAGATCTTAGTTGGATTATTCATTATTATGAATGTGATCAGGATTATTACGATAATGAATGTTAATAATGGTGTGGTCTTGGGCTTCTTCTATTTCTGTATTCTTGCCCGCATAGATTTTATTTAACTCATTAACCTAATCAGTGGTTGATTTTCATAATCAATGTAAGATTCATTCATTAACTTTGTTTAAGTGCCTTTTGTTTTAAAATGAAGGTTCAATTTCTCGTTAAGTCTTTATTCCCCTAAGAGGTCCATGTGCTTCATACACTCAGGAATAAAGGTACAAAAGCTGTCACTGGGGCAGTTCCTTTTCAAAAGGTACACTTTTGTACCTGTTAGGTTCAAATATGTACACTTTAAGTACTTTTAAGATACTAATATGTAAATATACGTAGTCGTGCACTTTCTATTCCTACTAGTGAATTCTCTCACTATTATGTCCTCAACAACAGCAGATGAGAAGCGGAAAGATGAATTGAAAAATGTAGCCCAGGAAGCATTTTAATTATGACACTGTTGCTGTGCTTTTCGCCTGGCTGTGTAGTGATTTATGTTCGTTTCTTTTATGGGTTGTAAATAATTTCCCGTCATCCTCGCTCCAAAAATGTGTGTTTGACATATTACAGCTTGTTGTTTTCTTCTAGGCTTTTGGATTTCTTATGACACAGATGCACACAGATAAAATTAATGTTAAAGTGAGTAATTAAAGCAAGGCAAATACATATTCAAAATATAAGCAAATTTTAGAACATATGCACTGCCATTCAAAAGTTTGGGATCGTAAAATTAGTTAGAGTCTGTATCTATGTATTTGATCAAACGGTTACTTTTCCTCTCGGTTATTTTAATGCATCCTTGTTGATTCAAAAAATGTAACCATTAATTTCTTTCAAAAACATGGCCAGTTATTTATTCAGTTGATCATCATTAAAAGTCACCAGAAAATAATTCGGCATACTGGTGAATTAGCATAAAATGCGTACGCAATACAATCATGATTTATTTATTTGTTGATTTTCACCTTTAAGGTAGAATCCAGAAATGTGAAATGGTCTTCCTGCGTAATAGAATTATGGAGCCAGCTCTTTATGTAAATACATAGTGAGTGACCGTACAGAGCAAGTTGATGTTGTTCTTGTCCTTGTTTTCATGTCTTGAATAGCTTTAGATGTGTTTGACAGCAGGAGTGGATAAATGCTCACTATGACGGATGGTTGCTGTTGTCAGTAGCTGGGGATATTGACATCTTGAGGAAATCTGTCGTCCTGGACAGTGGATGACTGATGAACGCTCCCAGTAGTCCTTTCATCAGTACAGCTGTCAACACAAAGAGATATTGGATTGTGCATGTGCGTCCATGTAACTGTGTGTGTTGCCGTTTTCACCTTGTGAGGGTTTTGTAATAGAATAGAGTTTGTATGGTCTCCAACTGTCTCAAGGTTGTTGCTCTGTGTGAGGGAAGAAATTAACGTCAATAAAATTGTCATATGCGGCGCGCATACCATTTTCTCAAATGCTCAAGAAATAGGACACAGAAAATGAAAGTTCTGCCATCATTAACTTATCCACGTTAGTCCGATCCTGTCCTGGTCCTATTTTTATCTGTGATACACAGAATACAAAATGCCCAACAATCTGCTTTGCATATAACAAAGTGAATGGTGATTTACTCCAAAAGGACCAAAAAAAAGTAACACGTCCTTCTCACTTAGAAAATAATTTTTTCATAAGCAGCATAAAATCTTTTTTGAGCAATACACTGAAATGTTTGTCATATTTACAGATAAACAAATTTTGAATCACAAACGCATGTAAAGAACATTCACTAGTAAATGGATTGAGGTGTTTCAGAAATAAACATCATTTTATTTAAAATTAATAAAGAAACTTATCTAGTATCATTTATATGGGGACGATAAGCTATTTGAAAATATAACCAGCACCAAGTGGAATTACAAAAATAATCACTATTCAAATGTTTATATATAAATGTTTCCTAAATAAAGAATGGGTTTCTTAGTGGATGAATACTTTTTGCTTTACAGTATATTGCTCAGTGGGTTTGTTTTAAATGAATTCATTCCAGATCTCTATGACTGACTTTCTTCTGCGGAAAACAAAGTAAATATTCTTGGAGTTTCAAATCCAATTGACTCTTTCTTTATTTTTGTTCATACAGTGGGGTTTGTGAAATAAATGGAAAAATTAAAGGGTGAGTTAATGATGACAGAATTTTTGATGATGCAAAATGAGCATTCAAATAGGAAATATATATCAAAAACAGGCTTATGTTTTTAATATTATATTACTTATAGTTTGGTAAACATTTTAAGGAGATGTTAGATTTAGACAATTTAAAAGAACATCTGCTTATTTAGGTGACACGTGCACTTATTAGCATCTAATCAAAATATATCCGATGTGAAATTAAATTTGTGGTGGTCTATAAATAATAAATAGTCAGTAAAATGTCCTTCTCACCATTTTCTTTGCCTTTTTAAAAAAGGTTATCAAGTAGAGAGCCAAATGGAGGGCAACCAGATTAAGAAAGGATCTTGATTTTGGTCTTGAACTCAGGACTCCTGAAGTCTTACTCTGATATATCAGAGCATTGCTCAGACTGTGCATTATTTCTGCTTTGAGTGGTTTAACTGAAATTCTTACAATGTAGCAACCAACACAAAAAGCTACCTCTGTAAAACATTGCCTCAGAAAGAACTGACCCAAAATGACCGTCTTTGAATTATTTGTCTTGCATGGTCTCAGATACCAAATTAATATCTCCTCTCTTGAAATGAAGCAGGTCATCCATCATTTATCCCTAGATTGACTACAATCGTTTGAACGTCTGGCATTTCCATGTTGTCTTGGCTTGTGCCTAACCTCAAGCAAAAAACTCATTATATGTGAATAGTGATATTGTCGTCCCCATCTTTTATCATTTCTTTTTTTCTTTTCTTTTTTTGTCAAGTGTGATTTTTTTTTTTTTTTTTTTTTTTTTTTTTTTTGACCGTGTTTGGTGATTTATAGGGGTCCAGTTGCTTGGAAACCTGTAATGGAGGCTTCCCTCAGGTTTGGTGTGTGATTAACTGCATTTAATGAATGGGGCATTATGACACCAACGGCAGAATTAATCTCATTGGCTTGTGGACCAGAGAGCAATCAGATTTGTAGTCGTTTGTGACCCACTGAGACAGGACAGACCACCTTTTATTTCACCAGTGGGTTTGATCATAAATACAGTGCTGTGCTTTCATTTATAATAGAATATTCATGTGTTTATATAGAATTTACGAAGTGTTACATACCAAGCACTGTCAGTTGCATATGTGACATTACCACAAAAAATCATTTAGATTCATCCTTCAGATCATAAAAACATTGTTAAACATGCACAAAATAATGATTATTGTTATTGTTATTGTTTTTATTAGGGATGGGCATTTTTGGCAGTTTTTTAAGAGAGAGAGAGAAAGAGCTCCCGCCATGGTGCGCCTACAACAGCGTGCTGAAACATGGACAAGGAGGGTTTACTATAGATTTTACATTCGATAAAGTTCTCATTGTAATGCTTATGTCATTAATGTTTATGGCAGATTTGTGCTATATTTTCATCTATGTTATCAAGTGATTCCTAAAATCACCTGCAAGCTTTCGAAGCAATAGGATGCACTAAAACTATTTTAAGTGAAACGTTTCTACTATTGGAACAAATATGACGAAAGAAAATAACTGCATTGTTATTATTATTGTTGTTATTATTATTACAGGATCAGCATTTTTGAAAAAGAAGCATTTAACAGCAATATGACCGTCTCTAATAATCTGTCAATATTGGCATTGCATTTGAGCATGAAATATGCAGAGCATTCAGCATTTAAATAAATGTTAATATCCAAGCACATCCTATATAACATTAATCAGATATGTATGTAGCTAACCCAGACATCACATGACTTCAAAGCTAAATTTCTCTTCTCACGTCTATACATTGAACCGCATGCTGTTGCAAACGTAACAGAGTGAAAGGTGCCATGCAAAGTGCTGCTATAACCAATCAGAATTTTTTTTTTGAAAGATCATCATTTTCATGATCGATCATCGCTGTTATGGTGGAGTAATTGATTAATTGATTGCTGTTGCACATCCGTAGTTGTTATTACTATATGCTATCATGTTATTTCTACTGTATAAATATCTAATTCTTGTAATCTATGAAAGTAGTAGTAGTTGTAGTAGCCAAACTAAAAGAGGACGCTGTGTCGACTATATTGAATCTGACAATAAAGTCGCAACACATAACTGTTTTATTACATAGTCATGCTTGTTTTGTTTATTACAGATTGTTTGGTATGCACTGAGGATTTATGCGTTTTTGATCTATATCACAGCAGTGTCTATCTATGAGTGACGAATGTACAAACATACACAACTGTTAGCCAGTCATAACCAGGGTCATTTACTTCTGAGTGTACAATTCATCACACCTATTCAAGAAGAGGGTCAAAAACTGGTCAGAAAATAGCCTATTTTAAGGTTGTTAATGTTTTTTGGTGTTCAAATAATGATAGCATTGTAAATAGACTTCAGAAAACAGTACAAAATAAAGAAAAAAGAGGCGGTTCATGACCCCATTAAAACACTTTCTTTGTCTAGGTTGCTTAATCGCTTGTAAACACTACGTTTCACTACACTAAAATTATTTATTTTAATCAATATGAACACACAGATCAAAAACTCTTTCTGTAGTTCTGCTGGCTTATAAAAATAAGCGGCGTATTGCAAACGTTTTTGTTCATTTTACATTTTTGTTTTCTAATGCTTAGCAAGAAGTACTAATGGGTTAACAGCGTTTTACATGTAATTAGTCAAAACATCAAATTCCTGGAATTGAATACATTTTCCTGTACTCCATTGTACAATTACCATATTGTCTAATAAATTGTAAACGAGGGTCACACAGGGCTGAGATTCAAATGAAGTCCATTTACTCTAGATTCAGCGGTGCAAACTTTATCTTTGTTGTGTTTTAAAACAGGCTGTTTTTCTGCCTCAGTTTGATGAGTCATTTGTTAATTGCGTGCTGGTGGGGGCACCAGCAGGACGGAGTCTGTGAGAGGATCTCTCAGCAGTACTTGTGGCCCGTGTGCAGGCGTGTACCCGAGGACCTGTGCCTCACTGATCAAAAGTGATAAATAGCGGCAGGCCTCCAGGACAGACGGAACCTACTGTGACCCACACAGTAAGGACCAGAGTCACCACAGATGAGTCAGAGTGACCTGTGACCACTGCAGGAGGTGTTGTGAGCAAAGTTCAGCTGCTGCTGCTGCAAGAGTTTTAGGAGGCGGAGTTGAGTTGAGTCAGCGCTCCCAGACTGAGTCTGTTTGTTTTAGCTGTATGCCTATCATGACTATGGGATTTTTTTTTTCTTTTTATGTATTTTGTGTCTTGTTTTTGGCTACTTTTGATATTACAAGACAGTAAATTGTTGAACTTGAGAAGGATTGAGACAACCGTACAACCGGTAAGGTTTTTTCAATGGCTGATACATGAATTGTAAAGAGCAAGGTCACCAATAGCCAATATAATAGCATCATAATATAATGCAAACTAGACAATACAGTGACAAACACTTGACATAAATGACATACAATGGCAGATATTAATGTATTATAATAAAAAAAGCAACACGTCGTTGTTTACAAATTCAAAAATGATTAAAACATGTTTATTATGCAAAGAAAATATTATTACTATTTTTAGACTGGCATAAGAGGGAGCTACCAAACAGGTTCACCATAATACATTTCAAAATGGCAAAAATATAGCATAATTAGCTTATTAGCTGTAGTTGGGATAATTATATTATGTTATACAGTAATATTCAAATAATTATTATCTGCATTTAATATATTTTTAGAGCGGATTAATTTAGATATATAATTGTATACTTACAACAATTTTTGTAAGTACAATTTTGACTTATTTATTTTCAAAAGAAGTTTCTTATCCTCTCCTCTGGAGGATTATTATAGTTTAAAATACTTGTTTTGTATCTGAGTACATTTTAAAATAAATAATGTAATTTCTTTCTGTAATGGTAAAGCAGCATGGTACTCGAGTCTTCAGTGACACAGTGAAACAGTCGTTCTAATATGCTGCTCTGCTGCTTAAAAAACATTATTTTTATCAATGTTAAGTAAGAGGGTGTAATATTTTATTTTCGTTAATTTATTTGTGATGATTATGATGATTTTTTTTTAATAAATAAAAAGTTATAAATAGCAGCATTTAGTTGAAATAGAAATCTTTTGCCGCATTGTAAATGCTTTTATTGTGAATTTAAATTTCTCTGCTGAATAACAGTATTCATTTCTTTCAGAAGGTTTAGATGTAGATAGAACTGACATGTCTACGTTGTTACTATCGGTCGTTCATGTCTGCCTAGTTCTTGTTTTTATAGCAGTGCCTGCGTAGATCCTCAGATCTTCCTCGGATGCCCATGTATGTTTGCCGTGTTCCCTGAGTGGGTGCGGTTTTAGTGTTCCTGCCTGAACCATTGAACCAAAGCATCAAACAACATCACACAGGCTCAGGTGGGGTGCTTCTAGAAGCCAATAAATCCTGCCTGAGACCTTGTTGCGGAGATTAAAGCTTTCCAAACTTCTTCTGAACTTCAATTTTCATTCAGTGGTGACTTTAAAGACACATTTAAGCTCACAAAGTTTCCACAATGCATGTTCCTGATTGTATTGTTAAATCCCCTCGCAGTCACCTTTTCATCCTGTAAACAACATCTTTGATAACCAAATGACATAATTAAATGCTTTGCCTTAAAATACCTTGAATATAACTCATACATGCTTACCTCATTTATTATACTAATATTCTAATATTTCTCTAGCAACCTAATGGGCTGTGGACAATGATGTCTTGCCTGAGGTAAATGAAATGTGTTTACAAATAGCTTTATTGGCATCTTTCTGTGGTTGAAATGCTAATTGAGCATTCATTTATGTTTAATTCCCATTAAAAGACTTGATTAATTAAATATTAATACTCTTAATATACGGTTTTATCATGATTAAAAGCCTTACTATAATACGACAACCACACACGCTTCCATGTGTTACACTTCTCAAAGCTATCTGAAAATAAGCATATGAATAGAAAAATTGGAGCTGAGCTGATCTGAATGAGAGAGAGAGAGATGCATAGCGGTGCTTCATAAAGGATAAACTGACTATTTACTAATGCTTTCCTAATGATTCATAGTGCGTTTATTATAAAGTGTTGCCGTAAATTCCTTACGAGTCATTTTTTTGTAGGAATTAAACTGCCAGAATTTTAAAAGACTATGTCTTCGTTTGCATCAAACTTTGCAGATACTTTTTATGCTCAAACAGCAACATTACATACTAACCAACATAAAAAAAAAAGTGAAAACCCAATCAACCACCCCTTTAAGGAGTAAAATATTCATCAGTGATGTTGACTCATCAGTTTGCACGGTTTGTCTCGAAGCATATTAAACACACCAGATAGACATGTAAACAATGTTAAAAACTTGATTTTCACCTCAGGGGTCATTAACTAGTCAATGCATATTATTGTAAACAAACGTTGACATTGATATTCTCTGTGTTACTACAGCGAGAGAAAGAAAAGTGGCTCGTATGTGAAAAAGTTATTTGTTTGTCTGAGTTCTGGATGTTGGTCTCCAGTATAAATGTATAGGAATCGGTCCGTGTCGAACGCTGCTCCTGCTGACTGTGCTGACCTTTAGTCGATAGCTGTTCTGTATTCCTCTCGCCTGTTCCTCAACTTTTGATAATGCTCCCCAGGAATTATTGACTTATAAGCTTCTATTCCACATATCTGGGGGAAAATGTAGCACCACCAGGATGGATCCTGATCTTCAAAAAAGCAACATTTCAAAAATAACCCATATATACACATGGTTTACTCTTTTATGTTTTCTTTTCTACGCATACTTGGAGATTTTTCATCCGTGTTACAGGAGAAATCAGTGAGGGGAAAAAAATTTATATAAGCAAGTAACGGTACATTCAGTGACAAATTACCAGTCAAAAATAATTGGCTGACCCAATTGTTAGAGTAATTAGGTCAAGTAATTATTTTCCTTCTTACAGGTAAAAGGAATCTGATTGTAGTGGATGGAGGGTCGCACAGATGGTCCTCAGAGCAGCCGCTGAACGCATGACTGACAAAAACTAGCTGATAAAGTAAATAACAGGAATATTTAATTTAATTAAAAGACAAGGGCTGTTCATAATCACCTCTCCACTCCCTCTCTCCCTCCTGTTTCTATACACTTGCTGCGATGTACCCAGTGGTACAATTCATATGAGAAAGTCACTCCAAATTGGTCCTATTGCTAAGGTAACCGGCCACTCCTGCTGTCCCCTCTCAGCTCTGCCAGCAGTCCTCCAATCAGAATCAGCCGAGGTGTTTAAGGCCATCAGGTTTTTGGGCCGAGCTCAGTCACGCTGATTTGCCTGTGATGGAGGGTTGTGAAACAGAGCACTCGGGCTAATCAGTTCACCCGATCTCTCTCATCAGGCCTCCCTACTTCAGTCTCGCCTCTCACTTTGACCCAAAATACGACTGAAATGAAAACATTGACTCGCTTTGATAAATTACAGAGCTACTGTGTTTACACGCTCCTTTGGCACATTCTTTTTTTGTCACAGTGGATATGAAGCATCTGTGTTTTTTGCGGTAATTACCATTTATAATATGCCACTGCCTCTTAATAGTTTCATAACTTGGGTAGTGTGCGGTCAGTGTTGGTTCTGGTATATCGATAGGGTTTCCAACTTCAGCACAGTGTTAGTATTTTTTATATACTGTTATATATATATATATATATATATATATATATATATATATATAGCACGTTAAGTATATTATAAATAGTGTTTATTATTTTATTTTCACTTTAACTTGTGTGTTATAACCTTTTTTTATTTAAATATATACAATATTTCTATTT
Source organism: Puntigrus tetrazona (assembly GCF_018831695.1). Taxonomy (NCBI): domain Eukaryota; kingdom Metazoa; phylum Chordata; class Actinopteri; order Cypriniformes; family Cyprinidae; genus Puntigrus; species Puntigrus tetrazona. The sequence goes on along the minus strand of NC_056703.1, from coordinate 22,147,190 downwards.
AACACTGCTTCAGTAGAAGACATTAATAGACAAAATTAGTTATCTTTGTCATTTAATATTTAAGCAATTTGCTACAGGTTAACCACATTGTCCAAAAAAAGGAAAATATTTAGTCACAGTGTATGTGTTGCTGTGTGTACTTGCAGGTGTTTATAAAAATAATTTCTGAATTTTTTTTAAACAGTTTTTTGACGGCGCTGCAAAGCTTTTAAGTGTTGCAGTGCTTTGTGCTCGTGCTAATGACTCACACAGTTAACTGACATCTTTCTAATTGTATTCTTTTAAATGACACTTGAGTATGTTGCATTTATTCACATATAGTAAAAAGTGAATTGTTCTCAGCTGTTTGGATCTTTGAATGACTGGATCCCACTGTGACAGTGTTAAGCTGCATTCACTTTTGCTGAAGCAATGAGCGGGTGTTCAGTGACACAAAAGTGAAACTTCATGTAAATGACCGCTGACTGGAATTGGAGACTTTGTAGCACATGCAATTTTGACATTTAATGTAGCGCGGTGTAGAGTACTCAGAAATGATTGTGTTCTGAGTGAGTTTGATTAAAGCATTATAATATTTTATGTGTAACGCAGTCATGCATTTGTTCTACCATAGCAAAATAAATGGAAGACAACAAAAAAAATGGATATAATGAGCACCTGCCTTTTTGACATAGATGTGCTAAGACTTTCCTGTGGGAGCATGTAAGAATTCACATGTCCGTAATGCTTGCATGAATCATTGCTTTAAACGTTGTCTTTTCCCTTTATCGTATAGTGCCTGCAGATAAGAAAAAATACATTGTTTATAGTGTTGAAAAAAACTTAAGGGAGTGGGGAACAAACTTTGTGGACTTATTAAATTAGGCTTCAAGTGCAACTGAGTGTAACTTAATATCACGCAACTTTCTTTCTTTAAAGTCACATCCAGACTTTAGCAGACGTCTGTTGCTACAAAAGCTGTTTTTCGCTCAACATACAATTCCCAAGGTTGCCAGTGCGGCACTGAGAAATAATGAAGAGATGTTGTCCATTGTGGCAGGTGAATGGTTTTTCAATCAAGCGCAGAAAAACAGCCCCCACACAGAAAGCCAATCATGTAATGAATCTATGAAATCAGCATCTTTTGAAAAGAGACAGCTTTTTTTTTTTTTTTCAGCGCTCATTCAGTCTGAAGCGGAGATTGTTTAGAGACAGCATGGCTCTGCGTGGGTTGTCTGGCTTTATTTGTTCTTATGCGGTGAGAGGCTTCCAAAGACAAAGGTCTGTGACGGTTTCATTGCTCAGCCTTGTCCTTTGACTCCCAGATGCTGAGGTATGTGCTGTCTTGTTACTGTGCAGATATTCACCTCGGGCACTTTATACAAGTGACATTAGACTGTTCTCCTCATCTGCTTCGTCACTCCTTCAGACACGTCAAGGGCTCAAGGACTTCATGTGAAAATAAAGAGCAGTGGTTTCATCACATCAGGACCAATAAAACCTGAGATGCCGCCGTGAACTTTGCTCTTTGTAAGCCATACTTGCAACTTTGCTGTGAAAAGCAAAGGCTTTTTACATGCAGGAAGTAATGAACCCTAGTGGCCATGATAAGCTAGTTTTCTTCATGGATAAATCAATTCATTCTGAAGTTGGTTTTGTACAGTTCAAAAAAGCTACAATGCTGCTAATGTTATGATCATTTGAACCTGGCGTTGAAGTCATTCGTCTGTGCATTCATCCATTCATCCATCCATCCATCCATTCAATCAAATAAAGAAAGAAACTATATATTTACATCAAGATTGACAGAGTTACTCACTCCGACGGCCACCGGAGGGAAACCCTCTTCTGAGTGCTTACCGCCCCATACCTAGGACTGATTACCGGCCCTGGTGTTCCTCATTACACCTGCTATATAAACTGTGCTAAAATAAAAGTCTTATCTCTGCCCCGTCTGGTAATGTATCTTACTGTGGTTTTCCCGTGTTTACCTTGGTCTTTCTACCGATTCTCCTGGACTTCTTGACTCTGATACTCGCTGCCTGTCTCGACTTCTGCCTGGTGCTGTTTATGATTCTGGCTCTGTCTCCGATATCCCTGACACTGTTGTTGACTTTCTGCCTGTTAGACCACTCTCAATAAAGAGCTAGCTCATGGATCCGAACATCTCTGACTCTTCGTTACACTCACCTTCTTTTCCTCACCAGTTTGTCTCGTAATTTACATTATCCAGTGATTTACTTGGTTATTGATGCAGGAACACCAATACTTTAGTGCAGCTTTAAGAGACATGGATGTAAACCTTCAGAATTAAGATATTTTTCTTGTTTTCCCGGAAGACAAATTAAGTTCAATTTATTTTTAACTTATTTTGGATAGCAATGTTGTTACAGCAAGTGTTTTTTTTAATCTTACCTTTGCTTTTTCTTAAACTATCCGTTTTGTTTAATGAAACCGATTTTCTTATATAAAAGAAGAAAAAACATGTAGTGCCACTTTTTACCTTAAAATTTCCACAAAAGAAAGAAGAAAATATAACCTTTTTGGTTTTTTGGATGGGAATTTAGGAATGCTTCTGATATAAAAAACTTCAATTTAACTTAAGTGATTAAAAAAGTATGATATGAGCCCTTTAAAAAATAAATAAAAAAATTCAAGTAATGTGAAAATCCGCAGGCCCTCTGGGTCTTTTTTTTTATTTTGGGATTTTGTTAGCTAGGTCGCAATGCTGCTATAGCAGAGTAACTGGATTATGAACAGTATTCATTTCAAAAATGCCTTAGGCCTGTAGTGGTCGGTAAACTAAATGTGTGAGATCACTAAGCAACTGTCTTTTTTTTTTCGTGCGAGATGACACTTGGTTAACAGTGCAGCGAAGAGCCCATGTCGCACTCTATTTAGGAGAAGCATCAGACCCTGTGTTGTTTGAATGCATCTGTCAGTATCCTACAGCCAGGAACTGCATTCCTATGGATGACTCACACACTTAATCCAAAGTTTGACTTCCTCTCAGATGTTAAGATTTCGTAGCTACGCAGCGGAAGGTAGCAAGCAGAGAAAATGCATCCTAATGACAGGCACATTTAGCAGTAAAAGCAATGTACGTATGAGTCATCATCACGTAAAGCATAAGCGGGGCTAAAGATACTCTGCCAAATTTTGTTGAAAAGGAGGTGGTAACAGCTTTATATAACCTTAATGCTTTTGGTGAAATTAGCATGCTATTCATTTTTAAGGGCTGTTTGTTGTCATACATGATATTATTCATCATGAAAAGGTTTACTACACTAAAAATACATTTTATGGTTTTATTCTATCCTGTTCTGCATTGTCTTATTTCAGCAAAGCAAATGAGATTGTGTGGGATACGACAAACTGAAATTCCCTCGAACATCAAATGAGAAGTAAACTTAGACCGCATTAATATTTTCTATATATGTCTATATATCTCTAATATCTCTATTTTCTAATTCTACTATTATTATTTGTACTGTTTATTATATTCTGTGGAGATGTTTTTTTTTTTTTTTTAAGGACCTGTTTGCATCGTTGTGTTTAGTCCTACAGACCATACACAGTCCATTGATTGACTGTAAGGCCTGTTGAAACAGAAGTAGTGTGCATTTATGATTATTACCATCATCTGCAGACACTGCAAAAAGATGGCTTTGAGGAGTTTTATATTGAATCAGCAAAATCCACTGTTTCTTAAGAGGAAAAATGTGACCCGTGCTGGCAAAACGCTTCATAATGACTATATTTTCAAAATGAGATGCTATTTTCACATTCTCTATTATAAATACCTTCAAAATGATGTATGCTTTGCTGGAATCGGACTAAAAATGACTGAGCGAAACCTGTTAGAGACAACAAAGTCAGTTTTAAGAATAATCCAGTTAAAAGTTTTCTGAAGTTAAAGTTTTTCACACCCAGAGACATTCACAGTCCAGTAATTTCCAGGAGATGGTCTTCACTGTTGGCTGAAAGCTTAGAAAGCACTTTACTGTATTGTTCCTCTCAGTAACGCTATCTCCACACTCCAGTTCAGCTCTTCAAGAGGTCTATTTACAGGATAGCCAGCTTTTGCTTTAGTAGAGTAAGTAAAAAGGCCTTCATGCCTTTTCAAACGCTAAAAACGGCCTGCACAAATGTAACCTAATGCCCCAAAACAGGCTGTCTGCCAAGTCACTGAAGCCATGTTAGTCTGTTTGTAACATGCCCTTTGCACAGCTCATCAGTTTGTAATACAGACGTAAAGGCTACAGTGACTGTTTCTGGGAACATATTGCCCTTTCAGTCTGAAAGACTGTTTTAATCATAAAACCATTCAATTACAAAGGTAACTTCATTCTATTGAACGTAGTTCATTGCAGTGGCTGGACAGTTATGCTGGCAGCCATTTTGTGAGTTGGCTCTATTTGTTTGTGTTTGTCGCTTTGTTGTGCAGCAGTGCTGTCGAGAGATTAGATAAAGCACATTTTATGGATACTCTGATAAAAGTAATCCCTTCGATGGCTGCATATCTCTCCCTGAGAGAGGAGAATGATGCGCGCTGTCTGAGGGAACCGGCGTTTCGTGTGTCTCTATGGTAACAGCAGGATAGCCATGTGTGCCTCAGGAATCTGCTCTGGATGAAGCCACATTCACTCCTCACCTACAAAGTGGAAGAACGGTTCATTCGCCTCATCATGACGCACCCTGTCCATCTCTTTGTGACTTAACTGCAAAACATACAGATAGGTATACAGTATACACTAGTAATTACCGATCAGTGCTGGTCAATTTAGGAAGATATGCACTAGAAAACATCTAATTTTATCTTAAAAGAGTTAGCTGACATAAACATGAAATTCCAATGTTAAAATGTTGCTTGTTTTGATGTTTGAAAATCAAAGATATTCATTCAAATCAAATCTGCTCACTTTATAAAGTGATTGTAGCGCTTCGGTAGATTTGGATTAAACCCATCTAGTCATCTAGACTACTTTTATGATCTCATCATTAACTTTTTTTGTGATCAATATTTTATTAAACAACACAGAATTGTACAATTATATATTTATAATGCGTGTGTCTGTGTGTGTGCAAAAAAACAACATATTCAAAACTATATACAATTGCCAAATACTTAAAGCTAGAAAATAAAAATGATAAATATAATAAAAGAAATACAGTATAATTTATACCATTGTTAAGAAGCATTGTCATCATGTACAAATTCTAAGGTAAAATGAGTGGTTTCGAAAGTACAGCAATAATTTTATCCAAAACATCCAAAGTTGAATTTCATGCTTTATGGATGATAGCCAATGTTCTGTCCAACCCCAGAAAATATGTAAATACATGCCAACCGTATGCAAGTTACATTTTTTTACAGTTCAGGGTATCTGCAAGCTTCATTTTAAAATGTCTGTATTGGGAAAGATAAAACTGCTAGACAAACTTAAAATGAATAAGTTGGTGTGCAGGATTCTTTGATGAAGAGAACACATTGTCCCAAATCTTCTCCCAGTCCAGTTCCAAGTCCCTCTCCTTAAGGTCAGGATTCCATGAGCAAAAATAAAAAAATTTTTTAAAGAGTTTTAGTTTGTCGTAATTTGTATGTGATGATATATTATCAAAATTATTTGAGGTAAGGAAATATGTATATCAGTAAAATATACTAGTATGTTGTCTGCATAGAGAGAAATGCTGTGCTCCTTATAGTTATAGGTGATATAACGGCTAACGGTTCTATGGAAAAAAGTGGGCAGTGACAAGTACCACGATGCAGAGGATATTACCTGTTAATACATCTCCAAGAGGAAACACGTGCAGTGCTTTAACCGTAGATATGAAAGTTTTACCAAAGCCTAAATTCTCCAAAGATACTCCCAACTTACCCTATCAAAGGCCTTTTGCGTATCTAAAGTAAAGACAGCTGCAGGTAACACATCCCTTTCAGATGCATGAATAATGTGCAAAAGTGTTCTGACATTATCGGATGCAAGCTTGATCAAAATGAATTAATTTACTTACGGATAAGTCAAGCCTCTTTACTGAAAGCTTAGCAAAAAGCTTTAACTCTGATGAAATTAAAGATATTGGCCTGTTTCTACCACAATTCAAAGAAGACTTGCCTTTCTTTAGCAACACCAAAATAAAATAACTGATTTGATTATCATGAAATGAACCAATTCTAAGAGCATAACTGATAGAATCTAGGAGAAGTGGTCCAACACTGTCCCAAAGTTCCAGAAATAGCTTCAGAGGAAAACCATTCAATCCTGGAGATTCACCTATTCTCATTGAAGACAGTGCATCTTTTAATTCGGTGATATTGAGAGATGTATCAAGAAACTCTTAATTGGACAAGGAGGGTAAGTTAAGCTTTGAAAGGTATGATTTAAGAGCCGTCAGGTCAAAAAGTGATTCGGCTTCATAAAGATTGGAATAAAAAAAGTCTAAAAGTGTCATTAATTTGCTCTGCGTCATAGGTAACATGTCCTAATGGGGTTTCAATTGCATTAATAATAGAAAATGACTCATTTGGCTTTATTTTCGAAGCTAAAAGTCTACTGGAGCTTTCACTTTGACTGTAAGAAGTCAATCTTGTGCAATGGATTGAGAATTCTGCTTTAGATTTCAGTAAATTATTTAATTAATTATTTAAAAAGGATTTCTGTTTTTGCTCAGTTGTGAAAATCTCTAGTTTGAAGTCACCACCCACAACCGTCAAGTATTCTGGCATGTCTAAGAGAGTGACAGAGGTTACATTGAAAAAATGGGGATCAGGTATTTTTGGACGAATTTTTCAAAATTTGCAAAACAAATTTTCAAGTTATGAACTGTTACAGCCACATACCAAAAACATTCTTCACTATCTTTTCAACATTTATCAAAAGTTACACCTAATTTTCTATCAAACACAATAGCATCACTTTTAAATATTAAATTGATGCAGATGAAAGAACTACACATTTGTAACATCCACTCTGAAAACACACTATGAAAACACTTAAATGTGTTTCTTGGATCAGAGCGATCAAAGCACTGTGTTCGTTTAATTGGCAAGCTTAGGTCACAGACATTTCGCAACATTAAGTTGAGTTTTCTTAAAGATCTGACTTTTTAAGTATACATGGGCCTCTACAGAATTTATACATGAATACAAAAGCAATAAAATTATGTAATGTAAACATAACTTACAAAAATGCTGCAAGGCTTTGACAGTAGAGCACACAAAAGAAAATAAATAGATCATTACTATCCATCCACAAGAGACATGACTTAGAATACTCTTTGAATACTCTACTGTTTGGGTAGAAAAAAATTAAAATAAAACAGTCCAAATAGCTGTCCAAAACAACACACCTCAAGATCAAACGAACATCATAAATACCAGTATAACCCATCAGACCTATTTAAACAAATGCTGTTTTGCTTACTGAATTCAGTTGTATTGATTTTACAAAATTATGAAGTGACGTTGGAAGGGTCTTTTTTTTTATTTTTCATGAATCACTTTAAAAAGACATAGAGCACAGAAGTGGAGTGTAGAAGATTTGAATTTAGCTTTGCACAGACTGTGAAAGTGGAAGATTACATAAAGTTGAGGTTTGGCAGTTCTTTGATTTTGTTGAATTTTGTTCATTTTAATGAATCCTGAATTTCATTCAGCAAAAATGGCTCACTCAGTTTTGTTCACTTGGTAACTTTATTTTAGGATCTCTTAACTGCTTTGAGTTTTGCTACTTATTAGCATGTATATTACTAAAATATAAGCCATTTATTCATAGTAGTGAAGTATATATTGATGCCTTATTCTGCATTCCAAATCCAATTTCAAAAAACTTAGCAACTAACTATTAATAAAAAGTTAATTAGGAGGCAAAAGTTGTAGTTAATAGTGAATAAGTGCTCCCCATTCTAATGTGTTACCGTTCAATCATTTGATTAATGTCTCTTTTTGTAGGTTACATTTATTAGACCATGTGGTGGCCAAGTTTTTTTGTGTAAGTGAGGTATGAATCAATATGTTTAAAAGCACATTCACAACAGACCTTTATGAAGACAAAGAAAGACTCAAGAAAGTGTTTAAGCACTCTAACTTGTCTCCACAAATATTTTGTCTGCCTTTTTGCTCAAATCTGACTTTTAGCAGTTGATAGAACATGGCAACAATATATTTGAAAAAAAAATATTATGGGTTTGTATTCTCGTTAATTATTATTGACAGTAGAGACTTGACAGGCAGTTAAGGGAAAGCTTATCTGCATAATGTCAAAGTGCTCAATATGAAGGGCCAGCAAACGACTTCTGTTATACTGGTATGTGGTCATTAGTTATTTTTACATATTATATTATTTATTTTCTATTCTCTTCTTCTTGAAGTTGAGTTTGAGTTTGATTTGAATGCTGAACTGATGGAATAACATGCCCCCTTTAATTCAGGCGTGTTGATCCACGTTCACAAATAGTAGAATTTGTTCATGAATAACATGTGCTAGTTCATTTAGTTTATTTTTAAGACGAAGAAATTTGTCTCGATCTTCATTTAAAAGAATGATTTATAAAAACTGATTCATTCTTGACTGATTGCTCCAGACCCTGGTGTTTTCTGCAGTATAAGCTGTCTGACTTCTTTTCTCTAAACTGTGTGTCTGTGAACCCTGAGCTGCTGTGAGGAGAGCTGGAAATAAATGGTGAATTCATCACAGTGACACCACATGCCTAATTGCTTGTATTTTATGGAATTAAGCAAATTGGGTTTTTTGGCTTGTGATTAATCCTTCAGGACCTGGAGGAAGGGAGACACGCAGATAGAGACAGAGGAGGAGCAGGTGTGAGAGTAGCATCTGCATGTATTGATGGATCAAGCTGAGTCTACTGCTGCTTCTGCAGTCCTCGTCTAACCTCATCCTTCTGCTTAGCCCCGGCCTGGAATGAACAAATGTTTCCAGCATGCAAATCCAACTTCAAGCGTGTGACACGTTCCCAAGTCTTTGAAATCACATTTAGTGTTGTCATTGTCACATTTTACAGATTAGTTTTTAAAGGTGGCATTATCTAAAAGGGAGAAAAATCAGTGGTTTAGTCAAGAACCCATTTCAAACAAGAAAAAGCCTATGCACCTCTCCCCGTCACAATCTGATCATCTATTAAAACATTGCATGTTAATTTATACAAACAAAAACAAAAAAGGTTTCGACAGCATTTAAGAACTTTACGAATTCATAAAAATACAAAAAAAATATTTAGTCTTGTTTGAAAGGGGGAAAAAATACATTAAATGCATTTTGCTTAAAAGATAAGTCAATTATCTGCTAGTGAGGAAGTAAAATTTTCTTGCTTTAAGAACATTTTTGCTTACCCCACTGCCAGTTCATTTTATTTGTTTTAAGAAAAATGCGCTTAATTATTTTCCCCATTCAGATATTTAAATATCTTATGCCATTTTGCTTATATAGTAAATGCATCTTACTGGTGTAATTTTTAGATATTTTAACTTGAAACAAAAATACGAAGTTAAATAACTCGCACACTTTAAAAAGCTCTGGTTTAAGGCCACTCTGATCATTCCTTTTCTGTGATACTATGTTGGACATTTGACTGCTTTCACCAGACCCCTTCAGACTATACGTACATAAAGAGGATTATCTCACACTCACGCCCATGCTTTCCTCCAGGTCGATATGGAGACCTATTAAGTGAGTGGAGCATCTGCAAGCCTGTGATTAGGGGTCTCATAACGATCGCCGGGAAAGGAAGGGTTTTTGTATCCTTTGGCATGCAAATGAGCCGCAAAGCGAGAAATTGATAGAGAGCGAGAGATTGTGGAGGAATGAGAAGGGGGATCCGGACGATCAGCGTGACCTTTTCACAGCGCCACCACAATAATGGGCTGCACAGCCAGCAGCATGTGAGTGTTGATACTTTTCTGTCGCTTTCGCTTTCTCTCTACCTCGCCATCAGCTGACTGACCTCAGGCCTGTACAGACTGTAAATAACAGACTTGGACTGATTCCCTTTATTGGCACCGTGTTTGTCACTGTCGTACAGGAAGGATCTTCATCTCTGCAAATAAAAGCAACTTAGACTTGTTATTCATTATAGTTGGGCTCAAGTATATCTTACTGTGATCTATCGCAAATGATAGTAAAGCATTCGATATACAAGTATAGAATACTAACTTCAAGACTGATCTTAAACCAATATCTAAAATCTTTACAAAGTCTGGATCCAAACCAGGGTTTCCATAATAATTTAGAACTGTACCTCAAGGTGAAGATCCCATGGTAGAATTAGGAAAATAATAGGAGAAAAATTAACACAGCAGCTGTTCATAGCATTTTAATTTGTGAGACCTAGCTCCTTTAGCAGACTTTAATATCTTTTGTACTATCAAACGTTCAAAGTTTTTTGAGCCTTAAGGATTGTAGCATAACAAAAGGCTGATTAAACGCAAAGAAGAAGCTGGCGTCATTTTCACTTGCATTGGCAGCATTTTGTAATCAATACAGAACATCTGTAAACTAGTTTCATTTTAGATTAACTTTAGCTTGTTTATTGAGGATGCACCACATCCACCTAGTAGCACATTGTAATGTTCCAGTCTTGGGTCCATTAACTAGTTTGTCTTTATCTGAAATCGATAGCATGTTATGTTTTTGTTTTTAAGATGAGAAAAGACATGTTTTTGTAAAACAGGAAATATGGTTATTAATAGACAAGTTATTGTCTAATATAACACACATGTGTAGTGGATGAAATGATAGTACATTCGTCTATGTGTAGGTTATATTCCAAGTGTTTTTGTGTACAGGATCTTGGTCCAGTCTATAATGTTTCTGTTTTATCAAAACTTAATAGAAGGGCATTTATGGTCATCCAGTGTTTTATATCTTTAACATACTTGTTAAAAAATTACCTCTGGTCTGGAACATATATATTGCTAAGTATCATCCTCATAGCAGTGGAAAGTAACACAATGTTTCTAAGGGACAACATTTAAAATGAAAACAGCAGGCAGCCTAATACATATCCTTGAGGCACTCCATATTTGACATCTTCCTAATTTACACAGAAGAAATGGTAATGGTCAGAAAAGATGGATCTAGGAGAGTTGAGTGTTTGTTGTTTGTTTTATTTTTAATGAACAAAAATATTGTCTAAAAATAGGTCCTCTATCGCAAAAGATGTTTCTAATGTGTATCATTTGAGTATCTAGTTAAAGTCTGAAACTTAAATGCAACATACGTCACAGTATGAACATAATGAAAAATAATGGCTAGTGGTTCAGTGAGTGAGTCAGATATTAATTCAGTGGTGAGTGGGTCATTTTGAGCAAATCATTAAAATCTGGATCTTAAGAGTTTTAGTTTGAAAAGACAAAGGTGAATGTATGTTTATGGTTGCATGCAACTAACAGTGACAAAACATTTTTCATGAAAGACGCTGGGGTTGTCTATTACTTGCCAATGAAGAAGAATACTTATAAAAAGGATCTGATTTTTAATTTCCCAACAGATTGAATGTTTTGGTAACACTTTACAATGAGGTTCATTAGTTAACATGAACTAAGAATGAACAATACTTCTGCTGCATGTATTAATCTTAGTTAATGCAAATTTAAGCCTTTACTAATGTATTATTAAAATCATAAGTTGTTTTTGTGTTAACTTTAATTAATGCACTGTAATCTAACATGAACTAACAATGAATGGTTGTATTTTTATGAACTAACATTAACAAAGTTCAGTGAATACTGCAATAAATGTATTGTTCATAGTTTTTTCATGTTAGTTAATACATGAACTGACGTTAACAAATGACATCATAATGTATTGCCAGTGTTTTTATTTGATTGGCATTCGGTGAATATGTCAATAGCTTCGAAAGAGATGGTGAAATTAGGACTTAAATTGAGAAGTTTTCATGACACCATCAGCAGCAAACCAAACCGAACAGAACATAGCCTCGTTATGTGTCATTAGTCCCCTCAGTAGAAAATAATCCCAGCATCTCAAAAACTCTGCAGGAGTCCGTCTCATCCAGACTTAAGGTGACTATTCAGAGGCACTGGCCTGTCAGTGCACAACTTCCATTCCCGCTGCGTGAGGAGTCGCTATTCTGATCGGAGACAAGTATCCATGGTTCAGCACTTCCCTTAGCTCCCCTCTCTGTCAGTTCCACAGACAGGCTGTGTGCGAATGTCAGGATGTTGTCCTGCTGTTATGTCTAAGTCCTTACCCTGAGGTCTCCTAGGCTCATCCATCATTGAGAGAGACACTTCAGAGGTCTTGTTTGTGTGGTACGTCAGTCTTATAGAGTAGGAGGACACGGGGCTACATCACAGTAGATCCCACTGATCAACACTCGAGAAGTTCAGGAAAAGGTTATTGCTTTTAACAAAAACTATTATGAAGTAGAGCAAAGATTTCTTTTTTCAAAGATGTCCATTTCAAAGTTAAAAATGTAATGTAGTCATTTTTGTCATTTTTAAATATTATATAAATGTTTAAATACATTTATAAATATTCAATTGTATTATATTCTGCATTTGAAGAAGTTATTTTAGTATCTTTTAGAATCTATTTTAGTTTTTTAGGCATATTTTGAATTGGTGTCTAAGTATAGTAACATTAAATGTTAATTTACAAAGATTGAACCTAAATGTAAACTGTGAATAAATGTGTCCTTTCATGATGCAAAATTGCCTGGCTTCAGGTAGATTTTAGTGGAGCCCACTGAGTTCACGTACTGATTTAGTCATCTGCTTACACATTCATTGACTGCATGCTAACCATGTAAAACAGGATGGATGACTGTTGTACAGAATATAACTGTAAGTCCAGGCTATTTTACAGATGTCAGACCTTTTTATTTTAACATGGATAGCTATATATATATATATATATATATATATCTTGTACGTCTTTGCTTTGTATCGGCGCTACTGGAGGATCAGTGAGTCACTCTTTTTGAGAGTTCAGTGCCATCGATTGGGCTGCAGTATGAGCTCTCTTCTCCTCGCAGCATTCAATCGCTCTGCCTTTACACAAGATAGATACATACTCTCTTTCCTATGTGATCTGACAGCATGCGTTCAAGAATTTGGTGAATAAAAGGTCTTGAGAAGGGTGTATTGATTGTGTTTTGTGTAAAATGAGGAAAGAAGGATGTTAGTATTTCAAGCGGGATAGCGTTTGCCCGGTCTGCTGTATACGTTTCTTACGTCACAGCACGTTTTTGTTCAGATGCAACTGAAGTTTTAACAGCGCTGTATTTCGATCAATTTAAATCCGATGACAAGGAGATGCAGTTGATGGCTCAGAAGCTCTAGTTTTGTTTCCGTGGGATGAAGCAACAAAAACCATTTCCTGGAGCCATTTTCCATCTCCTGGAGCCATAATTCGTTTTTAGAAAATATGTAATTCTCAGAAAAGATCAACTATGGCAGAATACTGAATAGTGAGTTGAGTGCTCCTCTGCTTTTTTGTGCTTGGACGAACGAATACACATAAAATGATCTTATTCTGTCTTAGCTTGACTTGAGAAAGTAAACGTGTGTTTATCAGTATATTAGATCCGAGCATTACTTGTAAAGTGAATGCAAACTAATAGCCTAAAATCGTATTGTTCTTCACTGAATAACATTTGTCACTTTAATAATTCATCTATATTTAATTTAGACAGTGGAGACATACATTTGAAATTTTTTTAGACCTACCTGAAAAACCTGAAAAGCGCTGATCATTTAATTTGACCTTTGCATTTATTTTCTGCTATTGCTTGTAAGATTCTGAGCCCTGGATGTCTGCATGAGAACCAGGGCCCTATCATGCATTAATAAGTGTTTTTGCTAGTTTCTACACAGTACTCATTTTCTCATTCCGCGCTGCGTTGTTTAAATGGCAAATGCATTTGCGCCTGTCTGTGCGTCCATGGGCATGCTGGTCTAAAAAAAAGAGGTGTTCAGGCACATTGTTGGCACTTTGCTATTTTGAAGAACTGAAAATAGACTGCGCCATAGACCAACTCAAAACTAGTCTAAAGTCAATGGCGCAATATATTTTTTGTTATTTATAGAGCGCATTAGTAGAAAATGCACCTCTGGGTGGATCCACATGCTTTCTCTGATTAGTTTATTGCACGTTATGCCCAAAAATACACCCATTACTCATTATGAGTATAGGGACAACCAGATTAGACCATTAGACCAGTGTACCTGTGCCGTGCTCTTTCATGGTAAATATTTTCCCATGTAGATGAGTGAATTAAAGTGAATTAAATGGAATAAACAGTGGTAAATTATATATTTTTATTAAATTCTGTAAAGTGCAGCAAATTACATTCACACTTAAACAACAACAACAACAAAAAACACTCTTTACATTTTTACATCATTTAAAAAATGCCATTTTCTTCTACAGTCTTTGGTATTACAGTATTAGTATTAGTATTACCAGATCATTGTGTCTTCCTTCTCACACCGTTCTCTTATTACGTTTATTGAAAATTACACATAATGATGGCTATTCTGAAAGAGGAAAAATCTATTCATGTTTATAATTACCTTCTACTAAGCAGATGCTATAAAGTTTGGATACCGTTTACAAATCTGACTTCATCTTCCCAAGTTTGACATACACTTGAAAAAGCATGAATCATCATGTGCCATATGATGTAACAAAAATCATATACATATAAGAAAAGATATGAACAGTCAATAAATGAAGTCTTGTTAGCATCTTGAATATTCTATGCCTAAGAATAAGCCGTCTATTTTTTATTTTTTATACCTTATTGTTTACGACAGTTGTCCGTCTCAGAGAGATGGATGTCAGTGATTGAATGTTAAAAGTACTGGCAGAGGGGAAATGTGGACATGACCATGTGTAAGTCACAGCTGCACATTGATGCATATTAACATTGTCTTCAGTGACAGCTGACATCACATATTCCATGCAAATAAATATGCCACACAAAAATGATTCAGATGGTAAGGTTAATAGTTTTATGAATTTGTTGGTCCTAAGCATTTTACATTTATTTCAAAATAGTAACTTAAGGGTTAGTTCACCCAAAAATGAAATGAAAATTCTGTCATTAATTACTCACCGTCATGTCCTTCCAAACCTGTAAGAAATATACAAGTGAAAATATGAACACAAATGAAGATATTTTTGATGCGTTCCCAGAGCTCTCAGACCCTCCATAGACAGCAAGGGTCCTAACATGATCATCAGTGGTTCAACCCTAATTTATCAAAGATATCTTAACTTGTGTTACGAAGATGATCAAAGGTCTTGGAATGACATGAGGGGGAGTAATTCTTTTTAACATAAGTTTCAATTTGGGTGAACTATCCCTTTAGGGCAGTAACAATTTAAATAATGTGTTTTATTTGTGTACTTATGTTCAGCTATTCTTTTTAATTGTTAATTTTCAACTTTTTTTGGTTTATCAAAATGCATAAAGTCAAGTAGCAGGATTTTTCACATTAAGCAATCCTGCCAATCATAACAGTCATATCCAATCATATCACAATGGATGTATTGTCTCCTCTCATGTCTGTTACAACTCAGAGAGCCCACCGTAACTTTACCTGCCGGTGTCATTGTTGGTCAATGTTTCTTTAGAAAACAAGTGATTTAATACTCTTTTTAAAGCCATATTTGGCTATTTGTTCTACAAAATTGCCTCATCAGAGTCAACACCCTTGAGAAAAAACACACACACACAACCATTATGCATAAATATTCCTCCAATTTAGTGATTTTTTCGTATTTTGTTTCTTTTCATTACATTCATACGACCCCTAATTGCTTTGCAGATGTTAAAGGTGAGATCAATCTTTGGATTGCTATATATTCACAACCCCTCAATAACCCTTGGTGCCCTCACCCTGTCTCATTAGAAATGCAGAGAAAAAAGACTTGAGTCAATAGAGGCTCCTGACATAAACACCTTACATCTTGCATCAGAGACTTCACTTGCTTAGTGAAGCATCAGTTTTACAATTGCTCTGTTGTGCTTTTACTTTTAAACCTGAATTACATTGCAGAAGGGATCCAAGCTATACACAGGGAGCAGAATATCCACACACACACACACACACATATATATATGAGCTACCTTTTTAATTTTTTGACATGATTTTATAATATGCAATAAAACGTTCAAACCCCTGTTGTTTTATCCACTGTGTATCCACAGAGAGAACCAAAAATAATGTGGAGTGTGTAACGAATTGAACAGACACAGAATGACGCTTTACTGTCAGGCTGTTGTGGATAAACATTCATCACGTCGATCAGGCCCGTGAACAAAATGAATAATTCAGTTCTGCACTTATTCCCATTTTAAAATGCTCAGTATACTTTGCTGCATCTACAGACCTCTCTCCAACTTTCTGTTGTTATCTGAAAAAGCGCTGTTCTGCATGAGGGGCGTTTCTCGTACACAAACGTTTTGATTCCTCGTTTCTTTTGATAGTCTTCCACGCTCTGCATTAACATTTGCATATACCGTCGCAGTTGATGAGACAATCCTGAACCTGCGAGGGTTATCATCTTCTGAATCGCTGACATCACACAATCCTTGACTCGATTTCGTCTGATTCCACCCCATGACCGCTCCCTGTGAAATTACATTGACTTTGTAATCCCTCTCCGGTGTGACATCCGTGGGCTGCCCGTGATCCAACTGCGTTTCCCAGGCTGCACTGCTGGTAATCTCAATAATCAATCAAACCTCACTTCATTCTCACAAAAAAAATTCATACCACAAAAAAAAAAAAAAAAAACCTACTCTAATTCATCAGCAGGGGGGCAAAAAGCTTTTTCTCAGCTCATAAAAATTGTATCATCCTCATTGATGCCTGTCAGATATTCAGCTCTTTCCGAAGTCATTATTGGCTTTTTGGACCCACATCTTGTTGGCTCCAGAAATATCCCACCAAAGAAATTCTGTCTTGACACAAACTCCATTTGCGGAATGAAAGTTTTCAGTCATGCATATCAACCCCAAATCTGAAACCTTGATCAATATAATTAATCTTTCAGCTGGATTCTGCAAAATCTGTCATCGTGTAGTTCTTTTTCTTTTTATATTGTAGCTCTAAAGCATGGTTCAAAGTGAACTGCGCCATCTCTCTCGCTCTCCCAAAAAAGGAGATATATTGGGCTTCAGAGAACAACTGATGAAAATGAATGATTTTGCTGAATGGGTTTTTGAACTCGTCTATGAGGTGTTGGTTATGATAAGGCCGACTTGCTGAGCATCACTGAGTTGCGCGGTGATTCATGAGCGTTTGTAACTGCAGACTCAGCATCACAGAGGTATGGAGTCTGTACCCAATCTGCAGGCTCTGGCGGAAAACTAAGCCCAAAATGAAGCAGAAATATTTCTCTGCATAATGTACCAACTCAAGGATGATTAACATTTCAAATCCTTTAGCACTTCCTTGCCGATTGCAACTTCTGATTTGAGTAGAAAGAAAAGTCTTCATTTGTGTGACTTGAGAGGATGAGTGAGAAATCAACATGTAATACGTGACTGTCTTGAAATGTTTTGATGGATATACAGTAATGCATATTAAAGTTGTGTTTATAAGCACAGCTGATTTGTTTAGCTAGATCACCTCTGTTCCATAAGCGCCATTTGCTGTCAAAGAATTGCATTTTTATTCAATCCGTCTGCTGTTTTTGTTTTGTGCGGGTGTCTTATGAATAGCATACATTTGCAAATTTAAAGCCAGACAATCTTGTTGTCAAAGGCTAAAAACAACCGATCCTGCTGTATGTTTGTAGCATTATTGTCTGTGTAAAGCAAATGAAACAAAATACATCCTTCCACCTGTCCCTTAGACAAGAAATCATTAAAAAAGGTTTCGGGTCGTAAAGGGTTCTAATAGTTTTGGAGAAGTCAGGCCTGCACTCAAGAAATGTACAATGTATAATGCACAATGGGATGGAATATTTGTAAACATTTTGAATGCAAAATAAATGAAAGAGTGGCCAGCTCTTCAACACAGGGTCACTTCAAAATATAGGACTTTTAAGAAGTGCAGCATTGTTTCAGTGTGTTTTAGGGCAGTATATGGTGTTTCCAGAGGAAAGCTTTGACGTATATCAAAATGATTGTGTCAGAATTATGTGATTGTATTTTAGATACGTGAAGTGCAATTTTTCATTTTCTGACATTTATAATAACAAAGACTGATAAGTCATAGAACAAACACCTTAAAAATTCAAAAGAAAACGGTATCTGTTTTACAAGCTTTGGGATTTTTATGGAATAATATAAATCATTGCCATTTTTCACATCTTTGCCTTTAGAAAACTCAGGAAAAGTGCTTTTTATGTCATTTTAAAGGAATGCTTTAAAAACTTTAATCTAAAACTATTTCATTTCACTTCAAAAAAAACATCCATAGAAAAAAAAATATGCAATGTATGATGAAATATGGAATATGTGTATAAATGTAACTGTAAAAGGTGGACTTTGGAGTTTGTTATACAGGTGCTGGTCATACAATTAGATTATCATCAAAAAGTTGATTTATTTCAGTTATTCCATTCAAAAGTGAAACCTGTATAGTATATTCATTCATTACACACAGACTGATATATTTCAAATGTTTATTTCTTTTAATTTTGATGATTATAACCGACAACTAATGAAAATCCCAAATTCAGTATCTCAGAAAATTAGAATATTACTTAGACCAATACAAAGAAAGGATTTTTAGAAATCTTGGCCAACTGACAAGTATGAGCATGTACAGCACTCAATACTTAGTTGGGGCTCCTTTTGCCTGAATTTCTGCACCAATGCAGCGTTGATCGGTCTGATAGGTCTTTTCAGTCTTTGTCAATTATAATCATCAAAATGAAAAGAAATGAACATCTGAAATATATCAGTCTCTGTGTAATGAATAAATATAATATACAAGTTTACATTTTTGAATGGAATTAGTGGAATAAATCAACTTTTTGATGATATTCTAATTATATGACCAGCACCTGTACATTTCTTCATGTACAATGTTTGTTTCTCCTACAGCAGTTTAGGCATCAGAGAAAGCAAGTCAGTCTTAGAAAATGTTAAAATATGATGTTTTGGTGATCATCTCCACACATTTGCTTAGACTCTTTTCTTTTTTTTTTGGCAAAAAAGAAAACAAAGAGAAAATTTATTTCATAGTGTTTTAAGAGTAGTTGAAGGCATTGGCTATTGAAAAACCATTATGATTCTGATGACTGCGTTAAAAAGAGAGATCGTAATGTCATGAAGCACAGTAACATTGACGGTTGAATTTGAATAGCAATGTATAGTATGCCTATTACTGCCGTCCTCCTCTGGCAGTCTTATATTCACAAACTTTGTATATAAGTTCATTGTGTTGAAAACGAGCAGTTCAGACATTCTACCAAAATCCTCTCTCTCCAATAACCACAAATTTGCTAAAATGAAGCATTATCATCCAGCAAACAATCCCCTCAGAAGACTATTCTTATCTGAGACACTGTGCTGGCTAATGTTTTTGCCTGCATCCATATAAACAAACTCAATAAGGGCAAATTGGGATTTCATTTGCATTTCATCCATGTGGTATTCAGCATTTATATTTTTAAAGCATTCATAAGCCGAATAATGTAAATATTTATGAGTGTAGAGCTTGCTGATGAGCTGTAGTTGGAGGTGTTTTGGATGCTGCTGTGCCTCCATTGAAATCGGTTCTTTGAAGATTTTTCTTTTAGCTTCAAGAGCGAATTTTGAGCGTGGCAGTTATTTAATTAGTGGTGCTTGGGTTACTATTGCTATTGTTAGGTTGTCAACTTGTTGTAAAGATATGTGTTACTACGGATTTAAGATTTCCAAATAAAAGCTTGGAGTGGACAGTTTGACTTCAACCAGTAAGCAAACATCTATTTATTTTTCTTTTTTGTTGTTGTACTGGAGACATCTCCATGCTCTTTTAATAGATGACAGTTGACTCCGCAGGGCCACGGGTGTAATTGACTTGATCACCTACACATTTACAAGCTCTTTGTAGAAAAACTGGAAATTCCCACATAATGAACAGAGTACAGTAGGCTGCTTTTTTTAATACTACATATCTTTAACATAATTACACTGTTCTTTAACCTTTTTTCCAGTTAATTCCACCTAATGTAAATAATCGTTCTCTTGAATGCATGACATTTAAAATAACTGAGATTCATTTATTTTATGCAAGATTTTCAATGTTCATTCAAAAAGCATCTCATGGAATGACATGGCAAGAATAAACCAAAGAAATAAGCAGTACATTTTTATATCATCAGTAATAATATCATTTTGTATGAAGCAGTATGTAAAAGTGGTCTTATGGGGATTGGGATTGTAGAATTGATTGCTCATATAAATGCAACCCAGGGGTCTGCAGCTTAGGTGGATTTCACAAGTGGCCTTTTCACATCAGGTCAATGGAGTATTGGTCAGTTTCTTAAATCAAATCCCTTTATTAAAATTTTTGTGCAGATCCCTGATCAAAACATGAAAAATTGCAAGATTTCTAATGAAGCTATTTTTTCATATTATCCAGCAGTGTCTTATTTCTTTCCGATCTATGTATGTAACTCACACAGTTTGAAGAACCAAACGGATTAATTAGCTCGAAGATAGTTTAGGCAAAAAATATATATAATATACAGTGTGTGCGTGTGTGTGTGTGTGTGTGTGTGTGTGTGTATATACACACACAAAAGCACATACTCTATTTCTAAATGTGCGTTAATTTCTATTTATTTAATGGCCTATCCTCAGTTATTCTTTATTTACTGAAAAAAAAGCTCTTTAATGGCTGTTACATTTTGTAAATATTAAATGGTCAAGAGAAATATCTAATCAGTTAAGAAAAAAGATTCTGACAAGTTTCACTGAATTTTCATTTAGTAAATTCTACATCCTGTGACATAATAAAGAAATAATACATTTTGTAGGGAAAGAAATACTATGGAAGACAATGAGGACCATCAACATTCTGAAGAGAAAGAAAATGTCATTTTTGGGTGAACTGTCCCTTTAAATCCTGAGCCCAACCCTGCCTGTGGAGCTGCTGTGTTGTTAATGTTCTGGGCTTGGTCTTAATGCAAAACCTCTTAGTGAGGTCGGCCACTTCCTCCCTGTGTGCCGTTTCATCACTGCTTATCAACCCAATTACTGTGCTTCTATCAGTCAATTTGATATGTGTTGCTGTACAGTTTAGGTTAAGTAACTACGGCCTAAAGCATAAGACCTCAAGAGCGCCAGTGTTAATAGTCCACTTAGAGCAGGTTGTATTACCCATTTGGATCACTTGTCACGTAACTGTTAGGAATTCAAAGAACCGATTGCAGGCAGTGCCCATTAGGGGGAACAATTTATTTGGAAATGCAGCCCTCATCAGTAAAGTCAGTGTGTGAGCATCCTAAATAAACAGTCATCACTACTTACGCACCTGTTTATACAGTGTGTGGTTACTGGACTGTGTCTGGGGAGATAACCTGGCTAATTTGAGTTTTTCTGAGCACTTTTTAACCACAGTAGAGATTTTAATGCGAGTATCTCTTATCCTGTGTTATACTGCGTCTTGTTTAGGATCATTGCTTGTCTCATAGGATCTGCATTCATCTATCAAGCTTCATTTGACATCTGTTCTCCTCCATGCTTCAGGCTATTATAGTGTAAAACCCTAATGTGCCACATGCTGCAGTCATAAATATCTATTCACAGATATGAAGCCTGTTGCATTCTCATGTGCACAGAAAAGAGTTGTTTGCCACTGACACTTGCAGGATGTGGAGGATCATGGCTAATGGTTCATAATATAGGTGGATTGTTTTGCATATCTTATTCTCATTCCAACCGTGAACTACTGTGTGGCTGAGTTCTTAATGTTGTGACATTAAAATTTAATAAACAGTTTATCCAAAAATGAAAATTTACCCTCTGGCCATCCAAGATGTGGATGACTTTGTGTTTTCATCAGAGCAGATTTAGAGAAAATTTTGCATTGCATCTCTTGCTCGGTAATGGATCCTCTGCAGTGAATGGGTGCCATGAAAACGATAGTTCATACAGCTGATAAAAGCTTTTCAATAAAAGTCCAGACTATCAGTTTTTGTATCTTGTGAAGCAAGAAGCTGCATGTTCATGTGATCTCGATAACTTTTATTAATTTTACACAGTAATACTGACGTATTTTCAGCATCTAAACGTACAAAACTGATGTAATGACTAAACCTAAAAATCGATCCTTATGAATATTGAAATTGCGTGCTTAATTTTGTTTTTGTTGTTTTTAGTTGTCATATCAATTACCTTGTTTGTAGTTGCAACATTAAACTGTTTACTTAATATTTAATGATAGCATTTCAATTCATTTCTGTTCTGTGTGATTTATGTTGTCAGCTCGTTTCCAAAAACAGGGCTTTATAATGTTAAAGACTTCACTTTAAACCTTTAAAATAAATTTCTGCGATTTTTTTTTTTTTTTTTTTTTTTGTCATTTAATGTCTACATCCCATGGGCCACGAAAGGAGTTTTCTCCGACATGCTGTGACTAACAATATAACTAAAACTACACCAAAATCACAACATAATTACAAAACTAAACATTTTTATTTGTGTGCCATAATCCAAATCTTCCTGATTCATATGACTACCAGAAACACACTCAAATCAAAGACTTTATTCTGCAAACTTCATCCCTATCCCCAGCTGCATCACTAGTAAGACTATCCATCAAATCATCCATCCATTTACTGCCGCTTATCTGGGGCCGGGTCGCAGGGCCAGCAGTCTAAGCAGGCACGCCCAGACTCCCCTCTCCCCAGACACTTCCTCCAGCTCTTCCGAGGGAACACCGAGGCGCTCCCAGGCCAGCCGAGAGACATAGTCCCTCCAGCGTGTCCTAGGTCTTCCCCGGGGGCCTCCTCCCGGTGGGACATGCCTGAAACACCTCCATCGGGAGGTTGTCCGGGAGGCATCCGGGAGAGATGCCCGAGCCACCTCAGCTTGCCTCTCTCAATGTGGAGGAGCAGCAGGTCTACTCCAAGCTTCTCCCGAGTGACTGAGCTCCTCACCCTATCTCTAAGGAAGCGCCCAGCCACCCTACGGTGGAAACTCATCTCAACTGCTTGTATCCAGGATCTCATCGTTTCGGTCATGACCCAAAGCTCATGTCCATAGGTGAGAGTAGTTATGAAGATCGGCCGGTAAATCAAAAACTTCACCTTGCAGCTCAGCTCCTTATTCACCATAACAGACCGGTACAGCGACTACATTACTGTAGAAGCTGCAGCGATCAGTCTGTCAATCTCTCATTCTGTCCTCCCCTCACTCGTAAACAAGACACCAAGATACTCAAACTTTCATCCATGTGGTATTCAGCATTTATATTTTTAAAGCATTCATAAGCCGAATAATGTAAATATTTATGAGTGTAGAGCTTGCTGATGAGCTGTAGTTGGAGGTGTTTTGGATGCTGCTGTGCCTCCATTGAAATCGGTTCTTTGAAGATTTTTCTTTTAGCTTCAAGAGTGAATTTTGAGCGTGGCAGTTATTTAATTAGTGGTGCTTGGGTTACTATTGCTATTGTTAGGTTGTCAACTTGTTGTAAAGATATGTGTTACTTCACCTTGCAGCTCAGCTCCTTATTCACCATAACAGACCGGTACAGCGACTACATTACTGTAGAAGCTGCAGCGATCAGTCTGTCGATTTCTCATTCTGTCCTCCCCTCACTCATGAACAAGACACCAAGATACTCAAACTCCTCCACCTGAGGCAGGAACTCCCCACCAACCTGAAGGGGACAAGCCACCCTTGTCTGACTGAGAACCAAGGCCTCAGACTTAGAGGTGCTTATTCTCATCCCAGCCGCTTCACACTCGGATGCAAATCTGCACTATGTAGATCCTGGCCAGATGCAGCCAACAGGACAACATCATCCACAAAATGCAGAGACGATATCTTGTAGTCCCCAAACAGGACAATCTCTGGCCCCAGGACCGGTGACAAAGGGCAGCCCGGTCAGAGTTCAACATGCACTGGGAACAAGTCTGACTTACTGCTGGCAATGCGAACCAAGCTCCTGCTCCGATCATACAGGGACAGAACAGCCCTTAGCAATAGGCCCCTTCCCCCATATTCCCAGAGCACCCCCCACAGGACACCGTGAGGAACCCGGTCAAATGTCTTCTCCAAATCCACAAAGCACATGTGGACTGGTTAGGCAAACTTCCAGGAACCCTCCAGTATCCTGAAAAGGGTATAGAGTTGTCAGCCAAGACAGCCCTACATCATCCAGAGACCTGAGGTACTCAGGCGGATCTCGTCCACCCCCGGCCAGGGTGATGTTGAGTCCTCCCCTGGGTCACTGGCCTCTGTTCCCACAGTGGAAGCATTGGTGGGATTGAGGAGATCCTCAAAGTATTCCTTCCACCGCCCAACGATGTCCCCAGTCGAGGTTAGCAGATTCCCACCAACACTCTATACAGTGTTGGCAGGGCACTGCCTCCCACTTCTGATGCGTTTGCCAGAACGTCTTTGAGGCCATACAATAGTCCTTTTCCATGGCCTCACCGAACTCCACCCAGACCCGAGTTTTTGTCTCCACGTCCACCCGGGCAGCAGTCTGCTTGGCCCACCGGTACCTGTCAGCTGCCTCAGGAGTCCCACGGGCCAATAAAGCCTGATAGGACTCCTTCTTCAGCTTGACGGCATCTCTTACTTCTGGTGTCCAATACCGGATTCGGGGGTTGCCACCACGACAGGCACCGGAGGCCACGTCGCTCCTTCAGGCTTGGCCCGGCCAGGTCCCATGGGGCAAGACCCGACCACCAGGTGTTCACATGCCAGCTCCAGGGTGGGGCGCTGGCTGCGCGGTACCGGGCGACGTTTAATTGTAAAGTTACGAAGTTATGAATTCTAAAGTTACTGCTTCAAACAGCAGGTTTTACAGCAGAATAAATAACTTCACAAAGGGCCCTTCCAGAAGTCCTTTAGCAAAGGGAACATGTTCAGTTCACGGAAGTGATTTCCATTTGTGATCATGTGTTAGGAATAATTTTAACTTCACATACAAAGTAGAATAGGCGGATTAAATTTGCCTTTTTTAATTTCATACAAAATATTTTTGTCAGTAATAGAAATGTAATTTAAGACGGTAGTGTCAACAAGTTAAGCACATTTAGTAAAAATTTTTTATAGTACATAAGATACAGTAAGACAATATTTAGATGAAACGATAATAATAAGTACTTTTAATTGCAACAGCTGTTGGAGGGTTGAATGCTGCACACAGGCATAGCGTTGTCAAGGTAACGTTTGGTCCGTCATTGCCTTCGCCAAGGAAGTTCTTAACGCTTATATGAGACAGGAATACCCTACACCCTTGAAAGAACACACTTCAAGGGCTCTGCCCTTCGAAGAGAGAAGGGGAAATGGGATGCTTACTTCTGTTTGGATTTCGTCCATTGGCTCTCTAATTTGGGTTTCTGTTGTTACTGATTATTGCAATAAATATATGATTGTAATTGCAGACTGTCAGTCATGCTTTTTCTTATAGAGTGTTGTTATAAAAAATGGTAGTCTTCTGTAGCCAGACCTTCAGCCAACAATCTGTGGGCGTGATATCTGAGGCTGAAACTATGAAAATTTGTAAAAAATCCTGCATATTTTGGTCACTTGTTTTATGTCCTTTTATATTTACTAAAAATAGTTACGTTAAATTTTGGAGGTAGGTTAAGGGATCTATTGAGACCAGGCTAGCATGTTTGTATGAAACAAGTCTGTAAATAAAGGTGCTTCCAACTAAAATATAATTCCCTTGTTTATACTATAGCATTTTCAAGTGGACAAAGTCGTGTCATCTGAATCAGGAGATAAATATACACAAATCAAGCATTATCTACAAGCATGTATGAAAGTGGATTTTGATGGAGGATGGACTTTTTCAGTAGAGGAAGCATTATGGCCTCTGGCCTGTTATTTTGGACATAGCGACAGTTTAAAATGCTTTAATAATGGGTCTGCTTCTTATGAACACATATTGGTGTACATACTGGATTATTGTGATGTTTCCATCTTATTCTGATGGCACCCATTCACTGCAGAGGATTCACTGAAGAGCAAGGGGTCTACCTCTAATTTTCTCAGAATAAATTCAAATGAAGAAACAAACGCATCAATATTTGTCCTGAGGGTAGGAAGATATTCAGCAAACCTTAATTTTGTTTTGAATATTCATTTATTCATGCTTATTAAATTCCAAAGTATTATTTAATATTGCTTAAATAACCTTAAGTACAATAATTTTTAAGCATTAGATCTCACAATATCACAATTTTAGTAATGTGTTTTGCAATGATTCTGTTTAAATGCTTGTCTTCTATTATGTCAAGTTTAATTTTATTAGTTAAATTGGCTTCTCCACCGAAAAATTGTAGTATGAGTGTAATTTATCCTCTCAGCAGGTAAGGACTATTCAAAAGATGAGGTTTTCCGTTAACTGCTCCTTTAAAGGGCATCTTCTAGACAGACTCATGATGGCTGGTTTATTAATTAACAGCACATTTATGAATATGTTTCAGATTCACAGCATGGCGTGGGGCTATTACAAATTTCTTCCATGCACTTTAAGATGTAGAATGTTATTTTTAATGTAATTGTATTTGAATCATGTACCGTGCTTGATTAAAACTGTATTTTGGCCTTTGTAGATGTTAATCACTTTAATTTACATGAAATCATATCCGTTAATCATAAGGTAATGCTTAAAGGGTTAGTTCACCCCAAAATGAAAATTCTGTCATTAATTATTCACCCTCATGGCGTTCCAAACACGTAAGACTTTCATTCACATTTGGAAAACAAATTAAGATTTTTTTAATGATAATTGGAGAGCTGTCTGGGCTTCCATAAACACAACTGAAATGTTCCCAGGTCCAGAAACAAAATAAACAGTCCATTGGTGAAACAGTCCATGTAACATCAGAGGCTCAACTTAAATGATGGTAGAATCTTTATCTTTAGGTGAACTAACCCTAAGTTCATTAGTAAACTAGTACATTATCAACTAGTACATTATATCATATATATATATATATATCATATATATATATATATATATATATATATATATATATATATATATATATATATATACTCTAAACATCTGCTGAGAATTTAATGAATTAACAAATGATCTATTGAAAGTTATTAAAGTGTTATGTTTATCATTTTAAAATGGAGTGTGTCTGTTTTCCGGTGTGATCTGCTTCAAGCTATTTTTAGCTGTACAAAACAGCTCATTTTTAAGTTTGAAATGGCAAACTAGTGTGTCTTACCATAATATGTTATAATTATATTACCGGATCACACCAGAAACCAGGCACATTCAATTTAAAAATGGTAAACATAACATAACATGTTAATAACTTTCATTAATGAATCATTATTATGAACACACTGATATGTAATGCAATCAGTGTTAACGTTAACTGTGCATTGTTATTCTTCACAACAGCTAATGAACTGGAAGTCTTGCACATTCACAGAAAGCTGCTTACTTCCTCATTGAAAAATAAGGTGGATAGCATTTATACATTTAATTTCTATTTTTATAGTGTGGATAGAAAGACAGGCCGCTGCCTGCAGACAATATCAAGCCCTAAAGAGAGAACCTGATTCATAAGGTGTCAGAGCTAAAAATGTCTATTTCATCTTTTATTTGGCTGCTTTCAAGAGTGATTCATTTTTTTGCCATTTCACCACCCTGTTGAATGTCACAGGTTCAGTCAAGGACCTGTACATGAACTCCATCCAAAAAAAAACCCATCAAGCTTGCAAAGCAAATAGTGAAGGAACGCATTTTAAAATCTCACTGGTGCTCCACATCTCCTCTTGAACAACTTGAAGCACAGAGGCAAGTGAAGTAAAATAAAAGTATGGCAGTAGTTCCTATGTTAATAATGGCATCCCTGAGCAGTTTGTACATTTTGCCTCTGCAGTTCTGCTGCTGTCATTTTTAGAACAGGTGAGAGCAGGTCCAAGAGCTCTTCTGTGAGCAGAATAACCTCATATTATAGGGACTATTTCAGTCCTCTATGAATTTGTATGTGAGTGCTCCATCACCAGTGATAGCTACTATAGCTGAGTGGGAAATCTTACCTGCTTTTTTCAAATTCCATAAGTTGAAATGACAGCATAAGTGCTGAGCTGTTCTCTTAAACATGTAAAGAAACTATCGGGAATGAATGTCAAAGGTACTGAAGGCAAGAATTTCCACTCATGAATGAATAAAAAATATATTTCACTATCACTATGAGCTGCCAGAATCTGGAGGATTGATGATAATAATAAAAATAGTGGTTTTACTTTATTTTGCTGGACCCTTATGAACATTCTGTTCACAATAAGTAACTTTGGACCTACGTGTCAACTAACTCTCATTAGTGTTGACATGTTCTTGAAAGGTTACCTATAGTCAGTAGAATGTCTGTTGGTAGATCATCACAATAAAGTGTCAGTAGATAATTATCAGACAGTCTACTTATACTCTAATAAAAGTTAGTTGACATGTAGGTTCAAAGTTACTTATTGTCAACACAATGTTCATAAGGGACCATCAAAATCAAGTCTTACCAAAATAGTGCACATATTCTTTTCATCAGCCTATTATGATTTTTTGAGAAACAGAAAGAATAAAAGTGGCTTTTACCTTCTTACAGAAATGTCACTACCCATGAACTTTGTCTAGAATGGCCTTCCTGTTTCATATTTGGTCTGTATTTGTCTCCAATGGTTCCCTCATCACACAGAAGCCTCATAGGAATGACATTTGATCTCGGCCAAGGGCTGGAGCAGCCAGTATCCACTAACCCATTTTATCCTCTGATTACAAAGGCCAGATTGGATTAAGAAGCATGCCCTTAAAGAGCCATTATGGACAGGCCAAGTTATGAATTGGATGTGGAGAGCCAGAAAGAGAACGAGAGAGCTAAAAATGTGAAATTAACCAAAAGTGCACTGCTATTTTCCACAGATTTTTGCATTACAGCATCTCGCATCATATCGCATTTCAGATATTTTTGCGTTTTTAAAGTGTGCATACTTTGCTAAGAGGAAAGCTCAAACTAGCATGAACCTGCCGGGCTGGTGTGTTTTACTGGTTTGAAAGAGTGTTTCAGCACTTGTCAAAGTGATTTACCTGGCTAGGAGAGCATTAGACTGGTATAAACCAGATGAGAAAATAATTTAGCCCTTTTTTCCCACCAGTGCAGAGGCATGTTTGTCACGTTAGAAATATTTAAGCGATGTCTCTCCTGTAATGTCTGTGTTTGAATGATATTTTCTGGAAAGTGCATATCACTTTCTGTGGCAATAGAGAACTCTGTCAGAATGAGTGAGACTTTCAATCTATGACCACAGAAAAGCATCACATTTTACATCATTAAAGTCATTTAAACACAATTTTCTGGCTGACTTTATATCAGCGAATTTACATAATAAAATGCTTGTTCAATAGCACCCCATTTGGGTACATTGTTCCACAGGAAAATAACTAGGATTATAGAAGACTTGGCTTCTCGCCCGCGTGTACTATTTAGTGTGTACTATTTTTCTAGCCTTCACTATGTTCACAGCTATGTTTCTGTGGCAGACAGTAGAGTCAATATATGAATAACCTGCACATTAACAGCATGACAAACGGTAGACACTGTGCTACTTTTCTTGTGAAAAACTCTTTAGGTAATCAAACTTTTTTTCTGCCTTTTTCTTTTTTTTTTTTTTTTTTAACCATGAGTCTTCCGGAAGCACAAAAGAAAGGATCTCCAGAAGGAATTACGGAAATAGACAGAAAATAATGAGCTTCGCTCTCACTAAGTGTTTTCCGCTGAAGAATTACAACGAGCATGGGGGCGACTCCTTAATTATAAGAGTAAATGAATTGCCAGGTTTTGTCTCCTAATGATACCATGTGGGAAAAGGCAAACATTCGAATCTAAATTATGAACGACCATTTCAAACCATGATTAAATAACATCATGCTATATCCTATGTATATTCCTCACCATCATTCATTATTTTCTTCATTCCTCTTCCCTTGTTAAAAGCGACACCATAAGTCGAGAGCTCTGCATTGTCATCTAGGTCCCCTAAGAGAGAGCATCAAGATTACTCACTGTTTTCACTATAAATCTTTGCAATTGTAAAATGTGAGAATGGCTTTTGCCTGTAATTTATCATAGCTGTAAAGCAGTGGACAGGTTGAATAGCCCCCTGCTAGTTTTCATAAAGCAACAGAGCACTGATGCAATTTTCACAGTAAATGTCTCTACCGTCATTATTTGTCATGACACAGAAATCAGTTTACGAGAAGATCATGTAGATAAGTGTTATGAATACAGTGACCCTAAAGACTGTTTTGCCACTCATAAAAATGCCTGAAAGCCATATTAGAAAACCAAATCAAGCCACTTAGCAAAATGTTAACTCTTTAGTCTGTTATGCCCGAAAAGTGAAATTCTCATTTTTTCTAATTTATTTACAATTTATTCACAATACATAAACATATACACACACAAATCTTTTTATATGCATTGAAATTCATTCTTATTTCATGTTCTGTAGAAGAAAGAAATCTATAAAGGTTTAGAACGACATAAGGGTAGAGTAAATAATACCAACATTTTAATTTTGTGTGAATCTGTAAATTGGTAATCTTGGATTTTAATGCATTTTAAATAATGAATTTCTTCTTATCTACCTTTTGCTTTTGCCCCATTGTACTATTTGAATTGCTTGATGGATGTATAACCTGGCACTTCTGACTTTAAGCATTTAGCACCTGTTGCTGTCAATTGTGCTGGAGTTTAGCACATACCATGCTCGTCTGCGATGACGGTTCAGTCAGAAGCTAAACTGAAGTGAGAGGAGGAACACAGAAAACCCAGCCTCTCTCTCTCTCTCTCGCTCTCGCCCCCCTCTCTCTCTCTAACAGATGGACTAATAGCATAATTAAGTAGCCGCGCGCCTGGTTCCTGTTTACCGTCATGTTGCTAAGCAATGACATCAGCCAATCCCTCCATCCCTTTGTATAATCCTGCCCCCTCCCTCTCTCTCTCTCTCTCTCTTTCTCTCTCTCTCTCTGTCTCTCCCACATGCATTCATCCCGGTAACAGTCTTAGCGTGCTGTAGTGGTCTGAGCACAGCTCACAGGCAGAAGGCATGACCACAGTGTGCTGGAGCAGCCCACATCCTCTCATGTAGCCCACCGCAGCGATCGCAAACTCACGCACACATGCACTTACACACCAAGACAAGCTCAGTTGCTCTTCAGGGACACTAAGAGATTACCAGAGCTAAGAAGATTTGACTTTTGAGGCTTGTTTTTTTTTTTTTTTTTTTAATTTTCTTTACTACATTTTTTTTTTTTTTTTTTTTTTGGTTTTGTTTTGTTTTTTACTGTTACCACCCACCCTTTGCTGGGTTCAGGGGTGGTGGCACATCCTCAAAAGGGCTGCATGAATGACACAACGCAAAGGCGAGAAGACGACCATCAGCATCCAGGAGCACATGGCCATTGATGTATGTCCAGGTCCCATTCAGCCCATCAAGCAGATATCTGACTATTTCCCCCGTTACCCGCGGGGTCTCCCCCCCACAGCTCCCCCGGCCCTCAGCCGCGCCGGCTCCCTGCGGAGCACCTCTACCAGCCAGAAATCGGAGGGCCCGGCCGCGGACCCCAAACGGGATGAGGACGACCTGGACCAAGCCTTCGGCGCCACCGCACTCGTGGCCAGCAAGAAAGAGGAAGAGCCGGACGTGGAAGGATATGATTCGGACGACTCCAGTGAGTAGTTGTTTCTCACTCTTTGTCTTTGTGGCACTCTTGAATTGACAACTGTTGCCTCAGATTCCTCTGCCTGTTTGTTTTCACTCACCTGTATGAATAGAGATCCGTGGAGCTGCAGCTCTGATTGAATTCTTGGAAATGGCTTGAATGGTTTATTTAGCATGTGATTACTTGAGTTCTCACAGGCAACGTATTGAAGCTGCACGTGGGTTACGTCAAGCCTTTTTCTATACTGTGCTTTTGTGTGTTTGTTCCATTGATCGCTGCATCTTTAAAGTGATTCTTGTGGGCATCAGGTGCGAATCATCCGTTCCTGTTGTATATCTGTATATATCTGTAGAGCTGTTGTCTGTCCCAGATGTAAATCCTATTATGGACCTCTGCCTGCCTCTCCGTTTGGAGTCCGGTTTTCAATCATGGCAGCCTGTAGACTAGATTAGATAGAGCCCTGCGGTCTCATGTGGTTATTTTATCATTATCGTGCTCTGTCTTAGATGGGGTTAATCCATACAGTGCCAAGCTTGATATGTGTGTGTGTGTGTGTGTGTGTGTGTGTGCCTGAGCATGTGTGCTGGTGGAAAAACAAGTGGCTATAACGATGCAACGATGGGGTCTGGATCTAATCCCGGGTGGCTCTGGCATAGCACGCAATGATCTGTTGCTGACAGATGTTAACCTTTGACCTTCGGACAAGACCAAGAGTGAGCTGCACAGTGCAAATCATTTTCTAAATCAATATTTGGTTGCATCAGAGAAATATTTAAACATTCTTAAAATTAATTACTTGAGAAGCAAAAAGTCTGTTTTAGTTTCAGTGCACCCTCTGTAAGTTTTATTCAGAAGGAATAGTTTACCCCAAAATAAAATTTCAACCTCATGTTGTTTACTTTCTTAAATATCCTAAGATATTTTGGCGTGAAAGTCAATGGAATACAGAACAACACAGATTGCCATTCCATTTCATATACCCAAAAACAATTGAAACAATTCTGAAAATACCTTCTTTCGTGTTCAACAGAAAAAAAAATTGAGATTGAAAACTACATGAAGGTGACAGAATTTTTTATTTCTAGCTGAACTGAACTGTCCCTTTAAGCAAGACATATTAGGACTGATGGATAACAACACCAAGCAATCTATAGCACGTTAACTGCCCAAAGATTATCTGAAGTGCATCTTTGTCCTGGTGTAATTGCATGCTTTGCTGTTGACCACAGTAATCAATATCAATCGCTCATACGCAACAATCTGTCACAGGCTGACGAAATGTGCCGGCTGATAAAACAGTCCTTCACCTTTCATGAGGCAGTGTAATGCATGGATGTAGATATGCTGTTTCTGAGAGTGTGATGGTAAAAGCAGAGGGTCGTGGGACTGCGACTGTGTTTTATGATGATAGATTAGCATGGAGCTATTGTGCTGTGATTCATCGGTGTGTCGCTCTAAATCATAACCCTCTTCCTGTTCTCTCGATCTCGCCTGTTGTCTGAATCACAATGCACATATTAGTTGCACAACAGAGAGACAAATTAAATCCTAACCTGACATGTTTGTTATGTGACTCATGAAATACAAATAAGCCAATTATACTAATTTACCAGAGCATTTAATGGTTTGAATGTCTCTCGGGGAGTTTAGCAGAGTAAGCTAGAGGAAGAAAATCGTCTCTGAGGGAACAAACTTGAGGCTTTGCTAATGCAACAGATGGATTACAAGCAAGTTCCACAAACATTTGGCTATGGCATCTCTTCGGCTCTGACGAAAAACCGTTTATGAGTTGAGTACTACAGGACAGATTGCAAACAGAGCAGTCTTCTGTTTCAGAGCTTAATTAAGAGCCGCATCCAAACAAAATTGGACTTGAATTTTAGCTGAGCACTTTTTGTCAGTTGCAAACATAAAACTGGTTGCTTCATCGGTACATAGTGCCCAAGTTGGGAAGAATTAAAAATAAAATGATGAATTCCCTTTAGGCTTTAAAATCCCTTACTAAATACCACCTGATTGTCACTCATGCTATAAGCCTCACTGACCTCCCTACGTGAATTAACTAAACACAGATGCTTTGGGAAAAACAAACCACTTTAACTGATGCAATCTTCAGAATACCCATGAGTACCTGTGAGCTCTGTATCAGGGAGGCAGGTCCTTGGGGTTGTGTACCCCTGGTGGTTTCTATATACAGTTACTTGTCATATTCCTTATTGAAGTGTACAAGAACAGGAATGGATTTTAGTTTGAAATTCATTGTTTTGAATGGCTGTTAGGGATGTAATGATTCCCTTAACTCCCAAAGCAATGCAATTCACCATACTGATTTTTAACAAAGTGAGGTTTAAGACAAATTATAAATGAAAATGCCTATTTTTATTGTTGCTTGCACAAAATGCTGCATTTTTTTTTTTTTTTTTGTGAAATTGAAAATGTAATAATAGCAAATGTCAAACAAACCCCAAATAA
The DNA here is from genome assembly GCF_018831695.1 of Puntigrus tetrazona. Lineage (NCBI taxonomy): Eukaryota > Metazoa > Chordata > Actinopteri > Cypriniformes > Cyprinidae > Puntigrus > Puntigrus tetrazona. Next base: position 22,112,878 of record NC_056703.1, on the reverse strand, counting down.
AATAAATAAATAACACAAATAAAAGAAAACTGATCATATAAACAAACAAAAGGTTACTTTAACACTTTTGGCGAGGGTTGTTTTTCATGTCTCTAGGTTGAAGAGACCACATTATTGTGATATTTAGCCCTGGTTGTGTGAATATTAACGGGGCAACCCTGCCAAAAAAAAGTGTGTTTGACACCTGGATTTTTAGCAGGGAATCCCTCTAGTACAAAACAACTGTATTGTAATCACAGTCCAAACAAAGATGCCGCATGCATGCAGCATGAGCATTTTTTAATCCAAATTAGATGTATAATTCTGAAATGAAGAAAAAAACTGAAGAATGAGATGCATATTCGCTCTCTGGAAACAGCAGGTGGCGCTTATGAAACACCAGCAATACAGTGTTTCCATGGTAACTGCTGTAATCAAAGCAGCACTGCTCTTATGCACACTAATTTAATATGCATTAGACAAAGGCAAAATACAATATAACTTTTCTAAAGGCAGTCAGTTCCCCTCAGAGATACATAAACTCCCACCCCCAATTATATTGTGTTTCATTTAACATCTCAACTGATTTGAATCATCTCACATTTGAATCGATTTTCGACTGGCTCGCAGTGCATCATTAACATCCCTAATGGCAATTGCTGGATGGTTTTTCCTCTGCACTCCATTGGAAGTCAACTATGAATGTTTTACTTCATCTACATATAACATCCCTAATGGCAATTGCTGGATGGTTTTTCCTCTGCACTCCATTGGAAGTCAACTATGAATGTTTTACTTATATTTGTATCTACATATTAACATTCCCATACTGTCAAATCTGAAATGTCCTGGCTTTTCTGTAGCTCATAAGTAATCAGGACTAGAGGCTCATCTCAACTCTAATATGATGTAGTTTAAAAGCTACAACTAGTCACTAGTCGTAGACACAACCGTGAGACGCAATACACGTTCATAACAACAAAGGACTTTATTAACCCTTTTTTGGTAAGATGTGTGCACAGTCAAGCATTTATGATGATCGTTTCTGTCCATTTCGCTAAAGCTACTAATGTACCTGTGATTTTTCACAAGCCGTTGTGACCTCCATATTGTAACATTCTTATATTTGATTGGCCAGGTCATGTGTCACCTCGAAAAAAACAGGCCATTCAGAACAGAGGCTCGGTCACCTCCACCTTTTTAGTCAGAGCTCCTGGGAAAGCCTATTCTATTGAAATGGATATCAAAATACTACAAATATCAAAACTACAAAAAGGTTTACAACTTGGGACCTTTAAGATGGGACAGGATAATATTGAAGGGTTTATCCAGTAGTTCATCCAGTAATGAAAATTCTGTCACGTCCTTCCAAACTCAAAGACTTTCGTTCATCTTTGAAATCTGAATGAAGATGTTTTTAATGAGACTTACGTCCCTCCACTTTTATACACATTCATAGGGCATATTAAATGTGGTCAACATAAGCTTGGCACGTGAGTATCCATGGATTTTGCATCAAAAACTTGTTGATGGGCTCTGCATATTTATGTGCGTGTCTTTCAGGTTTTTTTATTAAAAATTTTTTATCTTAAAATGAACAGAAAAAAATCTTAAAATGAACAGAAAAGTCCTATGGGTAAATGAACACTGAACGTGAAAAATAAACAGTGGAGCTCTTTTGATGCAGGTGGATACAGCTGTTAGTAACCAACAGTACAGCATGTTGACCTCCAGAGATTTAATTACTGTCAGTGTTAATGCACCTTTCAGCTGCAGATGAAACATAAAACAGCAGCTCAACAACTTTCACTTTTCAGAGGCAACGAAAATGGTAAATTAAATTACTTGTTTTTTTCCATGGTCAATCCAACAGGACCTTAGTAACGCATAAACCTTACTGTATCATTCTATTAAAACCTGAAATAGAGCTGGCTTAAAATGCATAGGAGATTATAAAGCAACTGTTTGTTTGTCAAATGACCATCTCAAAGTTACATAAGCGATTATATGTCAGCCTGGAATGTCACATGCATTTGCATATTTTTGTTCAGCGGGATTAGTGGTTTAAGCATCATTAAATATACCTGGTTGAGCCGTGACACATTACTCTTGCAATTAAGACAGGCCATTACTGGGAAATTGCACTAAAGGTTAATTGTTTTCTAGGTACTGCTCTGTCAGACTGAAAGCGATCTTAAAGAGTTGTGTGCTCTCTAGATACTCTGTTTGTCGGATTACATAACTGGAGAACTGGAGGGTTTTTTTTTTTCTTCATTTGGTTTAATTCTATATGTGGATGGATGGACTAGTTGGATGGACTAGGATTAGTTGATGACACAAAATGAACTTGCAGATATTCTCCTCGTCATCTACAAGTTTGGAAAAGCTGGATTCGGTGTTGTCAGAAAGCACTGGAATATACCCAATATGTGTTTGTGAAGATTGTGTGCTGATGGATTTGATTTACAAATGAGTTTTGATGATTTCTTAGGATGGGAGATCCACCTTTTATGGCAGTCCCAGAGCCACATTTACAATGTGAGCGAGTCTGTGGTACTATACTAGTGGCAGATCTCAAGCTAATAGTGCCATAACTCCAACGAGATACCACTTTCCCACACGAACAAGGTGTCCATAAAGATCAGGGAGAACACCCTCCAGCACAATGAGGACACTGGGACATCATGTTCCTTTCTGTTTTCATGCTTCTCTTAGGAAACATGTCAAAAAGAAGCATCTCCTTTGTCATCATTTCAGATCAGATAGATTTCCTGATCCTATGTGGCAGTATTTCTTTACTAATTGTGTTTTAGAAGCTGTAAAAGTAGCTTAATTCAGTATCAAAAAACATACACATTAAACATTAAAAGCAAGCAAGCAAGCAACCACCCTAGTACAGATGGTACTCAACCAGAATGAGCTTTTTACAGTATGCTGATTTGACGCTCATAAATATTTCTATCTCAGTCTTGAAAACTCTGTGCTACAAAAAAAATGTATGAACATACAGACTATTGAAAGCTAAACATTTCTTGTAACGTTTGATTATATTGTCCTTGCTAAAATTTCTTTCCAAGAAAATCTGTCCCCAAACTTTTTGAGCGTTAGTATACTTAAGCAATAAACTATTTGATATGTGGTTCACAGACACACACACAAACACTCCCTGCAGGGAGAATTCATTTTAGCCATTTGCCATATTGGTGAATTTGCATGATAAAGACCAGACACCAAGTGTAGCATTATCTGATCTGTTTTTGTCAAGTTGGATGTTAATTGATACAGAAAAGTGCAACACCAGCTGAGCAGCCCCCCGACTTAGTCCAATCAAATCATATCTGATCACAGGTTCATTAATGATGTCCTATAGTGCATCAGAGACATGGGATTTTATTTTCTTTTTAAATGAAATTTATCACCCTTTTCATGATGCAATCTTAATTTTATAAATGTTTGATGAAGATGAATGCTTTAGCCTAATTGAGACATGATTTTATGTCTAAACTACTTGCTCTTGACCTGTGGTACCTAAGCACACTACTTACAGCATGACAAAAATAGACGCTGTACGAGTAGGTACAGTTTAATCTCTTCTTTGATCGTGCCATTTTTATTGTATGTAGTTGAATCATCAGTTAGGAGATACAGTTTTTTTGTAGCAGTGTCGTTCTGCCACAGATTGTAGAGCCAGTCCTTCTGACACATAAGGCGAAGGCACGCTCAGGTATAAGCAGGGGAGGATTTCCTGAAAGCAGGCTACAACCTTCTGTCGAATCCTATTAAAGAGCCTATCTGCAAGCTGTCGTGAGATAACAGATAACAAGAGGAATAGACTGTATTTTTCCCTGTGTTTTTGCCCTTGGGGTTTTCTAGATGGAGCTTGGCTATGGAAAAAGCATGCCATGTTTACATGGTCAGCTCTAGAGATATATTATATGCTAAAACTTGCTCTGGATATGGGCTACAAATGGATGTTTTTTTTTTCTTCTGTTAAAACTTCTTTCACTTTTTTTCTCCATTTCCTTTCCCTCTCTGTTCATTTTCTTTCATGGTATCTCTACTTTCCTTTTCTTTCTTTTCTTTTGCCTGTTCCTTTTCTTTTCCTTTGCTTATAAATTAGTTTTTCCCCTTTCCCTTCAACCATCCTTCCTTTCCCTCTGTAAATCGAGTGTATAGATCATGGTCTGTCTTCTTATCTGCCATCTGTGACCAGCATTGATGGAGTTGTCTTGTTTTCCTGTTTGTGTGTTGTTTGTGTCACATCTCTGTTTTCAGAGAGCGTGATGACAGATTGACGGAGGCAGTTGTTGACAGACAGACTGAAGTGTGGAAACATGCCATACAGTACATGGGTTACAGAGAACCTTAACAAAATTATCTTTTTTTAACAACAGAATGGTACACATTAGAAATAAAGCTGTACTAAAGGCCCATAAGGCTTTTACCCTGAAGTGTTCAGATGTTGATGTTATTCAATGAGAAGGCAGCTTTGAAGCATTTTTTTTTTCAGCCGCTCGGCAGCTGTCTTGTACCTCAACTCAGGTATAGCGTCTCAGTAATACGGTCATTTATCTTTCTTTTCTTTTACGACGTTGGGTGAAAACATCATTTTTAAAGGTTTTGCTTTAATGCTCAGATCTCTTCCAGATCTGTCCATTTTTCCCCATCCACACGTTAAGACGAGATTAACTTTTATCTGACCAGCCGGCTGTACAATACGATACCCAGCCCCCGCAAACCAACGACCCACACACCTACACACTACTCACAAGCACTCGATAAAACACGCCGGTGCCAGCGATATAGGACAGTGTAAAGGCTTTGTGTAGGTTTCACATAATTGTTGTACAGATTAGTAAAATTAGCTAGCAGCATTTTTGCTACATTTAAAAGTTATTAGTGATTCCACCCACACTTATATATTTGGTAGATGTATGAAACTGCGATTGTGTTGTGTGTTATACAACACAATCACTGCCAGAACTTGCTCTACCTTTCAAAAGTTTGAGGTACAATTTGCAGTTAGATTTGTTATGCTTTCGTAAAGTATTTTATGCTCACCAAGGCAACATTTTTTCATCGGAAACAACTTAATATAGTAATACCGTGAAATATTATTACAATTTATATATTTTTTTACAATTTATTTTATTCCTGTCATGGTAGAGCTATATTTTTAGCAGCATTGCTTCAGTCTTCAGTGTCACGTGACTCTTCACAAATCATTCTCATATGCTAATTTGCATTAAAAGAAACATTTATTATTATTAACAGTGTTGAAAACTAAATCTTTTGTTTTATTTGTTTACTGTCACCTATAGGGAGAAGGCATGATTTTCACAGACAGCTTGCCTATACAGTCATTATGTATAGCACATAAGTTAAGCGAGACCCCTATATATAACATTCTTGTGCGGTGTAGGCTCATCCAGACTTTGTGCCAGTTGCTATATCTGTGAAATTTTCGCACTCTTTACATAACCTAAAACAGGAATTCCTGAAGCCATTTTGAGGTTTTCGCCTTTGTTACTATGGCAGCAGATAATTTGTTGAGCGCCACAAGGGCATGAGGTGAGTCCTAGAAATAATTTGAGAAAGCTGGTTTGGAGGATGGAAGAAAAAAATTGTTGGTGGTTTATGTAATATGTTTTCTATCCTTAGTTGTAAACAAATTTGCTGAAACCTTGTAACATTACTGGAAATAGGCATCATGAGACTTTTTATGTGACTCATAATGGCAAGTGGGAAGGAAAAAGAACATGATACTCTATTCATTCTTATTGCAGATTACTCTCAGATTTCACTCTTCAGATATTGTCATAATAACCGGTGTTCAGCTGTGTCGGTGATCTGATTAAGTTATAAGGTGGATAAATGCACATAAACGTTAGGAACACTGTGAGGAATATCCGAAGAAAGAAGAAAAGTGAATTGTTACATGCAAATTGTTCAAATCCAAAGTACATTTTGAATGATCATTTTGTAATCAACAGAAGAGTCAGTTATTTGCTAGTGCATATATAATCGAAACCAGATCTAATTTGCATCCACTGAAGGTAATGTAGCATAATAGTAAATTGTTTAAACGGTATTCAGTATGGACTCTTCTAAAAGTCCCCAGCAGAGCCATTATGACTCCATGATCCACTAGAGCTTCCTTTACTAATCCTCTCAGCTTCAGCCAAACCACTGGAGCTTTAGCTGGACAGTAATGGTGTACAGTAACCTCAACCACACCACACACATACAGTCCCAACAGCACATAGACACTTCACTCCCCGTCCCTGGATGGAAATCCTCTCTTATGTTTGTGATCCAGTGATTAAGGGTCTGACTGGCTGAATATCATTCAGGAGGATGTGATGTGGGATGAACATGAGGACACTTCACCGAGTGCTCCCCCAGATCACTGTTATCAGGGAGAATGTTAGATATGGTAAAAGCCTTATACGCCCCCTTTGAGTGAGTGCTAAGAACCAGCTCTGTACCTTAAGCTTTAGTACTGAAGTGACTTACGACATCCTTAGCTTTTCTTTCAATATTTGTTTTGAGCTAATCTTTACTTTGGGTACATGGGTTTCTTTAAAGCTTGAGATTTTAGAAGTTGTACTTGCTGTTTTAATAATTGAATAAATTCATAGTTAAATTCAAATTCAATGCTTTTTTACATGAATTACAAAATTAGGATTAAACTTATAGCTAAAGAACCATACATTTCTTAAAAAGTTCTGGAATCACATCGATGCTCTGTTTTAGTGGAGCTGAAACATTATGTTGGATATTGCACAGCATTCGAGTGAAAATTGTTAGATCTTTCATTACGGTCTACAATTCAGTGATACTATTAACAAGTACCTGCCTTGCTTCTCAGGCAAACCCTGCTGTTATTCCACAGTTTTAATTCACACTTAGGCCAGTACTTACATTTTTCTTCCTAGATTCATTTCTACATCAAGATGTTCTCTGGGATTTATGGCGTTTCATGTACCAGTGAATTTGTCTGTTGAGTTCTTCCGCAAATTGATAAATCAGCATGGTTTGAAGGCCACATGAGGATAAAAGATTTATTCTTTTTGAGGTTATAACTATTGCACTTGGTTCAAGAGAGTGAAAGATTAAAAATGAAGACACAGTGACAGACCTCTACTCTGCTGTTGTCATCCTCTCTGTAACATTCAGAAAGCCGCTCTAATGGCAATACACACCCTTTTATATAATACTCTCTGTGCCCATGGCTCTGTAGGATTAGAGTATTGTGTAATGTGTCATATGTTAGTCTTCATCCAGCTCTTCTCTAGGCAGGCTGGCCTGTTTTGAGTGTTTTTTTTTTTCATTCCATCTCCTATAATGCATTGGTCTTTATGTGTTATATGCTTACTGAAAGCATCCAGTTTAGTGATGTGCATGTCATTTCTGTCATGCATCAAATTTATGATAGAAGAAGCCTTTAGCTGTAAAGAACAGATAAACATTTATAATTTCCCACGTGAAAATTATTTTAAATAGTGCAATATTTCCCATAAAAACAGACAGAGTCTTACTTCTGAAGTCCGAGTTCAGTTTGACCTTAATTTAGGGATTTGTGATAGATCAGTGCATTTGTGCTCATAATACTGTTCTATTAAATGTGCACTACAGTATATGAACAGAAGTATTGAGACACACCTGAATTGAGGCGTTTTAGTCAGATTCATTGCCACAGGTATATAACATCAAGCGCTAAGTCTGCCCATCAAAAACCTTTGCCACCTGGAATGGATGAACTGGATTGCAAGCCAGGCCGCCTTAATCCAACATCATTTCCTGACCTCACAAATGCTCTACTGGATGAACAGACACAGAAATTCCCACAAAAACAATGAGTTCATGTTTATTTGTGTAGGGTTTTTCACAAAACAAAACCAAAGCAAGTAAAAAGTTTCTACATTACATTTTAGAGTAGCTTATCGTTGGTACCTTATCACTGCAGTACAAGGTTGTGATATACATTATGTGAATGCTTGGCTATATGTCTTTTATATTAATTGTGTCTGAACCCTGAATGTTATCAGGAAGGCTATCACAGGGACCTCCTTTAGTTTACTATTTGGCTAGGTAATACCGAATATATGATAGGGACATGAACGCATGAACTAGCTTTTTTGCATAAAAACAGATAATGTTCCATAGCTTGACAATGTTTCTAAGATGGAATAATGCTGATTTTGTAACATAAGAAAACTGATTTTCAAAAGGTTGCTGCCTGAAATAACACAGTTTTTGATTGTAGAGGAAGTAAAAGTACATCTGTCTAGATGCAAATTGCAATCTAAGAGATACTGGTCCAGTAAGTAGTATCAAGCGGTGTGTCCCACATTGCGCACTTTCTGTGACGTTTGTAGTATGTATAGTGAAATGTAATCAGACTCTGATTATTAATTATAAAATTTATACACCTACATGTTTGAGAAGTGCATCATTTGGGATACCATTTCTGTCTTTAATCTTTTACATTTTTAGCACACTCTGTTAGCTTAGAAGTTTCATCTGGTCTTGTCATCAGGAAAAAAATACAAAACTAAACCCCTATTTTCCAATAATAATTTAAAGAGGTAATGTGTATATTAAACATGCCAGAGGGCCTAAGACTGATCCTTGTGGCACTCCATTCTTTACTGCCATTATTTGATATGATTCATCTTTTAAATAAAGTTGCAACAGTCAGACAGGTAGGATCTAAAAAGCCTACCCTTGAATATCCTTATACTTTTATAATTGGTCTAGGATTATGTCATGATCTGTAGTGTCCAACTAGTCAAGCTACTATTTTGTGCAAATTCTATCCAGAAAAGCGGAAATATGTATACCTGGACAGAATACACCAGCTCCATATTAATGCCTTTGTATTTAGAACATGAGGTCAATAAAGTCCCTGTTAACAGTCAGGTGTCTCAATAGCTTTGTCTATATACTGTATATATTTTTGTCGTAATGCGTGACTGAAGCTGTAAAATGATCTGAGCCAGATCTTTAGCTTATCAATGAGGTAGCACAAATACTGAGCCAAGTATAGTTCTGCCAGGTGCTTGTTGATACTACACATTAGATCTGATTCTTGGTTTTATCCATACTGTATGTAGCTTTTTCATTTAGTGATACATTTGAGCTTTGTGCCAGATAACGACAAATAATTGTTGAAGATGGAAAGTAGTTCAGTATTTACTGCAGGCATTACTATTTCTGGCACTGTTGTAATATTTAAGGAAATTAGGGATCTCTCTTTATCAGAGAGAACCAATAACCAAAGTAACAGACAGGGTTCTTATAGGTACATGACGTGAAATTAAGATTCAGTTACAGTGTTTAATCAGAGTCTGTGGTCTGTTCTGATGAGACGCATGGCCACCTGTGGGCTTTTTTATTGGAAAGTCGAGACATCTGCATACCACGCTGTAACATGGTATCAATCTAAACCAAGACGTGACATGCCTGTGAATATTCGTTCAATAGCTAAAAATTGTCATACATTATTCATGCATCTTGTTGATTCTGTCTGGATAGCGTGCTACATGTTTGTGCAGCTACTAAATGTAGTGAAAACTCATCTGTCTTATTTTAGAAGTGTAATGTGATCCTCTGATGCTACTCCATTTTACCTTATATAACATGTACAAGCAGAAGTGGGTTTTGAACAAGGTGAGTGTCATCGTGCACCAGAGCATTTTGACCCCACACTTATCCTCGTTTCTGTTGCCTGAAATGGCCAAGTCACAACGTAGGGAAAGCCATACTGGATGGCTCATTATGAATGCCTTTGTCTTCTCGGGTGTGAATCACTGCATTAATAATGATAGTTCACACCTTCTCACATAGGCCCTTTCTACTCAAAAAGTCTCTTAAAAATTGTAATCAATATGTTGCGCAAGTAACCAAGATGATTTTCACTTAATTTTGAAGCAAAAACTCCAGGCTACAAGATCCAGCTCTCAGAAGTCTTGTGAACAAATGGTCTGTATGTTTGAGATACATTTACTTTTTTCACATTTTAATTGGTTGGTAGATGCACCAGGGACCCGATTCTAACACTTAAATTATGTTAATGATATGTCACTTACTATACCATAAATGTATACTTAAAAAAGTAATCAACTGTCTTAGAAAACTAAATCTGGTTAAATGAATCTGCTTTGCTGTAATTTGCAGATGCTTTTCAGAATCCAAAAATCACTTAAGAGAGACACTTAAAATTTGATTAAAACAAAAAAAATAGTTAGAACTGATGTAAAGTGCACATAGTGATACAGTGATTTTTCTGCTTGGCTTGTTGGTGTAGTGCACCTAGAAACCTCACTATTGAGGCTCATTAGCTCTCCGGTTCATTAATGTGCTTCTGATTAACTACTTTAGCCAATAAACGGAAATAATCACATATTAACCAAAAGAACCTCCTTATAATCACATCTGAACTCTAATTAGCCCTAATGATAAGAGAGAGAGTGTGTGTGAAGAGAGTGAGCGAGAGCTCCTCTATTGATTGCTGTGTGTTAGAGCTGTCAGTGTGATGGGCTCGTGTGTCAGCGTGTGTGGCTCCTCCTCTCCCTGCAGAGAAGCGATATCGTGTCAGCCTGTCTCATTGCCCTATGACAGCTTTTGAGCTTCTCAGCATATACGTTTCTTTCTCATGTTAATCTGAAAAGAGGTTTTCTTTACCACTTCCTTAATTTACCTCAGTACAAGTAAGAGTGAAAAATATCCGATCATTTTACTTGTTGCTTTTTAACCTTATCCACTGGTGGAATAGCTATTTAAAAGCCACTCGGATTAAAAAAAAGCCAATAAAAAAAGTTTTAAAAGTCATTTTATTACCCTATATAGTGCTTTTTAATTTGCTTCCAAATTTGGAAAGATAATATGTTTATAACAATTACATCAACCAGTAGAAATATTACATATTTTATCTTTTCTTAAGCTATTGCACACCATTTAAAGGCTTGGGGAAAATCTTATTATTATGGTAGTTAAAAAAAATCTAATATAAAACATATAAATGGAAAGTAATAGAATAGAACTGAGAAAATTTGTTATGAAAACTTCTAACTTAAAAGTTAAGCTACTCTTAATTTGAGAATTGGAAAAAAAAAAGTGACACTCATTGTGTAATGATAAAAAAAAGGCATAGCACAATGGCCAGAAACATTTGTTTGATGCATAATATACATAGACTAACAATTACAAAATAGCGTAGGCGGACAGAATGGTCTCTAAATCATAAAGCTTTCTTTGTACATGAAAAAAGGGGCTTTGCATGCATTAGGGGAAAAAAACTAGAAATGAGAAGCGGTGTATTTATTTCAATTATCAGTATCTATTGTAATTAAATTTTCTCAGTAGTGGCAATTAATACATCAGCCACATTTCTGAAAAAGACCCAAAACAGGTCTATATATATAAAGCTAATCTATATCGACCACTGCGGCTGTGCTAATTGTCTTTTTCCAGAAATGTTTACTAAAGGAGGGGGAAGAGTCATCTGGTTCCATCCTCCATTGCAGGCTTGTCAGGAGTCCTCCCTCCTCTTTAATCATCTCTCTCTCTCACACACACACACACACTTTCTCTCTTTGCTTCTGTTTTGTCTCTGACATGGACACACAAACACATTCCTGTTCATGGCTCAAACCACACAGCCATGGCTCTGGAAATGGCCTCTTTATTTTTGCCATAATTTGACAGATTGGCTGCCTTTTACAATTCAAGGTTATTTTGACAAGCACTCTACAGGTGCACTTTCTACAGATAAAAGATGTTTGCTGAGGAAGTGGAGGGGCCACTGTTTTTTCACAAACATTTTTAAAAACAAAAAATTGTGTTTTTATTTTCTTCATTAAAGTGATGGGTTTGTTTTTCAAGTTTGATAATTTTTCTAATATATATTTGGGGATTGTGAAGCCCTTATTTGATAAGCGGTTGCCAAGCTACATTTCTGGAGAGCTATAAAAGAGATTGATGCAAGACAAATGTTATGGTTGATAAATGGAGACATATGTAAATTGCCAGGAATAGTGAAAAGAAAATACACAGATGCTGCAATGCTGTGGTGTATAGCATCTGTGTCAGTCCGTTCAATTTCCTACATCCATAATATCCCAGTGAAAAACAATTATTGCTCAGATGTGGTACTTTCATTTACATGCCAGTCAGAGTTATCCGGAACATCTTTCCAGACTCCTTTGAAAAGTGCAACATTTGGTGACAAATTCTGAAAAAAAGATAGTAAACATTTTTGTTAGCACACAACTAGCGGCTAACACCATTATTACTTGCCTTACGGTTTATATGAGTCCTTGTTTAATGATACATTTAAGTACTGACTAATATTAATTAACTGCATGTAGTTACTGTATGGATAGGGTTTAGCTTCAGGTTACTTGCATGCAATTATTTATCATTTATAGTTATTCGTAATAGTAAGTGCATGCAACGTGTATCAAGTACACCTTGAAATAAAGTTTAAAACCGAAATGTCCAGTGAGTGCTTACATTGTTACAGGCACTTATTGCTGCTACAGGCACATTTTTGAAGTTTTGAGCATTTCCAATGAGCCTGGGTAGATAATTTGTGTGAAAATTAATACAAATTGTTTGTGGAATAACTTTGTGGAATCTGCAGTGAAGTGTATTTATAGGTAACTTTGCAAAATAGCAGGTGTTTGAGCGAAATTGTCATTTGCGTCAAATTGACAAATTTTGTCTGCTTAGTCCCTCAAACAAAAAACCTGAATTAGCTTTCAAAGATTTTATGCCAGGACCACTGTTTTTGCAAATCCTGTGTTTAGCTTCCATAGCCCAGATTATTTGATCTTGAAAGCCAGTCGCAGTACAGTTTAAGGTGATTGTTGAGCTCTCTTCTGGACCTCTGTTGGAGACATTCTGGAGCTAAAGCCAAACATCTCATTTGCTCTTTAATCTGATTTCTATCTAGAAAAACAATTGAGATATAAAGTCGTTTTTCTTTCCTACGGGACCTCACTTTCTCTTTATTCTTGGCAGTCGGTCTTATGTCATTCTTTGATTCATTGGTCTGCCCTTCCCAAGACACACATAGAGTATTAGACCTCTATCAGCAATGCAGGCCGTGGGGACGCATCAATCCCTCGATGGAGGACGGAGCACTGCAAACATGCTCCAGACGACAGCAGAAGGGGTGGGTTGTGTCTGCCGTTCCAGGCCATCTCTCATTTACTCAAAAACAAGCCTTTCGGTAGACAATGTGGAATATTTTCACCCCTAAACTAAGGTAGATGGTTGTCTAGACTACTTTTTTTTTGCATTATGTCAGTGTGTGAATGACTTTTTATTAAGCGTCTCAGTAATTCACATGCAAAAGCAATACAAATATTCATTAACATTGTAGCAGCAGCTAATAGAAATGGTTTCATTTGCTCTGTATGAGCAGTCTAGAGGCACTTACACTCCCACAGTTTCTCTCTAAAATGAGGAACCTGGACAAGTCTTAAAGCCCTTCATATGTAGCCCATCAACAAAAACAATACAATAAACAAGATGCCACACAGAGGCCATTATAAATGATTCCTCTATATATTTTAGAGCACCACAGTCGCCACAGGCATTTTCAATTTCAAGTTTTTCAAGGATAGCAGTAGTTTATTTTTCTTTCTGTCTTTCTTTCTTTCTTAGATATTTCATATTCTGCCTCCCGTACATCCAATTCATTCTTTTATTTAAGGGATCAGAGGGCATAAAATGCTAGTATATCAACGTTTTAATGTTTTGTACATTACCAAGTGCAAGACAGCTGTCATATCAGCCCACACATCATAAAGAAAAAACAAATAAAAATAACTTGTACCTTTAACCGGTGCTGCTATTTGGCACTGTTTTGTGCCGTATGTCTTTTCAAAGGTGTCACGACCACCGTCGCTGCCTGGTTTACATACAGACACATGCTGTTTAAAGCAATAATTAATAATAAAAAAACATAAATATAATTTTTATAAATATATAATTATATTACAAAATATTTCAGTGGCAGAGAGCATGACCTGATAAATGCAGTCTTGGTGAGAATCATTAAAATATTTCTTTATTGAATGGTATTAATTCTACACAAATTGTATTGAAACGCTGAAAGGTACTGAAAGCACAAACATGTTTGGTTACAGTTTGGTACACATGTCAGTTCTGACTTCTCTTTTCAGTATGGTTTTAGTAGCCGGGGGTGGAACTAAACATAAAATTGCTTTTTTTTTTATTAAATCTTGGTTTACTGAAAATTGCTCTCTTTAATTACATTTTCTTAGGGATAAAAATCTGCCTCGTCTTATGCTCTAAACCGGGGTGTCAAACTCAGTTCCTGGAGGGTCGCAGCCCTGCAGAGTTTAGATTCGTCCAAATTAAACACACCTTATCCAACTTATTGAGTCCTTCAGGCTTATTTGAAAACTACATGGTATTTGTGTGAGAGCAGGGTCCTGTGCAGCCCTCTAGAAACTGAATTTAACATCTCTGCTGCAAATTACCATAAAGAGCCCTTTACAATTATCAATTGCATACGTTTTTAAATGTGATCATAAAGGCGTTCCGATACTGAATGAATGCACTTCTTGTAAAGGGAAAAAATGACTTAAGAAGCAGATGTGAGTGTGGTGGCCAACTCAATTGCCTTTGTTAAATATATTTAACGCGTTAACTAGAAAAATGTATTGCATGTGCTAACTCGCTAATTTTGACACCACTAATATGTATATATAATATGCAAAGTGTGTGTGGACTGAATTTAATCTCTGCAGGGTTGTGACTTACCAGGAACTGAGTTTACAGCATGAGCTGAAATTTTCATTAAACCACTGTTTAATAAAAAAAGAAAAAAATCCTCCATGTCCTGCAGATTCTTCATTTTTTCCAATATCTTTTGCATATTTGAACCCTTTCCAACAGTTACTGTATGATTTTGAGATCCATCTTTTTACACTGAGGACAGTTTAGGTACTCAAACAAAAAAAGCTTCAAACAGTCACTGATCCAGAAGAAACAAGATGTATTAAGAGCTGGGGGTGAAACTGTCACAAAACAAAAAAAACTGTCGTGGATCATGCAGGTTAACACGCATAGTATTGACAACCAAGGGTTCCCAAATATACTCTCTCTTATTTTGTTAAGATTTTTCACTGATTCTGCAAGGGGTGCCCAGAGTTTTGCATACCATTTTGTGTGTGTGTGTGTAATATAATATATGTGTGTGTGTGTGTGTGTGTGTATATATATATATATATATATATATATATATATATATATATATATATATATATATATATATATATATATATTAAATTTGAGTGTCAATTAGTTGAAACAAGTGAAATAAATATATTAATACATTTTTTTACTGACCTGAAATTTATGCACTCCCAAATTCTCTTGAACACATCTGCTAAATCAACTTCAGCGTGCATTTATGCAAGACAGATCGACTCCAAGAGTGTTTTAAACTTGTACAAGCAACTCATTTCAGTGTGTTTGTTTTTACATTTTTAGGGGTATAAATAATTATGGAGTTTCTTAATAAAATGCATATGAAAGAGGGAGAAGATTGTTAAACTTCATCAACAGTGTCGGCCTTCCAACCGGCTGTACAGGCAACTAATCAAACAAACAAAATTAGTAGAAATGTTCTTCCTCAAAAGCACCCATTATATCAACCTGCTACTTTGTAAACACAACTTCATATCTAGGTCCACCCATATTCCCAGAAAGCCAGCCAGCCAGATTGAAACTGCCTAGTTCTCTGTATCTCGGCCAGGTTTGTGTACCGCCTGCCTCAGACGGTCGGTGGGTGGTCCTTGCCGGATCCGTCTGAGGCTTAACCACCTTTGGTCCTGCTTAGATCAGACACACCATAGCTGTGTCCAGCCTCTCTTACAGCCCGAGCACATATCTAACCTTTTATCAAAGTGCCTGTCAGGCCGTCCATTCTGTTAGGGCAATTACATGACAAGGACAGCAATTGGAAGCACGTCCATCCGTCGTGACAGAGATAAGAAATGGTATTATGGCAGGGATCGGGCACTTCCATTCTTTGTCCATATGGCTAGCTTTTGTTTTTGTGAGCTATACACCTTTCTTTTCAGATTCACGAATAGCCACATGTGGGAACATGTATCATAGAAATGTGATCTCAGTGCAGTGTCTCAGCCGTGCTGTTTAATTCAGTTATTTGCTGTTCATCTCCTCTGCCTCCCTCACCATCAATAAGAAAATCGTTAGAGCCTTTGAGCAGACCTTTGTCTCTCAGGGTGTTGATAGAGAGCAAGACTAATGGATGCCAGACTTAACTGCAATCACACTGGGGCCCGGCCACAAATGAAACTCTCTCTCTCTCTCTTTCTCATATATAGATTATAATTTGTCTGTTTGTCGTATCTGCACTACATTTAAAAAAAAAAAAAAAAAAAGACTCCTTTCCTTTTTTCATCTTTGTTTTGTTCTGTATATTTAAAAATAACTCGATTTTTCTGCTCGGTCTGCATTACTAAATTGAATAATGATGTTTCCACTGAGGTGGCCAAAGTAAACATGAAATGTTGCTTTTTTTGAGCTTCGTTCTTTAAAAACAACTTTTTAAGATTGAATGCTTGAACATTTCGTGTAATCTAATAATGTTTCCTTTGAATTGGATGAATGGTTTTTAATTATTGTTGTTAAAATGTAACCCTAAGAATCAAGCCAAGGTGCATAATTGTGTTCATTTTCTCAGCTATTTTGCATTTAGTCTTAAGCCAGACTTTTATATTAGGGAGTTTTAATATAACCGATTACGAAATCTGGTTGCAGCACACACTACAAGATGTAAAAATTGTGATGCATATTATTTTGTGTGTGTGTATATGTGTGTATGTGTATATATATATATATATATATATATATATATATATATATATATATATATATATATATATATATATATATATATATATATATATATATATATATATATATATATATATATATATATATATATATATATCTATATATATATATATATACATATATATATCTATATATATATATATATATATATATATATATATATATATATATATATATATATATATATATACATATACACATATATACATAAACACACACACATACACATGTTATATACATGATGCAATTTGTTGTTATAGTCTCATTTATTGTTTATTGCCTTCGTCATCGTCTTGTTTCAGTCTTGGGGAAAAAGTTCACCAACAAATATTTTTCATCATAGTTTTTAACAAAATCAGAAAAAGTGCATGAAACAAAACACTAATGCATGCATTTTTCTCCACCGTTTGTGTTACGAACAAATGAGATCTAAAATTGTGCAGTTCGAGGAAATGTTTACTGCTTTTGTGAACTTATTTTCAGCTAGCAGCAAAAAAGCCCTTTAAATTTGAAGAAGAGACCTGAGCCATATCTAGAATTGAAGGTGTGCTCTGTTGACTCGAGCCAGTAAGCATCCATCCAGAACACCCTAGCAACCATATAGCAACCACCCAAATTACCTTAGCATAGCAGTGGTAAGTTCTGCACCAAACACCACTCATATCTATGTTGTTATTTTAGTAGGCCATTCAAATGAAATAAGCTCTTGAAGAGCAACTCGCACTGATTGTTGACAGTAACCTATTTTATACCTCATCACTGGGAACCTCCTCTCTGAACTGCGTAAGAAAGTGAAATGAATCGATTTGTGAAGACAAGGGAGATTTTGGAGGCTTAAAAGAGTACCCTGGAAAACATCAGCACTAATGAAAATACTGCAGAAATTCATTTCAAACCCAGGATTATGATGGATCTTTTGTTATGTCTGGATGCGTTTCGTATTGTTTGGCTTGTCATGCACGCTGAAGGTCACAAAATTGAACGTGTCTAAATGAAATAAACTTGTCACACATTTTCCATTAGGAAGAAATCTCCTAATAGAAAGCAGGAGCCACACACTTCCCATCTGTAGTAACAAACTGTATAATATGACTGATTCTCTCATATTTAGCCATGAATGTGTATGGAACGAGTGCAGATATATATTTACAATCTGAACTCCAGACTACATACCTTTCATGTCGGCTTGTTTTATCTTCCCTGCCGGTCGACTTCCTGTTAAATCCAAACACTGCCCTGAGCCTTGAACTCTGATAGCTTTCTAGTTTGTTTTACGTGTGCTCATGTGGACTGTTGTTCATGAGATTACAAATACCAGCAAATGTCCTGTCAAGCCCAGCTGTTCTCCGCCAGGCTCTCTCACCAAGTAAAGGTTGCAGTGTGCTGAGGATATTGGCATCTCCTCAGATACAGTGGAAGTAACCAGAGGCCATCAAATCAGTCAATGTTGATTATATTTCCTCTGGCCGTAATTGTGGTGGATGTAATGAGCAGTGACTGAGTCTCTGGTCATAAATGAGTGGCAATGTGAGGTCTATGTGTGGGGGTTTGCAGAAGATGAGAGGACAAATGAGATCCTCAGAGCAAGCAAAAAACTTTAATGGAATTGCATGCGTGTCACACATATCACACTAAGCAATCACAAGCTCCACAATCTGCATAAGCCATAAAGTTAACCAACATCCTATTACACGTGGACAAGAATGTACATCAGTCCATAAGCCAAGAGTTTTAAAACCGGTTTTGCAAGCTGGAAGATAAAATGCAGCTTACACAGCATAAGATTGAACTAGATTTCTCCATGCTGAAGTTGATGGCACAATGCGGACAGTGCTGATCTGCGTGTTGAAAATCCAGAGCAACAATTTTTTTTTTTTTTTTTTTTGAAAATTTCCATATTATGCTGTCTCTCTGTCCATGTGTGTCATTCATGATTGCGTGCTCGTGTGTGGGTCATTATTATAAAATATAGTGTCCTGTCCCTTGAATTTTTGTTCATGAAAACAGTCATCAAACTCTACATGGACTCTACATTCATTTCATAAAAATAAATGAATTAAAATAAATAAACACTATTAAATCATTTTATAACTGTATAATATTTTTATTTCTTTTAGTTTATTTTATAATAATATTAAATCATGTTATAACTGTATAATATTTTTATTTATTTTATTTATTTTAGTTGAAAAATATATCTGAATTCAGAGTAAGATGGGTCTGCTGTTCAGTTATGCCTGCTTGCCTTTTCATGTTTAAAAAAAAAAAGGCTATCTTGAAGAAATGTTATCATCTTTGTTCATTTACTTTGTGTGTCATCGTTTTTATATGTACAAAAGCTCAGAAACGACAATTTTTATCTAAAAACAAAAATGAAAAAGAATACTGGAAATGTATCTATTCTTCTAATAGATCTAGTCTATTTAATCTAATCTTAATTTGTAAAATATATATGTTTTTAATCTTATTGTTCTTTATGCCTGGTAGTAATCTCAGCTTTAATAGGAGAAAGCCGAACTGAGAAAATGTCAGCATTGTGTCAGAAAAATATTAATTTTTGATGATGATTTTTATGCTGATATAACTTTTACATATGTGACCTGAACAACTAAATGCATCCCCCCTGATTAGTGGACGTGCATGAAGTGACCGAGTGTAAGCACACATTCTGTTCCCTACTTATGACTCCTATTCATGGGGATTTTATTATCCGACAGGAGAAAAGAAATCCTAAGGTTAGTGAATCTTGAGAGTCTGCACAAATTAATAGAGTATTTAATTACAGTGACTCTTTTAAGTCTAAATATGTATCCTCAAGAATACCTCCCCTTAATTACCACCTGTCATCCAATTCAGAGTTTAAACTGCAGCAGAAAGAAAAGCCCAGACTACAGTCATGTGTACAGCCCAAAATAACAAAACCAGCAAGGATGGAGTGGATACGATTTAGTTTTTTTTTTCCGCTAATTCCAGCACTGTTTGTTTCCTTCCGCTGTTTTGGCAGAGGCCATAATGCCGTCTGTCCTGAAAAGCTGGGAAACTGGCAGCTAACCACAGAAAAACATAATCCCAGACGACTGTTCACCGGCAAGCTCATTACTTCCATTTTCTGTTATGTGGACAAAAATTTAGAACAAGTTTGTCATGATCAAAGCAATCGCAATGTTTGACATCTCATTTGCAAGGTTGGGTTTCATCCTTCAGAGAAATCCTCAATAAGAAGCCTTTCGGGTTCATGTGGATCATATGCTAGAAATGCTAAGAATGGACAAGGCATATTTTTGCAGGTTGGCCTTCCCTCTCAATCAAAATCTGTCGATGGCCAATGCTCTTCAGGCGGAGGTTGTTGAAGTGTAAAGTGGTCCAGAGTGGGAAACTAAGTGAGGGGTGTGTGTGTGTATGATTATAGACTGAGTGAGGTGGTGTAAGGCTGTTCTTCAGCTGACGTGAACATATAGCGGTACGCTCTGAAGTTAATGGTAATAGACGGATAATCCTGCTACCCTTCCATTTTACATTCTCTGTGCATTATTTTTTTCCTCTCTGTGCATTTCTATGGCTCCATTCACACAGTCAGTATTTACCAACAGCTGTGACACAAATTGTTTTGTACATACAAGAGCGGGCGGGAATCGAATAACGTCTGAATGCACAGGTAATCCCTGCGACAGCGCTGATGTAACCATAGAAACAGTAAATATCAAAAGATGATGTTTTAAAGATTTGATTCTATTATACAATAATTTCATCAAAAACGTTCCATTTTTGTTCATTCCATGCAGTTTTATCTAGGTTTCTCATCCCATCATATATAGACTAAACACTGTTCAGCACGCACAAGTTCATAGCATGCAGAAGCAGCTTGAATGAATCATGCAAACTACTGCTTTTCTGTCCATCGATTTACTGTTTACTGCAATTTGATGGTCACTGGCCTATTTAATGTTCATTGCATATACACATAAAAAAATGTATTGCTATTATTCATTATTCTAGAAGAATATATTTGTAGTTTTCCTATACTATACAAAATTTAACACTGAAGTTGTTTCTAAGTAAATTGAAGTTTAAATTTCACCTAACGTTTATAATTTCAAACATGACTGACATTTCTTTTTTGCTGTAGTACGAGCACTGCGCCAATGTGTTTGCTCTGTCCATAATTTCCTCCATCCTCACCAATGATAATCTATTCATAGCCTTCATGGGTAAAATAGCATAAGATAATAAAATTCATCATAATTGCAGAATAGAAAAGCTCATCACTGATGACAGTGCTCTCTGCATTAGAGATTGAAGTCACGCATTGCTGGTTACCAGTTTGGGTAATTAAACGCAGGCCTGGTTTAATCCCACTGATTCCTCTCATATAAGAATATACAATACACACACACACACACACACAAATGAGGGGATGACATTTGGCATTAAAGGGATGGCTCATCCTAAAAAAAAATCTGTCATTTACTCACCATTAAGTTGCTCTAGTTTGAACAATGCATGTAGTATTTACTGTTAGATATATATACTACAGAATTTATTGGGTAGCAGAAACTGTTTGGTTAACAATATTCTTCCAAATATCTTAATCTGTGTTAATAATCTGCAGGAGAAAGAAATTCATCCCTTTAAGGTTCAACAAATGCACTCTTAAATCATGGCAACAGGAGCTCTTATGGGTGCCATGGCTTATATTGGTTATGATGTAGTGCCCTGAATCTGATGTTATTTTAGACAAGTTAGATCAAAACTTAAGCCACTGGAGTTTTTTCCTCAGTCATCTTGCTGAGGGTAATTGGTTTAATGATAAGGTTGGTCGGTTGAATACTCTAGTATGTTCAATGCCCTTGAACTTATGATGCTCTCTGCCGAGTGTAGCTGAAGGCCACCTGCTAGGAGTCCATATGAGATTTGACTCTGGTTCTCATGGCCACATTCATACGAGGCAGAAGCAGCAGGGAGGTTCACATTCAGGGGCATGACACTATTGGCTTGACGCTTATCAGTGAGGAAGGTCCAGAATTCTAAGGATAACAGAGAAAAAGGCAATTTAGCTCCTGGTTGTCCTGGTGTCTCACACATTTTTAGGAAGTCACAGCTTTTGTAGTTTCACACAATAGGACGTTTGACTATCACTATCAAATCTACTTCACAGCTCATTCCGGGGAAAAATAGCTCCACGGAAATAGGAAAATAGGATTAAATTACTGTTAAAATTGGCTTCTTCTATTTTTTTTTTTTTTTTTAGGCCTGGTACCAGTATCACCATGGACTGGGCTTCCTGTTGTTTAGTCATTTTCCTTCTTTTTTAAATAGCTTGTGAAAGCACAGCGTGCATTTTACTTTCACTTTCAAATTAGCAATTTAGCCTTGTTCATTGTTAGTTTGTTTGAGTTTTCCCTTTTTAACTCACTTTCCAATAGCCTAGGTATACAAAATTTTAAATCAACAAACACTTTGGAAACAAATAAATAAGAAAATGTTTTGAAAATAAAAGAAAGAAATCTTCCAAAACCAGTTTTAGATAAATGACAAAGGTCAACAGGCTTTATAAAATGCAATATATTGCCAAACATGCACTTTTGCCATCCATCTATTTTCTTCCACTTATCCGGGGGTGGGTCGCAGGGTCAGCAGTCTTAAGTAGGAATGCCCAGACTCCCCTCTCCCCAGAGACTTCCTCCAGCTCTTCCGGGGGAACACCGAGGCTCATAGGCCAGCCAGCGAGTTCTAGGTCTTCCCAGGGCCTGTTCTAGGTCTTCATGCCTGAAACACCTCCATCGGGAGGTTGTCCGGGAGGCATCCAGAACAGATGCCCGAGCCACCTCAGCTTGCCTCTCTCAATGTAGAGGAGCAGCGGGTCTACTCCGAGTGACTGAACTCCTCACCCTATCTCTAAGGGAGCGCCCAGCCATCCTATGGAGGAAACTCATCTCGGCTGCTTGTATCCACGATCTCATCCTTTCTGTCTTGACCCAAAGCTCTTGACCATAGGTGAGAGGAGCGAAGATCGAGCGGTATATCGCGAGCTTCACCTTGCAGCTCAGCTCCTTCTTCAGCACGATTGACCTGTACATCGACCGCATTACTGCAGAAGCTGCACTGATCCGTCTGTCGATCGCTCGTTAAGCATCTCACCTTTGCATTTTGTTTTAAAACTAAATCTTTCCCTATCATCTGGTCTGTCTCAAGTCACTCTTCTTGTCGGTTACTCCACTCACTATCCTCAAGTGAATCAAATCAAAGCAGCTTTAACATAACATAGAATTTTCAAAAGGACATACAAATTTTTTATGTCTTTTAAAGAAAAGTGTTTATTTAACATTTTAAAACTGTAATATATTCATAGGAAAGCAAAGCTAAATTTTAATTTTCTGTTCTGATTTGGTGATCAAGAAACATTTCTGATTGTTACAAATGTTGAAAACAGTTGTGGCAACTAATAATCTAATATTTTTTAGATATTTTGATAATTATAAAGCTCAAAAGACTATTTTTTTATTTAAAATTTGATTTATTTTGAAAAAAATCTTTGGTAACTATAGCTTTTGATTAAAGTAATATATCCATTATGAATAAAAAATAAATAAATAAAAAATGCATTGAATCCGATGCAAGTGTTCATTGCAGCCCAGTACCTGATAGCAGCAGGCCAATCAAATTCAAATTAGAGCTTGTCAATCTGACAAAGCTCTTTGCCTTTTTGTGTACAATTGACATCAGATGGTCTCTGGAGGAGCGAAAAATATGGCTTAAACAGCTTGCTAATTGCTGTTGCATATGCTGTGGTCTGCCCTGGAGATGAACTGTTTGGTTGATTGTTTTTTTTTTTTTGTCTGTTTACTTGCAGCTACGCTTGGCACTCTGGACTTCAGCCTTCTGTATGATCAGGAGAACAATGCCCTGCACTGCACTATCAACAAAGCCAAGGTAAGAACCGTCCTCAAGAACCATTGTGTGACAGGTTCACATACACAAAATCCAAACGCTCATTTTGGCAGCTCCTCCAGTGGGACTCCTTCCTTCTGCTAGTCCGTCTTTTATAGGGTCTATAAAGTCCTGTAAAGTGAACGGTTTTGCCCCGTCCTCTCTGTAATAGGGATGTTGTGCTCCAGGGGGATCCCTTTGGCCTGCATGTGCCTGTGTGCTCTTTTCTCTGTTGTCATGTGGGAGGCATTTCCCCTGACAACAGACTGCTGCTAGCATCTGCTGCTGTCTGTTTTGCTTAGTATTCAGTCTAGACCGGCTTCGTCCCTCCAGCAATATGCTACAAGCAATCTCTCTCACTCCCTCTCATCTTTTCTTTCCGTTTCTAATGCGGTTTCTCACACTCTACTTCTGTACCTTTGTTGCCTCAAGTACAAAACACTGCAATGAAAGTGCAATACTTCAGTAGCTTCGTTTTATCCATTTATTTTTTGCTCTTTATTCTCAAATGTTTCTGTCAAGAGGATCTGTTGCAGGAAGAACTACTCTTGTGTTTTCCCAAATTTTAATATGGAATATTGATGCCTTCTATTGTTTAAGGAAACTACATAAAGCTTGTATTTATATTTAAAATTAATAGTTTATCCAAGATTTTAAAGCTTTGTGTCAAGTGTAAAATGTCACATTTAGAAATCAAGATGTTTATGATTATAAACTATGTGGACTCTGTGTTTCTGCAACATTTCAAAGTTTCAGAGCCTATTTATTGTAATTAATGTGGAAAGGAGCATCCGGTACATTAACACGGGAACACAGGGACATGAAGACAGCTGAAAAAAGACACTATAAACACTACAAATTATTTTTAAACTATCGTAGTTTTATTAATGTTCTGAATTAGCTTTTAGTTTAATATTTTTATCTTTGATTTTAACTTTAGTTACATTTTTATATATATTTTTGATATTTTTTAAGGTTTAGTTTCATGAACAAAAATGTTTTCAAAGCTCTTTTTGATTATTGAAATAAAGTAGCTCGATTTATTAGATTTGTATTTTTTTAGCGCAGTGCTTTTAAGGTTTGTCAGACTTCAAATCTGCGACTGTGAGAAATTCTCATTATTGTGGATCTCTCCCTCTCTTTCTCTCTGTTTTTCTTGCATTGAAAGGTTACGTTTATTTAAGCTATTGAATGGATTTGACCCTAAACCAACCTAATTATACAGGGCTTCTCAATTCTTCCAGGGCAAGTCGATGCTTCAGCGCATGTTATTTCAGAGAAAAAGAGCATTTCCCGCAGCGAGATCATCAACAGCTTGTACCATAATTACTTTCGTTGGTCAGTGTAATCGCTAACAGCAATGCAAGAGAGAAGGATTTCCACCTAAATCTTGTCAGTGTCTGTTCAGCATCAAAACGCTCCGCATGAGCAGCTGTGCATCTTTTTGGCGGAGGCCTCTCTCTCTGAGGTGTGCTGATGCCTGTGGGTCTCTGGATCTCTCTCTTGTTTTCTCTCTTTCTATCTAACACTAAGCACTCAAATGTCACCTTTGATGACATCTAATCACTCTGTAAAGCAAACACCTGCCTGCACATGAAATTGTTTTTTCCTGTTCTAGTACTTCATTACACTTTCAATTATGACAATGCTCAGACAATCAACCTAGCTTGTGCTTGGTTCGAACATCATATTGATGAATCCTGAAAGATACAGAGTGGAGTTTTATTCACACATTAGTCAGAAACCAGTGCAGTTTTTGATTCGTTAGTTCAGCCAAATTACTCATTTTCAAATATTTTACTATACGAGTAATTTCATTTTACAATAGCTAAATAAATAACAATACAGTTATTTTTATTTTTAGTTTATCTTTGATAAACAATAAGACAAATAGAAAGGATAGTTTTGTCATTTAATCACTCGCATGTTACAAACCTCTATGATTTTCTTTTTTGTTGAATACAGAAGCAGATGTTTTGATTGTTGGTAAGCAAACAGTTGATTGTAGTCGTTGACTATGGAAGTCAAAGGCTACCATCAACTTTTATTTAGTTTTTCAGGTACAACAGATCCGTTTCAAACTAGCATTCAAGTGAAACGTAATAATACGATCAATTAATCATTTGCATCTTAGTGAGCCTCAGACACATCGTTTATTTTTTTCATTCATGCATGTGAAAGACTGGGGGCCATGAAATGAACCAAATGCAATTAAAAAACTGCATTTCTATATTGTCATACTTCAAAAAGAAATGAATTAATAGCTTAAAAAGATCCACAAATCAGTCCTGAACTTGGCTTTGCCACGTACTCGTACTCAATAATTACTAAACCTCATACTTTCAATAAGAAAAAAGTCAGTTTTTAGACCAGTAATTAATCTTGATTTATAGGAAAAAAATATCTAACCTTTTCCTTAAACTGAGATGCATTGGAAAGCTAAAATATGAGTTACGTTATTATAAGGCCTTTTTGTATACTTTATGCTTCTTTTAAGAATTATTAAGCATCCACAATCATTAAGTGAAATCAAAGGCAGAATGGTTAAATTCTCATCCTTCTTATAAAAAAAGGAAAAAAAAGGCTAATCATAAGTCTGTTATGTTGCCTGTGGGATCTGTTTTTTGTATCAGTGACAAAACCCTTCATAAAGGTAAATAAAAAGGGCAGCAGTCATTGCTGGCAAGCATAGATATCCTCTGGAGAAACAGAAGCCTCATTGTTTTTCTCTCCTCATTTTACGCCTCAGATTAACACTGCTATTGAAATCAGCTCATATGGAGCAGAAGTGAGAGGCACTGAAGATGTGATTGCCAATTGTACTGTATATGGCATTGTTATGTGATTTTTATAGGACGCCCACAGTTTCCATTTGTTCAACCTCTTGATGTAAAAACACTTCATTTACATTATACTCATTTACAGTTTTATTTAAAAACAATTGTGTTGACAGGGTAATTAGCAGCAAATTCTATATTGTTTTACATTATCATTCTAAAAAGTTTGGAGTCAGTAGGATTTTTGTAAAAAAAAAAAAAAATTCTTTGAAAG
Organism: Puntigrus tetrazona; assembly: GCF_018831695.1. Lineage (NCBI taxonomy): Eukaryota > Metazoa > Chordata > Actinopteri > Cypriniformes > Cyprinidae > Puntigrus > Puntigrus tetrazona. The sequence goes on along the minus strand of NC_056703.1, from coordinate 22,085,995 downwards.
AAATTAATTTTATTCAGCAAGGATGCATTAAATGAACAGCAAATGACAGCAGAGATGTTTATAATGTTACAAAAGATTTCTGTTTTAAATAAATACTGTTTTAATCGTTCTAATCAGCAAAGAATATGCTGAAATGAACGTGTCACAGTTTCCACAAAAATATTAAGCAGCATAACAGTTTTGTAACATTGATAATACTAAAAAAAAAAATAAAAAAAAAAAAAAGGATCTTAAGATTGATTTCTTAAGGATCGCATGAGACTGAAAACTGGAGTAACGCCATCAGCTTTGCCATAATTAGCTGAATGAAGCCTTGGTGAGCAAAATCATAGACTGCAAACTTTGAACTGTAGTTATAAGTGAAATTAAAGCACAGTGGTAAGGCATTAAACTTTAATATTCATGAAACTTAGCCTGCATTGTTTTCCTCCTTTTGCACAGACAAAAATGAACTAGCTATTAATGATGTAATACGTGTCATTTCCTTTTACTTCAACCCTGTGTGAAATGAGCACACAGGTGAAGGCATAAAATACATTTGTGATATTGATACTGTTGCTGCGTCAACTGTTTTCTGAAACCCTTGGGGAAATAACTGGGAAATTAGAGAGGAATATGAACAACCTTGTATTCGTTGTTACTGTGCCAATGTTCACTGTTTACAAATTATGCTCCAGGCAATTGCTTTTCGTTCCTTGTTTGAAAAAACCAAAAAAAAACACTCCGCTACTTTATTGTAACACGGAACTACAACACATGCATTGTACATCCAGGAAGACGGCATTTTTTGGATTGTGGCCACATCAAAGCAAGATGTACCAGGCCACCTGGTAATTGAAAAATAACAGGTGGCTTCAAGTAAGCAATGCACTGGGGTTAGATATCGGTCAGCAGTGCTGTTTGTTTGCCGGGCTCTTTGATAATGCTATTGTGCAGCTGAGATGCCATCTTTATTGAACGAAAATGGCTGTGCCTCTTTGTTTTGCAGTATATAAAACATAGAATGTGATTACGGTATGTTGTTAGGAAAAGCATCCCGGCCGTTAATCTGCTGGGCTTGTGCATTAGCTCAAGTGCTGTTGAGGTTGTTCTGTCGTTTTTGGGGGGGTTTTTTTCTCGGAACTGCACTAGCGGGACAAACCTATAAGGCAAATGAGCCCATTTAGCGTTCTCTGATAACTAATAGTGTGTCCAAGCTGAGAATGTGCTATTCCCATCAGTAGCACCGTCTCCTTAGGGCACTTCATACTAAATCATTTCCCAATTCCCTGAGAGCTGAAGTAGAACAGTGATTTCACTCTGATTTACACATTTACAGGGCACGTCCTTAGCTTCAAATCCTCATGCATGACCAGAAAGAGCCTTTAAGTAAAGGATCTGGGTTTGACTAAAAAAATTAAAAATAAATTTGTCTAGTTTATGTCTGTCCTTGAGTCCAGAGAGGGAAATGAACCAGGACTCAGGCAGAAAAATGTCCTAGATATTTAAAATTATGTGCGGGAGGTGGGGGGGATTAATTATTTTAAAAAAATCTTGAGTTTACGGTTATATCTTGTGCATTATTCACAGCTTGTGTTGAATTCACAGAGAATTTTGTATTTTATCTTTATTTTGGAATTAAATATAAATATAATGTAATGCCCTAAGAAGTGTTTTTAAAAGGCAAATAGTGTGCCTTCATATAAAAAAAAAAAAAAAGAAGAAAAAAAAAAGATTAATATTATTTTCTGGCACTGGTCATAAACATACACTGTATGAATGTATGAACATTACAATAAAAGTGCATTGGTGGGTGTTTCTTCAACTTCAGGCACTTCAGAATTTGAATAAATTTGAATAAAGTTTTATCAAAAGTTGTGTAGGTGAAGAGATTGAGATGTGGAGAGGACGTGTGTCATGGTAAACACCATGAATAGACTAATTTGCAATCAAGACCTCATTGTGTCATATTGTGTAAAAATTACGGTGGCCTACAGAGCTCAACACACTGCCAATTAAAATAAACCTGCAAATTAAGAAAACATCATCAGTTTGACAACACTCATGCTTGACACACTTTTTTATTTACATCCTGATCATATGGTTCATTAGCTTTTTTGATATTTTTAGCTTAAATAAGCTGATGAAATGTACAATTTCTCTAATGAACGTTCTGTATGCTAGCAAATTAACCTTTACAACTTCTCTTACAAAACCATAGTTTTGCTATTACTCTGTAAAAAAAAACGTGTGTATTTGGGATACATAAAATTCTAGCTATGAATTTGTTATTATTTTTTATTATTCAAAAAAAAATTATCACAGTTATCAATCACAAGCCGTGGCACTTTAAGGAAAACATTAATGCCGTTTGTCCACCATTAGACCAGGCTAGTGGATTAATTAAACCAGTAAAAATATAAAAGGTGTTTCAAGCTCCAGCACCACCACCTTAAAAGTCCACAGGGTCGAAAGTTCTCATAGTTGAAGAAATGCCCTCATACAGCCGACAGGTGGAAAGAGTGTTTTACGGGATCAAAGACAAGCTTTCTGTAGCCGTCACGGTGACCCTTGCTTCTTTGATCTGCTTTCTGTTGGCTCATCTCTAAAAGCGAGCCAAAGCTTCCAAAACAAAGCCAGGCCACATACAGACCCAGCAACGACTTCCGTCAGACTACGGGCTGTTAATATTTCATTACGTTTGTCCTATATTGTACGGCCCCTTATCAACATTATGCAGATAAGGCAAGCTGTTGAATTATGAAGTAGTCACTCATCCAAAACTCTTCAATGAATAAGTGGACAAACACTAAGCAGAAGGTAATGATGAGTGTCGGTGGAATTAGTTTTTCCACTGAAGAGAGGATGTTGTTTGACTTTGCTTTCAGAATTGTTCGACCTCTGCCGTCTGCTGTCCATGTTGAATAATTTAGAGTCTAATCAAATGATGAGTTATGCCCAGTTACACGTTATTTCTATACAAAACACACACACACACACACACACACACACACACTCGGGAGCATGATTGATAGCTGGTCATATAGGCACAAGAAGAGAACAGTACTTTAATGTGTAGCTATTGATCTCTCACTAAACCTCCATTGAGAGGCACAGCATGTACCGCCCTATTTGACGTTAAAAAAAAAACCTTAGAAACTACCTTCAATGTCATTCAACACACATCTTACAGAGCCCTTTAAATGCTTTTAGTGAGTACAGCCAGGGTTATGCTAATCAAACAGTTGAAGGTCATTCTGTCCACTATCTGCTCCCTTTTTCAAAATAACTTGATTAACTCAGTTGATCACGCTGAGCCGAGTTCACCAACCAGTTGCTCCACTTTTGAGCACTGTATTGATGACATATTTTTATAGGCCAACCTAGAATTTTGCATCAACCTGGTTCCCTTGACAAAAACCAATAGGATTTTTCCATTGGCATCTAGACTACTGCATAAAAATAAACTCTGTGTCTAACAAAAGTTTGTGAGTCTTGCACGTCATCATGATAATTTACACAAATCACTTTTAAAGCCTAAATACAATTACTAGAAATAGAAAGCTAAACAACGTCTTCCAACATTTCAAAACATTTAATTTTTAAATATTTAATCATTAATATTTAATGTCCCTGTTAACCTCTGCATTCCGGTTTAGAGACTTGTTAGAAACTGATTTTTTCAAGCTGGAAAAAAATCAGAAGCGGCCATTACTGATGTATTTTATGTCATAGAAGAAAACATGACAATATACTAAGCTTGTATTATTTACATCTTATTTCAGACAATTTACCATAAGCTCATTCATCCTTTTAGCCTAAGTTTATCCCACAGTACCTTATATATGGCAGCTAATTCACTAAAACAATTTACACTAGGCTAAAAATCCTGAAATATCAATTCTCAGCACAAAAAGACTTAATTTCTATGTAAATGAAGCTTGTTATGAATTATTTAGAAAACCTGGCACTATTTGTTTGCCACAATTAACGTCGCTCTAATACCGCCTGTGGAAAACAAGTGGCAAATGAAATTTTGCATGGAAAATGGGAATGTTTTGCATAAATAAAGCTTTAGTCGAATGATAACACAGAGCATGCAGTGCAGAAAAATCGCATATAGCAAAGTCTGCAAATAGCAGTTTGCGACCAAAAGTCCAGCAACATGGCTAGCTGCCGTCTTTAATCTCTGCTGCATGTGTTTAGCTTTACACTCGTCTCAGCCACAGACGGCACACCCACATACCACCCACAGTCCGTTCACACACCGTCTCATCCATATTGCATAAAACTGGCAAGTGCTGGCTGAAATTCCCGTTCCAATCAGATTGGCAATTTTGGTCTAATTGACTGGCTTTATGCAATTTACAAATGTCATGATGCACATCCAACAGGGAAACACAGCCATGGTATTAAGATGCCAGACGACTAGAGTTAGCATTGTAGAGGAAGATATATGTATGCTATTTGCTAAAAAAAAAAAAAAAAAAATTAATTAAATGTGTGTGTGTGTGTGTGTGTGTGTGTATATATATATATATATATATATATATATATATATATATATATATATATATATATATACAGGTATATATACTGTGCAAAAGTTTAAGGCAGGTGTGAAAAAATGCTGTAAACAAAGAATGCTTTCAATAATGAAAGTGTTAAACATTTATTTTCATAAAATGAACAAAATGCAGTGAATGAACAAAAGAGAAATCTACATCAAATCAATATTTGGTGTGACCACCCTTTGCCTTCAAAACAGCAGCAGTTCTTCAAGGTACACTTGCACGCAGTGCATCTTGGAGACCTAACCACTTCTGTGGATGTAGGCTTTCTCACATCCTTCTGTCTCTTCGTGTAATCACACTCGATGATGTTGAGATCAGGACTCTGTGAGGGCCATGCCATCACTTCCAGAACTTCTTGTTCTTCTTTGCGCTGAAGTTCTTAATGACTTTGGCTGCATGTTTGGGGTCGTTGTCCTGCTGCAGAATAAATTTATGGCCAATCATACACCTCCCAGATGTTATTGCATGATGGATTAATATCTGCCTGTATTCCTCAGCATTGAGAACACCATTATTCCTGACCAACACCGTTTGCAGAAATGCAGCCCCAAACGTTCAAGGAACCTTCACCATGCTTCACTGTTGCCTGCAGACACTTATTATTGTACCTTTGACGAACTGCCTTCTGTTACAGCCAAAATTTTGACTCATCAGTCCAGAGCACCTGCTGCCATTTTTCTGCACCCCAGTTCCTATGCTTTCATGCATATTTGAGTCGCTTAGCATTGTTCCCACTTCGGAAGTATGGCTTTTTGGCTGCAATTCTTCAATGAAGACCACTTCTGGCCAGACTTCTCCGGACAGTAGATGGGTGTTCAGTTCTGAGCTGATGGCACTATTGGACATCTTCTGATTTTGAAGGATAATAAGCTTGATGTGTCTTTCATCTGCTGCACTAAGTTTCATTGGTCGACCACTGCATCTACGATCCTCAACGTTGCCCGTTTCTTTGTGCTTCTTGAAAAGAGTTTGAACAGCACAAAGCTGTTATGAAACAAACATATGCTTGGTGAGCATAAGAGACTTTTCTTAATTAAACTTTTGACTGGTAGTGCAGATGAATGACATACTGACATATTTTCATCCATTAACAACTTCTCATTGAAATCTAACTGAAGACACTGCAATAAATATGAATGATTTTGTTTAGTAAATCTAGCCGAGAACACTGTTCACTGACTGATTCCACGCTGTTCTTTATAAAGAGCTGTGGAAACAGGTGCTGATGTAGAACACTTCAGCTCTGCCGTCAATCACTCTCCCGCTGTCAGCTGGGTCTTCTAGAGCACTGAACACTGCTCTCTGAAGAACATGATTCAGGGTCTACTCCATCACATCACAGCAACCATCAGTCTGACAAGCCTCAATCACAACACTGACATTTTGTGCAGCCTAAATAGAGGATTGTAAGAATTATCAGAGCATGTCTGTTACACAAACAGAGACCAGGGAAACACTGCAGATGAAAGAGTGCTATCTTGCCCCACACATCACCTTTCGCATCACTTAATTCATGTGGTATTGTGAAAAAATAGCATGGACTGGCATACTGCAGTTGTTCAGGACCGCAGGCAGCAGCAGACAAGACATTTGTTATACATTTTGTCCTGCTCACAACTGTATTTTGTAAAAAAATAAAAAATAACATGACTTAAAGGGGTCATGAAATGAGAAACCAAAATTCCCTTGATCCTTTGACAGAATAAGAGGTCACTGTAATATAAAGCATTTTGTTAATAAAGTTGGCTCCAAACATTTTTTTTAATAATTTTAAATGCTGGTGTATCGTTACCAGGCATACTTAGAAAAAAAAAACTACTAGTCCTCTACCTATGATTAACCTTTCAGTTGACCCAAGTAATCTGGCAATAGCAGAATGAAGCTAAACAGATCAGGACCACGGATAGCTCTGAATTCTGCTGCAATAACTTGTACACCTGGCTCCTATTGTTTTTTTTCTATAAAGAATCTGACTATGTGTAGCATGTGTATCTAACGTGGATAAAACGACCTGACCGTATCTAATATCACCAGAAGATCAATACAAAAAGTAATGTTTTGTGAAATGAGTGTTGCGGGTGGCTGGATAGGAGTGTTGGTGTGGTGTCAGGGGGTGAATGTGTTGGTATTCGGTGATAAGCGCAGATACAGAGACATGCACGTCAGAACGCACGGGGGATTACAGGGGTTTACACATCCAGAAATACAGATAATGGCGTATTTGCAATCAGAGCAGAACCATCACACAAAAACATTTGCCTTTCCAGGAATTTGCCTCCTGGTTTTTATATGGAGATTACTCCTGCTGACATCACTTCAGCATGGCTATGACGTTAGCAGACACTTTGTGACAGAATCCAGTTTACAGCATGCAGCACAGTATTTCTTATGGGATTTCATCTGGAGAAAGACATTTATTATCTGTTTGATTGGTTACGGAACAAGCCACTATTGTCCAATGACTTGCCTCATTAACTTAATTAATCCTGTAAGCCTATAAATTGAACGGTAGGCTGAAGATTAGCATCTCACAAAACAGCTAGTAAAATAATATGTACTTTCATAATGGTGAAGAAAAAATAATATTTATTTAGAATTTAAAAAAGGAGGAGGAGGAGAAGCAGAAACACATTTATTTAAGTGTTTTCAAGTGTCAGGAACTGCCGTGAGAAGAACTATCAAGAAGTTTGAACCCCAACTTTAGACAATCTGCAACAAAACATGGTTTTTGGTCAATGTTTTGTCTTCCATAACGAGCCAAAGCATACCTCACTTCTGGTGAAGAACTACCACCAAATGAGCAAAGTGAACGTCTTTGACTGGCCTGCACAAAGTCTTAAATCCAATAGGAAATCTGTGGAGCAAACTGAAGGCCAGAGTCCATGCCAGGAGACCAACAAGTCTGGAGGAGCCTGAGAGACCTGTAAGTTGCCTAAAACTTGTCGAGAACTATGACTACATGCTGTTATCAAGAAAAAGGGATGCACCATTGACAAGAGGGCTAATAATTTTGACCGGTAGACTTTTTATTCTTGTTTTTCATTTTGTTTCTGTTTGTAATACAAACACTCTGTGTGTATTATTAGATTTGCAACGTAAATCATTTATAAACCTTTGCCAACATCTTTTGGCATTTATTGTACATTGCGATTTCCAAATAAACGTTTTTTGAGTTTCATGTGGCCAAATAATTAAATATGGATTTAAACGTTGTTTGTTCACGCTGTAAAGTAAAAAGTCGTTGGCACACTCTGGAGGTATTTGTTATAATACATAATGTATTTTTTTTTATGTTTATATTATGTACAGGTATATTGCCTGTACATGTATATTAATTTTATTTGATAAATTATTACTGCCTCATTAGTCATACTAAAGTTACTAAGTTAGGCTTTGTTTTTTTACTTAAAAAATCTGTATAATCAGTACTTGATCACCAAAATAACCATAGTTACAGTCCTAGACTTGTTAAAATATTTCAAAATACAACTGCATATTTTAACTTATTATTAATTATTAATACTCATTATCAAAGAAAAATATTTTGTTGTTGAATATATCTTAAAAATGGAATTACAACTTGTATTTTGTCTCATCTCATGTTGTCACACTCTTAATGTCGATAACTTTTAGTGATATAGCTTTTATTTTTCTGTTCAACCATATATTCATGAAAGAAACATTTTGCCACAGTATCTTTTCAAAAGTTAAAGTTTGCTTTGCATGTGTTGTATTTATATTTAAATATGACCGAAGAATGGCTCTGCTACATTATTTCAGTCTTTCATGGAAGTAGAGCGGAGCTTTTCTGAATGATTTAATTGTTGAAATTATCCTGTGGAGATTTCTTTGCAGAATTACATGTATGTTCTCACTAAAAATTCAGCTGTTAAATAAACACAATAAATAAAAATAAGCATTTCAGACACATGTATGATTGATTAACAGCTTTATAGCTCACAGTATGTCTGTCTTTAAGATTTTAAAGTTTATCATTAAATATCTATTACCCTATAGAGAAAATAAATGGGATTTTTAATCCACATTTCAACTCTTGTACTGCTCATTTTTTTCAGGTTGAATTCTCAACCATTAACAAATCACAAACAACTACTTTTGATTAGAGATGTAGCATATGGTCATGCAGAATATGTGCTTTATAAGCACCAATAAACAGCCAATATGTTAATAATACCAGTTAATAGTGAGAACTGGTCCCTATGCTGAAGTGTTAGAACCGCTCCATACTCACTCTGATCTGGATCGTTGTAAACACAGCCAAGCGGATTAAAAAGTAGAAGTCTTGTTGGACTTCGTATCATCACCCTTGGAATAGCGTTTATCCAATCAGATTGGAGAACCAGAACTTTGATGATTTATATACTAAAATATAAATCACCTACAAGTAGGCGTCTTTCACTACCAAAGTCAATCATCAGAATAATATTTCACCAATTCCTAAGTGGCAGGCCATTCGTCCTTCTGAACAGACACACGTGATGAGAAAGATGAATGTAGTCATTCATTCATTCATTCACTCCTCGCCAAAGGTGCCTTCCAAGATCCATTTCAGAGCACATATTGCTCATATTGTGTCACAGAAGGACACATCTGCTCCAACCTTACCGTGCACCACAGCCTTTTCAAATGACGGCCTCCATTAAAGAAAACCGCCCTCCCTTTCTCTGACCCCAATTCAACGCACGATTCACCCATCGCCATTTCCCCAGGTCTCCCCGCCGCCGGGCCCGACTCTCCCCCTCCCATCAACTCAATTAAAGTTACCTGTCTGTGATCTGCTCTTTCTTTCTGTGAAACTGACAGCTCTGAAAGGGTCGTCCTTATTAGCTGCAGATGTACAGGGGTCACAGGCTCACCAGGAGTGTGCGCTCTATGATGCAAGGCGAGGAATGTGTCACATCAACAGTAGAACGAGAAGAGGTCACCAACCTGTGCGCACATTACTGAGATGTCATTGAACGCAACTTCAAAGAACACACTCTGCCCGTTCCATTATGTACATTTTGACCCTGTGATTTCAGGATGTGGGTGCTTTTTTTTTTTTTTTTTTTTAAATACCGTGCCCAAAAAGTCATCTATTTTATACAGTGGCCCCAAAATGTTTTTGAATATACTTAAAGGGATAGTTCTCACAAAATATGAAAATTGTTTTCATTTTCCTACCTCATGGTGTTCCAATTCTGTATTACTTTTATTAAGTATGTTGAACAATGTCAGTAACCAAATGGTTTTGCTTCCAATATATTGACAAAAGATACAAAGAACCGTATCTTACAGGTTTGAAAAACGTGAGGTTGAGTAAATGATGAAATAATTCACACGTGTTCAATATATGAATATCATTGCTTCAAACCAAATTAAATGCATTTGAAGGAAAGCACACTTTTCAAACAATATATTTCCCACATTACAATGCATTAGATATACTGCTTAAAAACATTTTTCAGTTATTTTGTTTAACCATAAACCATGTATGCGTGTTTAACATCTCATCTTTGTATTACTTTGTGCATTTGTCAAGAGTTTGATGTGACACATGCTACTTAAACAGAAATGAAGCATTAAACTAGATAAATGGATACTTAATTGAACCCTCAGGCAGCAAATTAACATGCTACTTTTTTAATGAAATGATACTCATTCTCATTATTTGTTTTGCCTGTGGTGTCACTCGTATCAGTCAGTACACATTTAAAAGTGTAAGATAAAGTTTTATTTGACTGACATATTCCACTCCAACTTTTCTCTCTCAGTTGATTTTGTTATTTTGAATAACGTTCTCTTGTAAACTATGGGCACTAAATACAACTTTCTAACTGAGAAAGCAAAGCCAAAATAAAGCATTTATTTAGAACAAAAGTGCTGCCCTGACATCCTCTGAAGATGAAATTGGGGGTTGATCTAACTGCATTTAAATTTTTTTTTGTTTGCTGCAATACACCTCCGAACACTCCATCACTTCATGACAGCTAAATTTAGGGTTGTACTGACTATCAGATTGAGTCATACAGATACACAAAAGTTCTACATTTAGAAAATCAGTGGGCACAATACCACATATGTATTTAGCACATGGGTCAAACCCCCTGGGCGCTTTATTTTTCCCCTCTGTATTTTCACATGCTGGTTTTCTTTTACATCATGCTTTTTGTGTTGTCTTTATTTTTGAACTTATGTCTGTAAATAGTTTTATTTTGTGTCATTGTTGTTTTTCTGCTCTTTCTCTCACTTTTTTTTCCCCTGCATGCACACATCTCTCTCTCTCTGCATGGCTTGACTGCATGCTGTAAATTGTTCTTGATGGAGTGTAGCTCCCTATACCCAGATACAAAAAGGTAAGTTACTCTTTATTCACTACTTTCCCGTTTCCCAAGCAAATTCTCTGTGTATTTCCTGTCGAAACTCAATTGACGCACTCCAGTAACACTGAAAAACTTTTGCTAGCTGGAAAATACACTGAAATTTAAAATATAATTATTACATTGTCATTTTTACATAGCAGGTGGACACTTGTTTACATTTTTGAAGCTGTATTATTTTAGTACTGAGATACTACAGATTTCAGGAGGGAGCTTTTTTGTTTTATTTGGTTTTTGTAGCATTAACCAAACATCTAGGAGGCGATTTCCTTTTGACTCTAGTCTTTTTTTGTAGAATTATTAAACACCATATTTTACAAACAAAATATGCCTTGCCTTTTTGTTGGCTCACTTGTTGACAAGACAAGATAAAGTGCTTACCCATGGGCAGATGTAAGCTAAATGTATAATAATGGCTTTTTATTAAGTATTTATATTGAATAGGTACATGTATCTCAGGCAGATTCATTGCTGTTACCCTGTAAAGGTACACATCTATCTTGAATGGTAATTTTTCACTGTGAAAACCATGCAGAGTAAGAGACTGCAGAGACTGCATCTCTCTCATTTGTGGGTGTTTATATGCATATGGTCTTCAGTGCAGCGCAGAGCCCAGAGTTGTTTGTGGCCATGTCTCGCCCCCATACAAACATTCATAACTTAAGAATGAGATGAATCCATTGGCCGCTTTCACATGCATGCCGGCATTAATTTATTTTGTGTCTGATCGAGGCACAGCAGCAGCCTGTGCACAACCATAAATCAGTTAGCAAGAGAGTGAATGCGTGTTTGTATGATAGGTTAAGGCCTCCTGCCATATCTATATAAATATAATATTCTGTCATTAATAATTCACAGATTTCCAGCCTGTGAGACCTTTGTTCATCTTTGGGAACACAAATGAAGATATTTTTGATGAAATCCAAGAGCACAATGTCCCTGAATAGACAGTAATGCACACAAACAGTATCCTTGTTGCTTTATAAAGTTAAGGTTGAAGCACATGGATTATTTTAACAGTGTCCTTACTACCTTTCTGGGTGTACCACTCAAACAAACATAGCAATGTTTTAAGAGAGGCCCAGTGTACACTATACAAGCTACAAATGACTGTTTGGTCTCTCCCCATTCAACTGTTCCAGGAGAAAGTGTTCGACAATACTTCAATAGGTCCTGCTTATTAAGATGTTACTCTAGCATTTATTCTCTCACTTCCTCCCTCCCTGTGTTTTTCAAGCCCACCTCCAGCCTGTACAAATGCTTATCCGTAATGCATTATGGGCACATGGCTGTGTACTATGTGGCTCAATGGCGTTTGGAGCGGGTACAGCTCTCACCCATTGAGAGTCATCTGTGCTGGAACCTCCATCTGCTCTCGTGAAACACACTTGATTTCGTCCAGCCCTTTTACAGAATCTTGCCCCTTTCATTTTTAAGTGCAGACAGTCTCCAACAGGATGTTTATCCTGAAGAATAAAGGGATATAATTTGGCAGATGAAACAGATCTGACTAGTTGGCCGTTGATGGGGAGATGGGAAGGGAAATGCCGTACTTGGCAGCGTGGCAGCAGTAAGCAACGCTCTATGAATGATTGGGAGCGCACGTGTCTTCACATGCACCCGCTGATGCATGCCGCCCATCTCCTTTCACACTGGTCATTTCTCCTGCTTCTCCATAATTATGATCAACCATCCATTCACCGGCAACACTGCAATCGGACGCCCCATAACACGTTTATTGTTAGCTGTTTTCTCAGAAGACCTCCGCTTCTATTTTTTACCCTTATCGTGAATAGTCGAGGTCAGCTGGGATATTACAAACGCATATTAAGGTTACGCCCACTCGCTCCCCTCCAATCAGCTTGCAGGTACCAGAAAGAATTTGATGAAGAGTTTAGTTCCTCTGTATTTAACACAACCTTCCTACAAGAATGAGGTGCTTCAACAGTGCGTCATATTAAATCACACAGCAGCCGTTTTTCTTTATCGATCTGCTTGGAACCTTAGGACCACAGTTTACCAGACGCCCATATGTCACACAACCCTGAAACACAAGACAAATTCAGAATTACACCCCTTGCCTGGCTCAACACAGAGTAAAGATAACTCGGAAGCATATATATGCCTGGGTGTTTGCTTAATCGAAGCTCTTTAGCTGTATTGGAATTGGATTTATGGCAGCGGGGAGATACGTATTCTGAAGGCAAGGTTTAGTTTTGTGCTTGGCCTTATTTTTCGTGAATGGTTGCGTCAGTCCTCTTCTATAGTGAAGTGGACCTCAGAGGCTGTTTCAGCCTGCAGCACCTTCAAAGAGAACGACCATCTGCAGTCTCTGCACGCACACACAAACATACTCTCAAATACAATCACATAGAGCCGAGCAGAACTGTGGATCTTTGAAAACTGCTTTGTAGCTCTGATGAGACCGGTGTGCATGGGTCGTTCTGTAAGGGGCCAACAGCAGGAGCGAATAATTTGGAGAGCAGAATGAAAGAGAAAGACAAGGAGAATGTCTACATTTTGACAAGCCTTTGTCAAAACTGAAGTGTGGCATTTTTTTCATTGATAAAAACACTTTTCCTTGGCCAGTTTTATGGTTGACTTGCCAATCAAACTCAGGCTGAATTCCTGTACTTTTTTGCTATGTACTAAATTCGATAAAGGCTATACCTCTCAGGGCCTGCAACAGTTGTCACTGGGACAACTTTGTGCCTTTTACACCCTCAAAGTTGTACACTGACTGGGCAATATATCTTGCACTGTATAATCAAGTGCATGTTATCAGTAAAGCCAGTTCTTTGATTAGCGGTAAATCTCCAACACCTGTCTTCAAACGGAGCAGCAGTTAATACACAGAGCCGTATTTTCCTAAATTGTACCTTACTATACTGTATTGACCTGTACCACTTAGCGGAAACGAGCCATAAGGCACTGCCCCAATATAAGCTATTGTACCCTCATAGGGACAGTTTTTGCTGAGAGTGTACAATCGCCTTGTTGACAGCCTACAATTTTGTTTTCCAGAACACTCTCAAAATAAACGTCCTAACATTCTATTCTGGTGAACCAAGAAAGGACTCATTCACTGTTTTTAACCTCTCTGTAACATTCTAGAAAACAAAAACCCAAAAACAACCTCTATTTAACTATTAAGTTTTTGTTATAGGATGTAAAAATGTTCTGGGAATAATAGTTGATGGTTATAAGAACGTTCCAAGAATATTAATGGAAATATAATCAATTAACGCACTAATGTTAAGATAAAAATCTGTGTTTGCTGGTTTAGAGAGCTGAGCACATCCTACTCATTTACCCTTTAAATATATCTGTTCTGTTTTTAGATTTTAGTGGCAGTGGTTTGGGGGTGAAAGGCCTTGTTATTGACAAATTGGCTGTTTATTAGTACTTATAGAGCACACATTCTGGATGACCATATTTTAGATCCCTAGTCTTGCCCAGTACCTAAATTTAACTCCTACCTTACTAGTTATTAATACACATCAAATTAGGCAAAATGTGTAGTTATTGGTTTGATAACTATCAGAATGAAACCTTAAAAGTTGGCTGAGTATTTATAATAAGCACCTTCATTAGAAATGTGTTAGTTTTCTCCAGTAATGAAAGAGATGGAAGAAATCCTAGCCAATTGTTTCTAATGCTGGTTTGGTCATGCTCATAGTACTTTTTACAAAAAAGGTTTATTGAGTCTTTATTACCAAGCTACAGTTTTTGTAAGATTTTGTTTGATTGGGCTCAACGTTATTTTTTCACCCGTCACCCCTCCTGCCATGTTCTTTTGCCCATGCAGAGAACTTGTCAGAAACTGAGAGTTTTCTCACACCCCCTCATGTTCATTTGTTTTATTTCTCAGGCGCTGTTGTTGTGTTAAATGCAACAGTGATGATTATTTATGTCTTTATGCGCTTCCTCCACGTACCCACAAGCTAAACAAAAGTGGAGAGAGAGGTGTGAAGCCCAAGCAAGCCTCTTTGACAAGTTTAAACTGTATAGCTCACAGAAGCAGAAAATAACTAATTAGGGTTGTGGTTCTGACAGTCCTTATATGTTAGACTGGAGAGTCTGGCCCTTTCTCTGGCCCTCTGAGATATGCTCATCTCACACATGACTGCACACAGGAGTGTGAGGGGCCGTCCAGGGGCCCTACCTGAGAGAGAGAGAGAGAGAGAGGAGGATAAAATGGCTTCTGGGAAAAGAAATGCATCACTGAAGCATGGATACGTTCTTGCACAATATGTTGAATCTATATTAAAAATCAGTTTTTTTGCAACTCATTTTAGCTTGGGATGTTTAAATGGTGACATTCAACAGACTTTAGGCTTTCTGACCTACCAGAAAAATGGTATTTTGTTGTTTTTGACTCAATTTATTTTTATTATCTTTTTGCTTATTGAGACTGCATACATTTGATCATAGAAGGCAGTAAAAATGAATACATTTAATTTAATTATATATTACTGCGATTAAGGCTACTTGATCCTTCAGATTTCCTGCTTCTCTTTAGCATAAAATTATATTTTGAAGTAAACGTATGACCAAATAGTTGATGGACCGCTTTGACTTATTGTATAGAAATGAATACTATGGATGCCAGTGGGGTCCATCAACTGTTTGGTTATCCATATTCTTAAAGTTAAAAATTCTCAGTGTTAAAAACTGTTGCTGTATATTTTTGTGGAAAACATTTGATGAGTAAAAGGTTCAAACAGCATTTAATTGAAATAGAAATCTTTTGTAGCATTTTAAATGTCTTTACTGTCACTCTTGATCAATTTAATACAGCTTTGCTGAATAAAAGTAAGGATTTAAATTCAGGGTGATCAGGACCCCTTAGCAAGTAAATAGAGTATTATAGTAGTATAAATCCACCTCTAACCGGAAGGCAAAATGGGACTTTTGAAGGATTGACGATCTTCAGTGGCTAAGACTTGGAGAGATTGCACATTTAACTGTTGCTCCAGGGCTTCGCCAGCTACATCATAATGGGTGAATGTCAAAGTTAAATCCACTATTAAAGAAAAATGTCTCAGCACAGCATGTGAGAGACTCTGAAGCCAGTTGGAAGAAGGTTCTGTGGTCCGATGAGACCAAAATTGAGATGTTTGGCCATTAGAATAAGCAGCATATTTGGCATAAGCCAAACGCTGCAGATCAGAAGCGCACCATCCCCACAGTGAAGCGCAGTGGTGGCAGCATCATGCTGTGGGAATGCCTGGCAGGCTTGTGAGGGTAGAGAGTAAAAAAATGCAGCACTACACAGGCAAATCCTAGAGGAAATCCTGATGAAGACCGCAAGATACCTCTGGCTTGGCAGAAGATTTATTTTCCAGCAGGACAATGACAAGCGTAAAGCCACAGATTCACAGCAATAACAGAAAAACAACATTTATGTCCTAGAGTGGTTGTGTTCACGTCAGTCCAACTGAGTTTGAGCAACTCTGCAAAGTAGAGTATGGCTAGAAGTGCAGAGCTATTAAGAGACCCACATACATGCTCGGGGATTATTTCTAAGGTTGCGTTTACTAAATATTATTGTAATGTTGTAAAAGAAAACAGTGGGGGATACATTGCTTTACGGTATTTTCTTTTGTTAAACAGGAATTGAATGTTAACACACCTTCAAAAATACTAACTACATTTATAAGAAATATTAAAATGTTTTGTCTTTTTAAATCTATCCTCTTTTCTTTCACTAACTTGATTCCAGCTGAACATTCAAAGAAATACGATTTCATGCCAGCGGCTGCTCTCTGTGGGAAAAAACTTGATTTTATTAGTACAAAAGCTCTCTCTTGAATTTTGTTTACTGAAGATAAGGAACACTTTTGTCAAATCATGCTACAAAGTTGCATTATGCAGAAAGCTAACTGAGAACCATTTTTGGGACTGCAAAGGTAAATCCAGACTTTGTGAGGAACATGTTCCTTAATCAAAAACACTCTCATCGAGGTTTCTAAGAGACAGCGGTGCCATTCTCTGCCTGTGAATGTAATGCTTATCAGTGTTGAAAAGATCTAATTTATATGGTATTATTCATTAATACCCTCTGTGATTATTGATGGACCTCAAGATCTATGCAGTCTTACGAGTTCAAAGTCCAATGCTACCTCACAGAATCCCACTGCAAAGACTGTAATTAAGCAGTAGAGCAGAGAAGATGATGGGTGTCAGGTGGTGCAGAGGTTTTCAATAAAATCAATGTTTGCCTCACAGACTCTCTGACAGCAGACAGTGTTGTCTAGCTTTGTATTGATATTTACTCGAAATCCTGTGCAGCTTGTAGTTAATTCATAACCCCCTAGTTTTGTGTGGGCTCTCTGAGACCCCAAGACTGTTTAAATAGCTGAAAAACATACTTAATAAGGAATCCAGTTGAATCTGATTATAAAAAATATATTTTCCAATATGTGCATCAGACAAACCTGAACGATATATAAAAACACAGCATCCATTATTATTTTTGTCAGCACCAACGCAATTGCTCGATTTATTTCTGGATGATTGCACGTCTGATATTTCTGCCGTGTCCGTGCAACAATTGGGCTTTTTATGCCCAAAGTGCTTGAGCTTTTTGCCCATACTAAAATGCATGTTAATAGGAAGCTAAGAGCTTCGGGAGAGTGCTCTGCTGTCATGGCACGACATTACCTCCAGTGTTTCTAATTAGCTTATTTGGCCGGATCTGAAACCGTACGTCTTGTTAGAAAATGCAGGAGTTTGACGTGAATTGGATATCTAAAGCCTGTGGAATCTATCAGGCTGACATGGTGCTTTGTGCTGTTGACTTCACAGGATGTCTAAAAGCGGTTGTTTTTCATAAGTCACACTTTTTTTTTGTTCTTACCCTCTCTCTCAGGGACTCAAACCAATGGATCACAATGGGCTGTCAGATCCCTATGTTAAGCTGCACCTGCTGCCTGGAGCTAGTAAGGTATGTGCCTGCTCTCTCCTTGGTGATGCATTGTTTTATACAATATAAGGGACTTGTAGTAATATGATTTAAATGTTTTAAGGCAGTGGTTCTCTACCAGAGGGCCGGTACCAATTATGGGGCCTCGGAGAACTTCCTTTAACAGGATAACTCTGATCTGTATTAAGAAGAATATATATATTAATATTATCATTAAGAAAATGTAATATGTTAGAAATATATTCATTTTTTTCTGTTCTATTGTTTCTGTTTGTTTCCCAGTTGAGAACCACGGCTTTATGGTAATTTTACATTGCTAATTGATTTCTTATAAGATTCTAATGTTTAATACAGCCGTTAAAACATGCTAAAACTCAATTTACACATAAGGTACTGTCTGTCAATGTGCAGAATCCATAAAGACTTCTAAATCCTTAAATACATTCTTACAACTGTATTTTTGGTAAAGGCTCTTAACGTTTAACTGTGGTAAATAGTATAATTTTGTCTTTTTAAAAAAGATTTGTGTATCTCTGGACTCAGCATTCTGTTTTCTGAACAAGCTCCACCTGTATTTCTAGTTAAAATGACATTTTAAATCAAATCAGTAACTTGGAAGGTTACTTGTGGGAGGTGCCTGCGTTTTTTGTGCATTTGGATAACAACAGATCGCATATGGAACTGTAATATTCAATTGGGAATTAATAGATACAGACAGAGGGATGGATGGATTAAAAGATAAATAAAAAGACAGACGCAGGCTCAGAAACCATAAGACAACTCGACAAGAGTCTGAAGTATGCAACTTAAAATGAAGTAAATGAACTCATCTGTCTGTCCCATCTATATTATGTTTATCAAATTGACCAGTGCTACCTTGAGTTGTTCCTTGTCACTGAACAACCTCTGTGCTCTACAAATTAGCATCATGCTTCTCATTATAATTCATCTGTTTTTGACCGGTACACTTCTTGCTCATCCTGCCAACAATCCACTTAGCTACTGACAACATAAGACTCCTCTAAGGCATTCTCCTTCTGTATGGATCATATGTCCTACAGTACAGCTGAACTCTCCTTCACAGGGTTACAGACTAATTGAATGGAATAAGATGTCTGAGTTAACCCATTATGATTAGGAAACACCTCACAGATGTACTTGATGAAACAAAGACACGGGTGTTAATCGCATCTGCTTTAATCACTTTCTTCTTTTCCATGACTTTCAATAAATGGTGTAAGAAGGTGCTTAGGCTTTGTAAAAAGCTGATCGCCAACCTTGGAAGGTCAAACTAAATATTATATGAGCTGTTTTATTTTCCATTAATTCTAGATGAGGTTTGCCATTTTGCAACAGTGTTCTCAAAATGTGGTACATGCCTAAATGCGAAATTTAAAACCCAGATTCATGTCGTTTTATAATTATATATGATTTTATTACAGTTTCAAATCCTGAGGGTCTGACTTCTTAGATGTTGCTCATTTAGTGAACTAGTGCCAGTGAACACAACCTCTAATCTACAAGCAAATCTGTCATCTCTTTCAGGCCAATAAGCTCCGCACAAAGACCCTACGCAACACCCTCCACCCCGTCTGGAGCGAGACCCTAACGTATTATGGGATAACTGATGAAGATATGGTTCGCAAAACACTCAGGTAACCAATCAGAATGTATACATTCATCACTTTATATATGTCAAGGCTACAGACAATAGCTTATCCATTGTCAAGAAGTGACTTGGTTGTTAGAGTTTAGCAAAGGGTTGATGCATTTTCTACATACTGAGAGGGAAAACGGTGTTCCTATGATATATACGAAGGTGGGATCAGAAGAAAAGGATAAGTGGAACGCAAAGCAAGCCAGCTTAATAAGTTTAATGAGGGCTTTTTAAAAATGTCAGTGGTGATTGAACCGAGATCCTACTTTAATAAGGAAAAAGAGAGAATGTAGATGTTTTCTTAATTAAGTGTCCATGGTTACATGATTCCCATGATCCAGTTGTAATTGGGTGGGTCAGGCCCACACCAGGCCCCCGTGCGGCGCTGAACCTGAGACTTAATTACAAGCTGAACAACCATTTGCTTTCAACAGCTTCAATGGTTCTTGGACCGCTGCCATACAAGTACTGAATAGAGTATAGTGGGACGTTATGGCATTCATAAAAATGAAAGGCCTCCAGTTGAAGGAAAATTTAGAAATTTACTTCTCATTCGGTCTTCTAAATCTGATCTGTTTAGATCTGGTGGTTGGGGTGTCCATGAAGCTTCTATGTTCCTGTGCCGATGTGTGACAGTAGATTGAGAGAACAGTGTTTGCTTTATCCTGTAAAATGGCACTATATTCCTTGGACGTTATGTGACCCTGCAGAGCAATTATCAGGATCTAATCACTCCAATTAGCTGGCTGCTGATACCATTAGAGTTTCCTCAACACGTTTAACTGTTGCCAACAGAAACAGGAGTACAGAGAGCATCGTTTTAGCCAGTGTTTTGGGGTGTAAAAAGGAGGAAGTGGTGTACACTGGTCTGATCATAAGCAGACTTTTTTGTCAGATTTTAATTAAATTAGCATTTTTCTTTGGATAGCAATTGGATATGTGGGCTAGTAACTGCCCGTATAGTAAGAAATATATTTTTTGCAAATTAAATGTATTAAACACACTTAATTTACAATGCAATTCAACTCTAATAATATGCAAGATATTTTGCACAAACTTTTTTTTTTGCAGGTTTTGTATTCAAAGTGGCAGCTGTTGGAGGCCTTTAAACTCTTTAATCAGCCTATCATGACTCACCTTTGCAAACATTTAAAAGTTTTTCACGTAATAGCCTTTATTTTGGCCACCCGGTTTAAGTCATATACATCGTTGCCTGGTGATTTCACCCCAGCTGAGATGTCACTGGCCCTTTTTCTGCCTCGCAAACATGAGTGTAGCAAAATGGGTTGTTGTTTTTTAGAGAGCTTGATTGTTTAGCTTGCATTGAAACCCTGTGCAGTGATTGAAATGCTGCATTAGGATAATAGCACAGACAAAGTGGCAGTAAAGATTACACCACAGAGGAACATTAGTCTCCACTTGTGTGTATCATTACGTAACAGCTGTGATACACACACAATATCCCTCAAATCCATTAAAAGCAGATTAACCAAGTAGAGAACCCACTTGCCATTGTCTTTAAATGTTGCAAATGTAAGAAAAGAGTTTAATGTGTCAGATAATGAGGTCAAAAAGTACAAGTTTTACACATAAATGGACATTTTAATTTTGTCTCCTCGTGGTTAATGGAATAAATGTCAGTAAATAAAAAGCACAATATTGTGTAGCTAATTGAACTCAATTCTTGCACACATTCACTTCAGTCACTACAGAAAATGGCCATCGATTACTGACAGAGCACTTTTTGGTCTTTGTCAGTCTTAACAATTTATATGGGCTGACAAAGCATTAAATGGGAATCAGATTTCAATTTGGTCTTGATTAACTCTTTCTTAATATGGATTAGTTTTCTGTAAGAAAACTGCTTGCAAAGGAAGCCATTACTCTGAGGACTTTTCTACCTACCATCATTCTCTGTCTCAGATACACCAATATATAAAGGAAAACTGTCCTCTGGAAGGAGGAGAAACAATGTCCCAATTCTCTGGCCAGATGAGCTTGTATCAAATAAGAAATTCATAGTTTATTGGATTATTGGAATTTCATTGGAATACTAAATGCAGACTGTACAAAATAATTTTTATTTGGCCTTGTAATATTCAGTTTTAGGACTATAGTAAAGGGGGCAACTGAATGTTTTTGGTTAAATAAGATGATTTCATTGGATTATTTTTTATTTATGTTATTGTTTTATTTGTTTTACCTTTTTTTTTTCTTTCTTTTTCAAGGACAACTTGAATGCCAGATATTTGAGATGTCACTGGTAGCTACTCTCCAGGTTTTAATTTTTGTCAGCAAATTCAGAAGCAGTTGAATTAAAAGTTATATAAAGAAACTCTCTTCAGCTGATTACTATAATTTAGTAAAAAAAAAAAAAAAAAGTTGAACCCCTTTTTAAAATAATTGTACTGTTTTTGCTTAGACTTTTTCTTTAAAAATTGTATTATGCCTGACAGCTAAATTGCTAAAGTGTGCTATTTTTAGATACAGTTGATTCATTATTTGAAATTAATTAATTACATTGTGCAGTATTAGTAATTTAAATCTCTCGCCCAACTACCAAGATCTTGTATTAAATATGACTCTCAAAGTATATATTTTAATGCAACTGTTATGTTTATACCAAATGATGCAGATAAACTGCAGTTTGTGAGTTATTACAAAGTTATTAATCAAATAATAAATAGTGATCAAATTGAAAACTGTTACCTGCAGTCTCTCTTTCCTGAGCAACTTTGATGTTGCGAGACTTAAAAAGTTTGACACCGACACCGGGTTCAATGTGGAGTTGTCTAGACAGGCCAGAGCGGTGAGAGCAGGCAGTTATTGTGTGAGTCGCAGGCTTTTCCCGCTGAGATTGCAGCCCTGGGTTTGGAGGCTCCCAGATTTGTCTGGACTCGGTGTGAATTAATGAGGCAGAGAGTCTGCGCTTCAAAGGTCACATTTCTGTGCTTAAACGCTGCAGTAACGGCTTCATTCAACACAGCTAGAGGGAGGTGGTGCTGGGATGAAGCTGGGCGATTTAAGAGTTCGAAAGACTGACCTGAGGCTTAGCATGAGGGTTGCAGCTTTTTTTTAAGCTTTTTATACAGTTTTTACAGCCTCGACTCCTTTGGGATGAGGCTGTATGATGAAATGATCCAGACATACTAACAAGTTGACTGAAAACCGTCACTGATGTTTACTGTTTTGAGGTGAAGTACAGAAGTGTGTCTGTGTGTGTCTGTAGACATCTGGATCAGGAAGGACCCACCTGATGATTCACCATTGCTTTTCTTTAGGGCTGTCTTAGCCAGTTTCCATGGAAACCAAAAGTCTCCCTCACAGGCCTTTCCTTTAGGGATCGCTCTTGTCCTTCACGTAAATAAACCCCAAATACTGGCATATTCAGCGTCTCTCCTCCAGCGTTTATAAAAACTACATTTTCATTATTTCCTCTTGCAGCATACTGGCACTTTATAGCACCTCACATTCACTCAATAAAGCCTGTCTAGTAAAGCCCCGATGGTCTGTGCCCACATACCAGTGATAAAACTGTTGTCTTACGTCCGACTCTGTCTTGTTTGCTCTTGATCACTCTGAAAGGAGGGTAAAAAATGAAGAGAGAAAAAGGCACACTCTCTAACAGGAAGAGAAATGTTCTATTTCAGTTCCTCTGTAAAGTCATCAATAAAGGACACTGGCATGCTGTGCTCTAGTGAGTAGTTTTAGCAGAGGTTTAGTATTGAATTCTGGTACACTGGGAAAAAATGGTGTAGAAAACAATTTTCAGAAACATTGTATATTTCACAAACAATTACAAAGATGTCAGTTATGACATTACAAGTGAAATCTTTAAATCAACAGACTGAAAAGGTAAAATACAAATAAAAATGCGGTTTTCAAAAAAACAATTAATTTTTGGGTTAGTCAAAAAATAAACGTGGATATGTGCCAAGTCACATAAATAAAAGTAGTGTTTGAAGTGCTGTTGTGCTGAAAGTATAAAGGAACTACTGGGAAACCTTTTGTCAGCTGAAATATTCATAGTTGTTTAATACTTTAAAATAATTTTAATATTTTTATAATGTGTGTGTGTGTTGGGCAGGGGTTTTTAAACTAGGGGTGCTGTAACATTTCTGGCAATATGAGAGCAAGTAAAAATGTTTACATAATGTATTTTTAGGAATATCAAAGGAAATTTGTATTAACATAAAGTAATATGAACATACTGTTTAACGCAATCTTTTCTCTTTTTTTGCCACATTTGATTATTGTTGCGTAATTCAAATATCTAAAGGGAGTGCTTTTTAATAATTACTTAATAAATAGCAAACCTGCTAAACAAAAAATAAAATAATAATTAACACTGTATTAAATACTGTTTAATACTATAACTTAATTGAAGGTATATACTTTAAAGATAATTGAATTATTAACCAATGTAAAATCCAGTTTAATATAAAACAATAAAACTTGTTTTTATAATCTCAGACTTACTATTTCTCTCACACAGTATAAATGACAGACAAACCTTTTTTAAAAGAAACAATATAGCTGCCTTCATATTTTATGAAGTGATGCTAGCCTAACAAAGCAACAATTTTATGTAGCAATCAATGGCATCAAAAAGTTAGAATTTTTCCTTTAAATATAGGAACGGATGTGTGTAGCATTTCATAGAACTATCCGATTCACACTTTAAAGCATAATTCATTATTATTCAAAACCATCTCATCTGCAGGGAAAACTTTATGGACAGCTTCACAAAGAGACCTACAGAGTGTAAGTCAGACATGAACACGAAGTCAGGCTTCAGTCTTTCAGACTTTCACACAATGGAGCTCTGAGGTGTTATCTTCCTTCAGCATTCGGTCTCTCCCATTATTCACCGAGCCTCATTTGTCGACGATCTTCATGTGTCGCCGATGAACATCAAAGTGGTGTTTTAATGGCGGCCTGAACTCCTCCCGTGGCTATGAAAAGCATGTGATTTATCTGAAAAGGCATACCTCCATTGCCAACATTATCTCAGACAGTGACAGCTCTATTCAAAGCCAAATTACCCGCACAAGTGGCTCACCTCTCGTGCCTTTATACCAGAGAAAGCCTTTTAATTTACACTCACGGTTTAAGAATACAAAAATACTATTTGCAAACACATTTCCTGGAACGATTACAGACAATTAGATATAGCTAGATGTGCTTCACCTCTTATTTTTCTTATTTTATGACTAAACAGGATTTATCTCTGCATATTAAAACAAAGAGGACTACAACAGAAAGCCATTAGAATAAATATATATATATATATATATATATATATATATATATATATATATATATATATTTTTTTTTTTTCAGCAGGAATCCAGTCCTCTTCCAATCTCAAATAACGACTCTATCTCTGAGGCAAATGTGTAGTTTATTCATTTCCCTCTCAGCATTCTTTAAGCTCAAAAAATGCCTGATCTAAATTTCTATTAAATTTTTGGAATATTACAGTTTTGTGGCCGTCTTCATGAACTCATGAAATTTTGTTCCAAATAATTGTTTAATGGGAATTTTTATATTTTTATCTCACTGACAAGGTATAATTATTTCAAGAATGAAAGCAAGGTAAAATAATTACTGAACACTACACCAGTTTTCTTGAATATATTTCTAAAGGTGCTTTTGACTTTTTCACAAATGTCAGTAACACCCCAAGTAATCCATACATAAAAGGAAAGCAATCGCATAAGTTCAGAAATTAAGTTATGTGTAATAAAATGGAATGACACAGGGAAAAAGTATTGAACACATGAAAAGTGGAGATGAAAAAAGGCATGAAAAGTCATGATACCAGCTAAGATCTATCAGTAATTAGAAAGCAATCCTTCTCCTAGACCAGTGGTTCCCAACCTTTTCTTGTTTGAGGCACCCTTGGAAAGCCTTTCAAAAGTTCCCGGCACCCTTATAAGGAAATAGATATTTAAAATCTCCGTAGCTTTTTTCTTATTATTTATTTATTTGTTTCATTTCGAGAGTTTGCATGCAACAACACCTTATACCCTGTCCTGTCCTGTACGTGTGTTATACGCGTCACTCACTGAGGAACGGGTGGAGAAGGACTCTCCGCTAGAGACCTGCGCGGGACAGATTTTTCAGTCCCGCTCCCGCAACAATATAGATAATTTTTTTCCCGCTCCCGCCCGCAATATTCAAGTTTTGTCCCGCTCACGCCCGCATGTAAACATTAAAACTGTGCACACATGACGCTTCAGACCTGAACTTCTTGTGGCTTGTGGCTGCTGTAGGCGAGTATTTAGCTGCATCTGTCGCAGCTCGCAAAGGGAAGGGGCTTTCCATACCATACCATGTCACATACTATAGAAAAGCATTTCTAAATTTCGGATTTCCCTTTGTTTGGCTTTGTAGTTCTGTATGCTCCTTTCTTTAATAATGAACTAATATCTGTAGCACTAAGCGCGTGTCATGCTCTTCAGACATTTTGCCTCGGTGTGGGTGAGAATTTACGTTATTTTGAGTTGTTCGTGTTGCTTTTGTGCAGCAGATAAATAATATTTCATTTCTTTTTAACTTAATTTTAAGATATTTCCATTTTGCGGGAGTCCCGCAAATAATTTTATTCTCCCGCAACCCGCACACACGAGGACCTTACTGCCCGCACCCGCGTTCACATATCAAACCTCGTCCCGCGCCACACTGGCTTGCGTCGGGTCCCGCGAGACTTTCGGTACTCCCGCGGGATTCCAGGTCTCTACTCTCCGCTATCTCGGTAGTCCCCTCCTTCCCTCCCCTCTCCCGCCAAGAGAGAATGACTTTAGTGCAATTTTTTCCACGAAATTTTGGCGGCACCCTCAAAAGATCTCACGGCACCCCTTAGTGCCACGGCACACCGGTTGGGAACCACTGTCCTAGACTGTGGAAATTAATATTAACTGGTTTAGTCCCAACACCTAGAGTACCACGATGATGAAAATGAAATAATGGTGAACATTTCGGCAAGACAATGATCTCAAACACGGCCTCGGAAACATATCAATTGGTTTCAGAAAAAAAATAAAGCTGCTAGAATGACCCAGCCAATCACCTGATAGAATAGAAAATAAGAACTAAAGATCAGAGTTCATAGAAGAAGCCCCATAGAACCTTCAACATTTGAAGACTGTTTGCATGAACCGTTGCTTTTACATCTGAGATCAGAACTTTTCTACCTCACATTATTGACATTGTAAATGTAATGCCATGCACAAATAGATATGGCTCATGCGGAAAAGCACAATGTACTGTGATTGCCTGTGAGAATAGCATTGTACAAAAATCCCAGAACTCCCTGCACATTTATCCAAGAGAACAGTTAGCATTAAACATGCGCACTACTGTAATCAACCATAATCAAAACAAAACAGAAAAAGCACTGTTCTGGAAACGGCACAAAGAGCAATCCAGCACACAGCTATCTGGGGACACAATCATATCCACATATAACACAGCAGAGGAAAGTGCCTTTATTAACCCGACCTTTTGAACATGCCTGAGTGCTGCTGTAGCTGCTCCATGCCTCATTCAAGACCTTTATCAATCTGCCGGAAAAGGAAGTGTGATTGCCTGTTTACCCGAAAAGTCTTTGGAGAACAGAACTACTGAGCCAGGCTGAATAAAAGAATAGCAATGGTATGGTACAAACTAACATCCGCATGGGAATAGAACAAGCATTCAGGAATTCATTGTTAAAGGAATAGTTTACCCCAAAATAAAAATGACAGCGTATTTTACTAACCCCTAAGCCATCCTAGGTGTATATGACTTTCTTCTTTCAGACGAACACAGAGTTAAAAAAAAATGTATCCTTGCTCTTCCAAGCTTGGTAATGCTCGTGGATAGCAGCCATTATTTTGAAGCTCCTTAAATCGTAAAACTAACCTATATGTCTTTGGGGATTATCTGAAGCAGATCGATGGATTTTTGTAACAAAATTATAACATAAATGACTTTTCTCACATGTTCTAGCCTCTTTGCTGACTTTTGACTCAAGGTACGATGCATGACGTAAGTTGCATCAGACATCAAGTCAGAAGTCAGCAAAGAGGCCAGAACTCTGCACTCTCGTGAAAAAAAAAAAATAACATAATTTACAGAGTTTGAAAATTATGGACAGTATCCAGCCTAACCAAGCTTGGAAGAGCCAGGATACATTTTTAAAAAAAACTCTGACTGCATTAGTTTGAAAGAAGAAAGTCACATACACCTAGGATGGCTTCGAGGTGAGTGAAATATGCCATAATTTTCATTTTGGTGTGAACTATTCCTTTCCAAATGGAAATAATCTGGACTGGGATTCCTTGTGTTGTTCCTTGTTTTATCGACAAGGCTGTGTAACTTAAATCGACTGAATTGTAGCCATTGCTAGACCTTATTAAGAAAGGCATTGGCCCTGCTGTGTTTCAAGATTACAAGGTTATTTCAATTTAATCTTTGCCTTACTAGTTATTAAAACTTTTTAACTTTTTTTTTTTCTTTCTTTTTTTATCAGTGGCGAGTACCTCATTGGGTGGCAGTATTTAGCTTTTCTCTTCTGAATAATAAACTAAAATTTGTTAGTTTGATGTACTTTATTGTTGGATATCCTGATGGGGCAATTTTCTACAAATGCATACTATTAGATCATAAACATCACACACTACTATGTAATAGTGACTATACAACTAAAGTGACCTATATGCTTGTAAGTTTTGTGTAGTGTTGTGATATTCATTGAAAAGGGAGAAGAAGGATCAATCATGTTATGAGGTGCAAAGCATGAGGATTATGGCAGAACCTGAGACAAATATGCGTGTCTAGAGTGAAGATATGTCTGAATTTTACAGTCTGGATCAGCAGTGCTGGCATGACAGAAATGATGCACGAGATAGAACCTGCTATTTTGCTTTTCCAAAACCTGGTCTCAAATCCAGTTGCAGTTACTAAAATGTTTAGACGCATATTCTAGAAACACTGGGGTCTGGTTTTCATTTGTTAAACATCTTATTGTTCAAAGAAACAAGATATAAGATGTGTTTCTAGTTGCTCCCAAAGACTTGAGGATCAGTTAATTCCCAAAAGTTATAATAGTGCCATAAAATCATTATTTTTTTTGTTATTGTTATTATTTTGATGATGCATAAACTTTGAATTGCATTTAGGAGAAATTACTGGATGGCACATAGCCACAAGAAAATGAACAGTTCATAAGCACAATTGATTCTCTCACTTATCATGACATGCCAGATTTGAGTAAAAAAGCAAAAATGCAAAAGCCTGAATGAGATTTGAGAGCCTTAGCGGAAGACAGTATTTTCAGTAATTGACTTGCGTTTTAGTCTGTCTCTTGCATATAGATTCAGAAGACTTTGAATAACACGATATGGGCACTGCTAGGTCTTTATAAGGGGGATATAGCCAGCTAAAAATCGGCAGTCGGTTCCCCATCTACTACAGTTTCGCTGTATTCACCCCGCTTCACATCACAGCTGTTTCCTCCAGGGAAAATATATATTGTATATCCTGATTAGAGGCTGAGCCCCCTAAAATGAAAATCCTAGAATCGCCCCTGAAATTAGTTTCCTTTGAGGGTATATAAGTATGTATGTGATGTTTTTGGTACTTGAAGTCATGCACATTTATGTGGAAAATAGCAGCTAGGATGTTCAGCAAAATAGCTCAGTTTTAACAGATAGAAAGTCCTTTAGCTTTCAAATGGCATGAGGGCAAGTTAATAAAAGTATTTTGGTAAAATAATTGTCTCTTTCTGCAGTTAGCCAATTCATCACTATCCTAAACACATGGATTTGTTGTTATTCTGGCCATCTGTTCTTTCTGTAAATGAGAGATATCCGCAGTAAGTTTTTTCTTGTGTGAATTACTCATCTGTATCCAGTCAAATGTTATTATTGACCTGTGCAAAACTGAAAGAAGCTGTGCCTTTGTTCCTACCCCCACATATCAAGTGGTTCTTGCCGATACTGCAAATAGCACAGGAAACTCATTTCACAGTGAGCAAGTTCAATGCAAATGAACATCTACAGTAAAAAGATCCTTTCCATGGAGCTTCTGTTATGGATTCTAAATATACGGGATATACTGAATAATTGGATCCGGTCAGACGTATTTGACAGAGGAAAAGTGCTTTTCAAAACCGTTATGAAGCACAGGTGGTGGGGAAATGCCTGCATTCAACATTTGACTGGATACGTGAATATGTACTCCTTCATATATTTCTTTGACTGAATGGAGTACAGATTTTATTAGTGGGATCAGACTGGGTCAGATCAGTTCTAGATAATTATCAAAAATGCATTGAAAAGCTTTGAAATGGTACATCAGATTAACATGGTGATGAAAGTCTTCTCACTAGCTATATAATTCCTTTACACGTCAAGTCTACAAGGCAGAACTCATACTGACAATCTTTTGTTTTCATCTAGGATTTCAGTGTGTGACGAGGACAAATTCCGCCACAACGAATTCATTGGTGAAACCCGAATCCCCTTGAAGAAACTCAAACCCAACCAGACTAAGAACTTCAGCAACTGTTTGGAAAAGCAACTTCCTGTGAGTTACAGTCTTTTAGAGTTCATCTCTGGAAATGAATTAGTCTGATGACGGAAGGCGTTATACTAATCATCAGTGCGGTTGTCGGTGAGTGATGGAGAAATTGAGGGAAGTTTGAAAGCTACGTAAGAAGATTCAGATATCAAATTGATTGGGAAGTCCAAAGTGACTCTCATTAGAATCAACATATTAATTAGAAATCAATTATCATTGGAGCAACATCCTCCCATCCATCACCCATCTGAGACAAACATGTCAGGCTTACAAACATCAGCAAATAATGCGTTAAAGCCACAGGCTGCTTGCTGCTGGAAGAAACCTAACAACGATTTAACAATTGCAGCTCGTATTGCTCGTTTCAAACCCTGCCATATCCTCCAGGGAATACATTTTTGTTTCACTGGAAATATACACCATAAATGTATGAGAGACACAGTCCCACACGTGTTAGCACCTGGACCATACTTTATATCTGAAATGTTATACTCTAGTCACAAACTAAAGCTGTAGCTCAGCAGGAAGTGTTTCGTCAGTACTTGGGCACAGCTCTGCTAGGATCAGCACAAACTATGCTTTATATGGTCTGGCAGGAGAAGGAGGAAAACCTTGAAGAAAGCATGTCGTCTTCATTTGAGGGGGGTGGATGTAGGTTTTAAGGCACGGTTACTGTGTCAAAGTGCTTCATGGATGGACAGGATGAGTAAGTAATTGGTGGGGGTTCATCTCATATAGTTTTTTTTGTATCAGAGTATCTTGCTTGAAAGACGGGGTCATAAAACCCAAGCATTTTCAGTAGCCGATTGAATCAGGGTTGAACTGATAGGATGCTGTTGTATTTTTATTGCTATTTATTACATGGTTCTATGAAATGTTTGATTCTGATTGGTCAGTCTCAACATTGGAAAGTTTATCTGTCCTGGCTTACAGCCTCTTGCTGGGTATTTTCCAACTCAAATCAGTATTGTCCAGTTATTTTCTTATGGTCTAAGTAGCCATGTAATGACTGGAATAATGTACCTCCACCCAGTGTACATGTCAGGGTTTATTTTGTGACAATAATTATATATATATGTGTGTGTGTGTGTGCATTATCACTTAATTATGATGCATCTATTACAATATCATGAGCAAGAAAATGAGAGCGTGAGATCAGTGTGATAGAAGTTAAAAAATTAAAATGACCCGGTTTTACTCATCCACAAGGCATCCTAGGTGTATATTATTTTGTTCTTACAGAGGAATCCAATCAGAGTTATAATAAATAATAATTAATTAATTAATATTAAAAACATTTCCTGGCTATTCCACATGTTATCATTGCAGTAGTTGGGTGTTTCTGTTTGACAGTCAAAAACACATCAAATAAAGTGTACACATCCATAATAAAACATGCCATGGCTCGAAATAAATGCCATGGGATGAATAAAGGCCTTCTGTTGAAAGAAAAAGTGTAATAAACAGTCTTTTCTCACTTCTGCTGACTGTCGCACATGGAAGCTGTTCCAGTAGATGCCTCTGAGATATGCTAGCCTCACCAGTTTGTTTACAGGAGCAAAGGAAGTAATGTTTCCTTACTTCAGCAAAAGAAAACCAGTCTCCTCTTGGCTTATATCGAAATCCTCCAACAATTTTTTTTTTTTTTTTTTTTCCGGAGCCCTGTGAGGCACGTTTTATTATGGATGCATGCTTTATTTGTCGTGTTTTAGACTATTAAACAGAAACCAATTCAGTTAAAAAATATCTTAATTTGTCTTATGGGTTTGGAATGACATGAGGGTAATTAGTTCATTATTACCAGTATTTCCAATTAATTAACCATTACATGTCTCCAACCAACATTGTGTTGTGTTTTCTTCCTTAATGATTCTGTTTTTGAATGATTCAGTTAAATGACTAATGACTACTAAAATCAGTTTTATAATAACCCATTTTAAAAAGTTTTATTTATTTGTATTAAATGTTTACAGTTTCTGTAACTAGTTTCTACCACCTCCTTGGCTGCACGAGATGAGAACACATTTTTATAATTTCTTGGGTCAGGAAAGAGTCAGTATATGACACATTTCATCCTCCCCTAAAGCGAAACACCAGCTCTGGCTGAATGCGCTTAAATCTGCAGAAAGGATGCATTCATGTTAGATATATCACATATTACACAGCTCTGCTAGGATCAGCACAAACCACTGCTGTGTATGTTCTAGCAGGAGAAGGGAAATTGTTTTGTACTTGAATAAGCTAAAAGAGCACAGGTTTAGGTGTGTACATGCTGGGCAAAATCAAGGTAACTGGCCAAAATCTAGACATGTTGATAAGTTTATTCCTAAGACATTGAAGACCATATGGCAATCAAGTAAAAGGCCAATAAAGGGAAATGCATTTACAGCAAGACACCTGTTGTCAGTGCAGTCGGTTTAACAACGTGCATGTCAACAAATGCAAGGAGTAAAACAAATAGAAAAATAAATATTTATTTCTTTATTACTTAGTTAGCTGTTGTGAATCCACTGTTGTGTGTCCAGTGGTCTCCGAACGTCACCTAAAGCGTCAAATCAGCTTCAAATTGACTCTGAAAATCGTAGCTGGTTCATATGTGTTTAATTAGGGCTGGAGCTAAACTCCTCTGTATGGTCCAATGACAATATATTTTCAGTCACTGAACTCAAAAGTTCTTTAAATGGCTTGAGTGTGCAGAACATTCACAGCTTTATGAACTGAATGGCCCTGACACATAAACACAGACAAGCAGGGGGCAAAAATAAATAAATAAATAACATATATAAGATCAGTCTTATGGGACATCAAATTTCAAGAATGTTATATAATGACAAACATTTCCCAAAAGTCTTTAGTTTTTTTCCCAAGTAATTTTTTAGTTAGCCTTGATGAGTCAGTTTTAAAAAGATAAGCACTGGCAATTTAAATCAGTCTTTCAATGAAAAAAAGACAATTAAATTACATTTGACAGGTATGGAATGCTCTCCAACCCTGACATTATGAAACTTCCCAGAAAGTTACAGAAGTTTTTATTTTTTTTTAAGCTCTATTCACTTCTATCCATTAATTATCTGTCACCCACCTGAAAGATCAGCACACAGACTGATCTGGGATCTGTCCGCAGGACTGTGGTACAGGTAGAGGTGACAAAAGTTAAACACAAAGACCGACTTGGGATGTGCCCTTAGGCCTGTGAGCGACTCCACCAGCTGGCAAACAGTACGAAGCGTGTTTGTTGTGTGAAGAGACTCTGCAATGTGTATGTGAGGGTGTGTGTGTGTGTGTGTGTGTGTGTGTGATCTCCAGTGGGGACGGAAATGAGACAGCAGTGTGTGGGGGATGAACAGAGACGCCTCCTCCACAGCTAATTAACTTCATGCTTGACGGCTTTGGTGGGTCCACAAAGTTCTGAGAGCGAAAGAGAGAGAGAGATTTACCTCACATTCAACAGTTGAGATTGCCATAAGCTGTCTAGACAAGAAAACACTAAAAATAAGGGAGTGGTGCATGAAACTAATTGAGCAAGTTGATAAATTATCTACTGGGATACAATTCTTGTGTTTTAAAAGAAATTTCCTCATGTTTATTAGCTGATAATTAATGTAGTAAATGCAACTAGATTCATAGAATTTGCACTTTATATATATATATATATATATATATATATATATATATATATATATATATATATATATATATATATATATATATATATGTTTCGTGTACAAGCTACATTCATCAGTTTCTTTATTTGTATTTTTAGCCATTGGACTGACTGTTGTGTTTTTTGTTTGTGTGCGTGTGTGTGTGTGTGTGTGTGTGTGTGTGTGTGTGTGTGTGTGTGTATCCCAACCCAGATCGACAAGACAGATGACAAGTCTCTGGAGGAGCGAGGGCGCATCATGATCTCTCTGAAGTACAGCTCTCAGAAGTGTGGCTTAGTTGTGGGCATCATCCGCTGTGCTCATCTCGCTGCCATGGATGCCAATGGCTTCTCTGACCCCTATGTTAAAACGTAAGTTCTTCCTATACCAAAAGCACGATTCAACTGTCCATGTGCAGAAATAATAAAATAAATAGAATTCACATCATTTGGTTTAGTGAAATAATGTCATGCACATTAGAGTATGTGAATTACAGATATCAAAGGAAATCCGGCTTCCTATTGCTAAATTTAGTAAAGTTAGTTCACTCAAATCTGAGTTATATGTCTTTTCATGCATTAAAGTTACATTAATGTTTAATACATTATTAAGAAATACATTGTTTTTGTCAACATTACAAATAATATGCGAGAGATTTTCCCTACGTAGATTAGATACACAACAAAAAATGTGAGTAATGGTAGATGTTTTGTGGAATTCATTGACATTAAAGTGATGAGATAAAATAAAAAACAAAAAGAAGGAAAAGAAAAATCTAATCATAGATTTAATTATAAAATTACTTTTTTAGATCAAAATAGGTCAGCTATGAGATTTGCTGAGATCCGGGTGGTGGGGTGGTGTTACATGGTGACTAGTGATCTCAAGGGGGAATAAACCACTAAGGAAGGTTATAGACTGGTCATATCTTTTTATATATTTAGTTATGTTTCCTATTCAGTTAACCACTTGGCAACTAAAAACCCACGGGCAAAAAAGGTAATAAGTCACACAACGTTTCTTGAAAATCTTAAAATGCTTAAAAGTTTCCTGTAAGGTGTAGGTTTAGCTATAGGACAATAGAATATACACTCTATACAGTAAAAGAAGCATTACACTTATGGAGAGTCCCCACAAGGATAGCAAACCAGACTCCTCGTGTGTATGTGTGTTTAAACGCATATGATAAAATAAAAATTACTTTTTTTAAAAGAACCTTAAAGTAACAAATAAACAAAAATCAGTGTGGAGCCACCTTTTTTCCCCCTTACCTTTTTGCATCTCTGTTTTATTTCATGTTGACTTTAAAGTGCTTATCTGATAGTAGAGTATCTTGTTGGGTGGAGACTAACATGTAACATGGAGTGAATTAACTTCTCAACTTGGTCCTAAGAACGTAGTCCTTTGTTTACTTTTCATTTTACTGCAAATTCATAAAATACGAACAAAGCGCAGTTCAAAAAGATTTAAACTAAAAGTAGATGATACGCCAGCTATATTGCATCTAACAGTAATGTCATAAAACAATCCAAATCTATAATCTGCCACACCTATTCAAACAGTGTTCTGATGAGGGGGTCAAAAACAGAACAAAAACTAGCCTGTTAACTAAAAGTTATGACATTTATTGTTGTTGAAATATTGACATGATAAAAGGACCTCTGCATAGGCGGAGCGTATGTAATGCTGGCCATGGGATCTAGGGCAAAAATGTCCACTAAACTGGACAAAAATGCCCCTGCACAAACAAATTAAATCTATTACGTTAGTTGCCAACAAAGTGAAAATGAATAGTGTCAATTGTGGCATTAAGATCTGTTCATGTTGGGCCATATTTCACTTTTACAGCATTGCGCATTTTAACCAATCATGCACAATTCTGCCACATAATGAACACTGACAAGGATACTTTTTGTATGTACGCTCTTCTGTGTTAGCCGCTATACAAGGATACAATTTTTGTGTTGAAATAAGGTAGAAATGTACTTAGAAAATGCATATTTTGTCTATTGCTTGTGGTATGGCTGACACAGAAGAGCGTATGCAGTTTGAGTCCAGTGGAAACTCTCCAAAATGGCACTGCGGCGGCACGGATATTACAATAAAATGCATACAATAAAAAGAGCCAAGTAGGTCAACTCCGTGTTTCTCAATTGCAATCCTCGGGCCCGTGAGTGTGCCGTGTCCCGAAGTGTGAGGACTCAAAACTGAGAACCGCTGGGTTAGCTGATATCGTTGTCAGTCCGCACTGCTTTTAACACAAGACAAGCAGATGCAATGAGACCTCTTTTCCTGTCATGCTACATTCCGCATATCCCACAGGAATAAGCCATGAGCTTTTGAGCAAGGCACTTAACCCCTAATTTCTAAGGGATTATCTCTGCAATAAATGTACCATTAAATCACTGTGGATAAATCGCTTGCTAAATGATTTACCTACAATGTCGCATGCACGTATGTGCACATATATATTTGTTTGTACATTCAATCTCCCTGCCAAACACAAGCATCTGAACCATTAGTCAACGCTTGATACCAAAGCAGTTATGTCATAAGCTTGGAATTGTGTCTCTGATGGGGAGAAATGCAAATGCCTGTGTATTTTGAGGACTGGAATGTGTTGGGTGAAATGAAGCAGTGATCTCTACGTCAGCACACAGAGGGGATTAGAGCTCTCAACTCCCTCGCTTCCTGAATCCAGCGATTTATAGAGGGATTACAGCAGTGGGGCACTATGATTTTGTTTCTTACATCTACAAACACTGGTCAGTTTAAACAGCCTGGTTTTGCCTTTACCAAAGCTTTGACTAGTAAATTATTCATTCAGCGTATCTGCTGGTGACAACAAACAGTGCATTTGTGTCATTAGTTTGTCTCCGTCTGCAATTTTCAGCTCGTTCTGTCATTCTTTTGTTGTTCGTGGATTGATATCACCTTTTTGGGGAAGAGTTTTCCTTCATTTTAACCTACAGGTGCATTTAGTCGCTAGAAAAGCTGAATAAAATAGTTGCCCAGCAGCACCATTACAGGAGGAAATGTCATTCCCTGTCAAGAGACAAGTTACAATAAGAGGGAAATCAGCCTTTTACAAGTCTGACTTTTACTTTAAATGTCTGCTGTCATTTCTGTGCCGTCCTGAACAAGACACTTTTTGATTCGTTTCAGTTTTTTACTCTATTATTCAACAAATTCAGTTTGATTCGTAAATGAATAAAAAATATAGAATGCCGTTCTACATAAATACAGAGGGAAATTATATCATTGCCTTTACAAAATAAAACACAGACTGTGATTATTAGGCTGCTGGGTTCACTGCCTGTATCTTCTTTAATCAGTCTGTTGGCTGTCTGCTTCTCTGGTGGTCTTTGCAAAAGAGCAAGGGACCCTCATTAAGAGGGCTTGCAGGAGTAGAACTGCAATGAGACATTTAATGACCTCGAAGTCAGCAGACAAGTGAAGTGAGGTTGTTTAATCTTTTTTTTTTTTTTTTTTTTAATTTTTAAAGGATGCTCCTAGAGCAAATGGTGGAAATGTCCTGCAATGAACCTCGTTTATTCTTTTCATGGCTGTTTCTTTCAGCCCTCCACATTTTAAACACAGGGGCTGCAATGCCCTCTGGTGGACATACTAACACTATTCTGCATTTGTTTCATGTGCTCCCAGTTTTAGGTGCAATGGTTTCAGAGTTATTGCTGTGCCTGAAAGAAGTCAACTTGCGCTTTAGTGAAAGATCAAACTTAACGCATCGGTTCTGTTTCCTCTCTCTCTCAATATCAATGTACTTCAGGTATCTCAAGCCAGATGAGAACAAAAAATCAAAGCACAAGACAGCTGTCAAAAAGAAGACCCTCAACCCTGAATTCAATGAGGTAAAATTAGACTGACCAATGCCTGATTTACAAACTCTGTTTTTATAAATGCTAATTCCATTCTCTATATACCAGGAGTTTTTCTATGAGATCAAGTACGCTGACCTCAGCAAAAAGACCCTGGAGGTGACCGTTTGGGACTATGACATTGGCAAATCCAATGATTTCATTGGTAGGAACTATTTACACATTCAGTTAAATCTTTGTTTTATAAACCCTTTTTTTTATTGTTTTTAATGGAATGTCCCCAATAAATGCAGTCCCAAAGTTGACCTCATTTTACCGTCCCAGGTATGAAAGCAAGGTCTAAGTTTTGTCATTTTGTAAGAAATTCAAACAATAAATACCATTTTGCGGCTCTTTAATTGTTGTGTTGTGACAGAGCACCTATTTAAGCGACACCCATCGTCTCTTTCCCATTAATAAGATAAATCAAACTCCCTGCGAAGGGTCAGTTGGGCAGTTCTCTCGAGCAGGTCATCTATATAGTTGAGGCCTGTGGAAAACCTGTTTACCTTTTGCTTTTAGCCGATTTAATCAACATTTCCACCCTTTCTCCAGGTGGAGTCTCTTTAGGTATAAATGCCAATGGCGAGAGGCTAAAACACTGGTT
Source organism: Puntigrus tetrazona (assembly GCF_018831695.1). Lineage (NCBI taxonomy): Eukaryota > Metazoa > Chordata > Actinopteri > Cypriniformes > Cyprinidae > Puntigrus > Puntigrus tetrazona. The sequence continues at coordinate 22,047,782 of NC_056703.1, read as the reverse complement.
TGACTGTCTGAAAAACAAGGACAAGAAAATCGAGCGCTGGCACACGTTAACCAATGAACTCCCCGGTTCAGGATACAACGAATGAAGAGGCTCTCTTTCCGGTGGATACCCCGATGCCCGCCCCTTTCCTCCATGATGTCCATGTAAAGCCCAGCAGCCTGTGATGGATGGATCAACACTCCAACAGTTCACTGATTTAGAGATGGGTGCCAGTATCTGTTCCCACATAACACACCTGCTCTATCTCTTGTACTTTTTCTGGTGTTGAGCTTGCAGTCTGATTGTGTGGCTTGATGTGGCTTTTGGGCTTATATAAGGGTCTTTAATCAGCCTGTGCTTGTACAACCTCACTGAAAATGGAGAGATGTTGTTCCGACAGCCAACAAGAGATCAGTTCCTGTTTTCAAATATTTACCCACACTGCTCTCTTTCACCGATCTCTTGAGGTTTTATGTGTATTCAAGAATCCTGTTTACAGAAATTAGCTGTCAGTAAATGTATTGTTACGCGTGTGCATCATGGCAGCAAAGGGGCTCTATAAAATAAACTTTTCAAAACAATATTGTTTACAGTCCAAAACCTTTCTTAAGGCCAGGGTATAAACTACACAATTGTATTTTACAGACAGATGATTGTGAAGATTATATCGGTTAAAGAATATAAACTCCCAACAAATTTGTTACCTGCCCATTCTCCTAGTTTGTCTACTTAATGAATGTAATTTACTTTTTAGTTTCAGTAATCCCACTGAGAATGAACATCGACATTAAGACAGCACACAGCAGAGTTTCAATAGCCATTTTTCTAGAGAGAAAACAGTTTACGTGAGAACACACACAAATGCTGAAAATGCTCTATTCTAGAAATGAATAGTAGGGATTGATTACAGATTTTTTTTAATTAAATACTGTGCCCAAGCCAAATTCATATACTGCATTAACATCTTTTACTCTAGGAAAAAAAAAAAAAAGAAAGAAAAAAATGTGTCTGTAAATCCAAAAAAACATTGGACTGGACAAACTATTGTTTTGAGATTTATTAATAGCATGTTTATCTTATTCTTCCTTTGAGCATTTTAAAGATTGCTAAATATATTTTTTTAAATACTATGTAATTTAACTTGTTTATTTTAATTTTGTGGCATTAAATTATAACTAGATTATTATTTTACCTTTATGTGTTATTACATATTTAGCATGCCGCCTGTGGGTATCTTAGATATTATTACCGTATATTTAAGTTGTTTTTTTTTTCCCCCTCATTAAGAGATTTTATTTATTAAGGTAAACTCTAGATAAGACTTCAGATTTATTAAACACCGAAATTCCAAGCAGAACTGTCTACAGCCCTACCATGTATGTTCACCAACTGAGAAACCTTCTCTCTATGACAGTTCATTGTGCAAGCCACTCCTGTGACATTTTTGTAATCTTTTTGCTTTTGTACACAAACTCTGTGGCATAAAAATGCATGCAATGTTCTTGGGCTGTCATTAAAATAACTTTGCTTAATGTTTGATACTGCTGTTCTCCTCTGTAAAAAGAGTTCTTGCTCTTGGATGCTAAAGGAATGTCAGCCTTCCTTCTCGGACCGTTTTTGTACTTTTGAACGCTATCGCATTGCCCGTCAGTTAGCTCTATTGACTGGACATGTGACTGCATGTTACAAAAAAAAATAAATCTTGTCTTGTTTTGATCATTTTAACTCTCAGGCAATTGTTTGCATATTATAGTGGTTCTCTGATGAAGTCGATATATTTCTTCTCCTGGTTCACCTTAATCTTGCATCGAATGGCCGAATTATCGTGCCTTTTCTTTTGTAACAGTGTGTTTTTGCACCACTCACTTTACAGAGATTGAAATTAGCTTTTAATATGGAAACGATACATATGGCATAGTTATATTCTCGTCTGTGTTATGCTGTTAAAACATTGTCTCTTTGAATATGCCTCTTAAAGACACATCATGGGTGTCCTTTCACTGTGTGGCATGGGTGCGAGGCTGAGAGGCTGAGGTGGAGGACGCTTGTATAACTTCAGATTCTGGCATCTGGTAGTGTTAAACATTCAGACTGAAAAAATAAACCTACTCTGTTTTTCTGCCTCACTCACTGTACATCTTAAATTGCTTGTGCGTTCTTTGTTCATTTAAATGTTTATTTAAACCACATTGTAAGACCTTTAACACGTTGTGTTTTGTTCTTCATGTTCATTTTTGTGCACATCATGTTTATATTGTCAAAAGTCACCTGAAGTGAAAATATCACATATAGTGAACCACTGAAAGCATTAAGGGTTTAATTATGTCATTATCAAGTGCTGTCAGACACCAGAATCTGTTGTTTACTTTCATTTTTGTCTCATTTCGAAACTGTTCAAGTATTATATCTAGAGTGTGTTTTTTACTATGGCGAATGATATTTGCAATCTACATGTTCAGAACTGGAAACCCATATCAAATAAAGTAGAAAAATAAAATGAGTTCACCTCTTTTTGTCTTGGACATTAATATCAAACCGGAGGAAAACTGTCCTTGGAACTCTGCTTAAGAAAAAAAAAACTGAATATTGAATAATGCTGATTTATTGTTTCATTGACCTATTTTAGTTGGGCCAAATAACATTAAAAGAAGGTTTCTACATGAACCTCTTCATCAATTCTTTCTATAATAATGCTCTTAAAAATTACAATTAACAATATTTTGCATTAAAATGTTTTATGATCTGAAAAAACAAATGGCAAAGAACTGTAAACTATGAACTCTCTTAAAAAATACAGCCTGCCGCTCCTTCTGGGCTTCCTGGTTCAGCGAATGAGCTTAATAAGTCAACATCTCCACCATGTGTTGTAAGCCTAGTCTCTGAGCATCATCTATGGGCCTGTTGTTGAACCTGTCTCTTTGCTGTTATTTCAGAGAAGATTAAAATTATGTAAATAATACAATGCTTTTATATCCCTACAGAACCAAAGGTAAGGACACATATGGGTTTTTGTCATCTTGAAACCTTCTAGAATTTTGTTGTAGACAATATAAAAACGTTGAATTCGTGAAGTATGACTTTTCCAGCAAAAAGTTGAATTAGACGAGTGATGGAAAACCTAGCATGCATCTTACGTGTTTTGAGAACTTGATATTATTCTAAAACATTGTCCAAAACAATGTATGTGGCCAAACCTTTGCGAGATAAACCACTGTTTTTTTTTTTAAACACTTTGTGTCCATACCTCAAGGTTGGATCCACTGCGGATACAGAACTTCACCATTTCAGGTTGATCAGTGCACACCGCCTATTAAAGCCGATGAAGAACGATGAGCCAGGCTTAGTTGCTTCTCATAGGAATAACATTTACTTTAAAAAAAACCTCACCACATGTAAGGGAGTTCGACCGTGAGCATCAGAAGCGTTAAAACTGACTCCAGCTTGCTTCCAAGCCTCCATTTGTTCTGTGTCTCCAAGGAATGCAAGACTAAAAAGCACAATCCATAATGAGAAGACTACAATTATTGCTATTAAGGTTAACACGTTCATCGGGCTGACACCTTTTATCAAGAGCCCTCTTTTGTAAAATTGACTTCTGTATAAAAACATAATCCCACTTACCAGCACATCTCAACCCCAAGTTCCTCTGAGGATTTTTCCAAACGTGCCCCTGCAGAAATTAACAGCTCCACCACCTCCAAACTCCTAGTGAAAATATAACCCTTCACAATTTCTGTGATTGAAGTAAAATGTGAAAAGCGGTGACAGTGGCATTACATCTAGATCTGTTCAGATTGCATCATATTTCTTTTTATGTGTTGGTTTTTTTTGGCAGCATTTTAACCATGCAGTGGCAACTCACTGACTGAATTCGGCACTCTTATAAATTCTTTCATCATAAACCATGAGTGCATTTTCAGTGTAATTCTTTGCACAGTGTGGACAGCTTCAATGACTATAAAAGGATTTCTAGTGACTATAAAAGTGTGCATAATTTGTTTTAAAAGCTTCTTTATGCTTGTATATAATTTACTCTCTGTTTAAATAGCTGTTTTGTTTTTCAAGCTACTACAAGAAGCAATATGAAGTCTTGGTTTTAGAATGCAAAAAAAGCAATACATGTTTATAAGTGGTTCTTAACTGTATAGCCAGGGTACGAAAGATGTTCCCCAAACACAAAAACAAGGTTGGTCATTAATATATTAATGTATTAATCTATCATAATCAACAACAAAAATAAAATCGCAGCCCTACCGTGTAAGGAGTTCCTGTATTTGTTTTTTATCATTTACATCCTTTATGTAGTGTATTTGCTATATATTATGCATTTGTAGTGAAAATACATGCAAGCCATATTTTAGCAGCATTAACCAGTAAATAAACACAAATGCCATGTCAGATGTGGTTTATGTCCTACAGTAAAAAGATGGCTTTTGTTTATTGTTCTGATGTATTTAAGTAAATTATTACACAGAAACCATTATTAAGGTAATTATGAAAACTGCCCACACAAAGGTAAAAAAAATATTGTAAATGTTCCCCTTTAATGGAAAAGTTCATTTCTGACCTTGGAGTTCAATGTCTGAAAAGCACACAGATGTGATAAGTACTTGCAGCGTATGGCATCTTGAAGTGGAGTTTCTTCATAACAGTCAGTGGCATTCACATCTGCTCCCTGCTGCAGCAAGAAGCCAACGGTGTTTAAATGGCCTTCTCCTGCTGCCACATGAAGAGGCGTCCGACCGCGCTCATCACCACTTGAGACATCAGCACCCTGGCATCAGAAATATACAAAAATATACATTTATGGTGGTTATACTTTTTGTGTAAAAAAAAAAGCCCACCTTTTGAATGTTTTTTATTTCAATCAATCAATCAATCAATCAATCATTTTTATTTATATAGCACTTTTAACAACACAGGTTGCATCAAAGCACTGTACAGTATAAGGTAGAAGAGTACAATGACATACATTTCCATACATTAGGACATAAATATTATATATATATATATATATATATATATATATATATATATATATATATATATATATATATATATATATGTTTTTTCTTTCTTTGGTCAATATCTGATTAATTACTATTAATCAGTTTGAGAGCACTGATAGATAGATAGATAGATAGATAGATAGATAGATAGATAGATAGAGTCCAGTGATTACATTTTAAATCAACTTCGATAACACCAATTAAGATTTTAAACAAGTACAGGATTAGCTTTTTGACATGTAAAATCCTGAAAGGTTTGTTTAATGAGCCGGTCAAACCATCTTGGGCCTGATCCTCTATTTCTAAATTAGTTCACTAGTTCAGGTGAAAGTATAAAACATAGCAGCGTTTGTCCTTTAACTTTCATTTCAGGCTGACATAACTAGACTAACTTAACAAAGTTCTCAATAAGGTTCTCACTCTATACAGCTGATATAAATAAGGAATGGAAAAGGTTATGTAGCGACATACTGAAAAGATAAATGCACTAACTGCAAAACAGAGATGCAGAACTGGTTATATATGAACTAACAATAAAGTGACAGAGCTTCCTTATAGCAAATATCTAAAGTCAGATTGAAAATACAATGTAGAAACAATCACCATGTTGATATTTCTACAGACATGGATTCAGTAACTTGCCTCTCGTAGATGTTCCTCCAGGCCAAGAATATCCTCTTCTACAGCGGAGGAGTTCAACAGATTAGGGAAAAGGGCAAGTTGGCACGCTTTCATCTCCTGAATAAAAATAAAGCAATTTGAAAACGGTAACTTAGCCAGTCACTTGATGACACAATTAAGATTTTATTTTACAAACAGTTTGTTTAACATCACAACACTCCTAGTGACACGATCTTACTACAGATTTATTACATTCAGCATGCTAGCTAGCTCGCTTGTTCAATATTAAACAAATAAGTTAAGCGGCGAGTAACACTAACCGTTCTAACGTTATTCGTCCCAAGCCAGCCGAGGCGAAGAGAAGATGCTATAGCAGACCAATATCTGTAAATTTCATCAGGGATCTGCTTTCTTGACATACAACCCCCCATAATGAAAGAATAATATGAGAGTCACAGGTTAGTAAAGGCAGTAAAGGTAATACTTGCTTGAATAATACACTAGCGCGAAATGAGGTCACGTGTCTCACATTTATTGGAGTTTTCCAACATTTATTATAATTAATAATTATTATTATTATTGTATCAACAAAAGATAGTTTAGAATAGTTTTAATTGCTATTTAATTAATTTTATACAATTCCAAAAAAAAGTGAACAGCAGGGCAATAAATAATGTATCGAATCTGAATTCAAACCTCTCAACACATTTTAGATGAAAATTACAAATGTAACATTGTTTACTGTATTATGTACAATGTTTTTTCACAAATACTTCGAGCTTTGGTCCAGTTTAATATAAATAGATTTTTCGATTTTAATCATAGATATGTATACATATTACATATCTGTGGTTTTGATTGCTTAACGTTACCACAGAAACGCAGCGGAGAGCGCAGAGCCGTAAAATGTCGTAAATCGGATATAAAAGGTGACGCTTTTTCCCTTCCGTCCTTCTCAGCTTCAACGCGTCTGCGAGTGTTAGTCAAGAAGGCTGGCTTAAACCTAGGTACTTGTTTTTTCTTCTTTTATTTAATATCTGTTTTTTATTTTCGCTTTTCCGTTATTTATGATGTGTTGTATTAAGTTTATGGCAACAGTTAAAAAGGTTTAACGCAAATACGTTCTAGCTAATAGTAGACCACGTGGTGAATGCTCCCGCAGGCTGCTGTGCATAGAGAAAACTACTGAACTACGAAGTTATTTTATCAAGTTACTTTTGTATTGTCGTGTAGTAACTGTTTTCAGCTACATTTAGTGTATTGTGGGGAATTTGGTCTTTTGTGGGGGACAGATTGATCGGATTTGTGCCAAGCAGATTGTTTCATACGGAATTTCTCAAATTGGACAAATTCCTCCGTCGACTTGGCTAGAATAACGCCAGGTGTGCTTTCATCTTTGTAGAATCGTTGCAATGATGACAATGAGACCTGGTATATTCCAAACATGTCTCTGTTGTTCAAGACTATAGGAAGAATAATATTGTTTTACTTATTTCAACAGGATTTTGGGCATATCCATGTTGTTTGAAGTGCGTAGTCACCAACATGTGCGGAATGGTAAGTGGTTTGGACTGTTTCTAAGGAAGTGCACAGTACTAGTCAAGGTCTAGTCATAATGGGCTCAGGAACTAGTGCAGTGCGAAAACTACAACTCCCTTCTCTTGCAACTCACTGTTTGGCTACCAAATAACAGTGCTACTACTGAGAAGAGACATCTTAACACAGAAAATGGTTCTTTTGATATTGGAAGTGATATGATTTGTCCATTTTAAATGAGATGTGCACTTTCAGGTTTCGGGTGACATTAATGATCCTCCCGTGAACGAACTGGGCAATCGGGTAAGAATTCATTAGGATGAGTTACTGGAGTTTTGTAATGATGATTGGCATTAATGTTCAACTGCTCTTACGAACCGTGAAAGAGGATGTGCCATTCTGAACACTCAAACTCTCTTTTTATTATGCTTAAGTGTAGACATACCATTCTCTTCTAATGTTTCCTTCTACTTTCAGGCTCCAGAACACAATGTGGGTGGATAATCCTGCGAGTTGATGCATAACCTGCCCCTGCAGTAGCTTGTTCTAATGGTAAATGTTACTTTTTAGAATTTGTTCACTTATTGATGCATTGAGAACTAAAGTGAGGTCTATCCCGACTTGCCCCTCTCAGTGGAGCTTAGTCGTTGGAAACGCCTCAGAAATTAAGTCTGTAGTATTGATTAACCCATGTCGCAAATGTCCTTGGCTTTGTGGGAAAATTCTGCAGTACATTCAATGAGCTTAAAGGTTTTTACAATTTTTTTGTAAGATTCCGCAAAGGTAAAACATCTCACTTCTGTAAATTTCCACTCTGTAGGTGATGTGAAGGATGTCCACTAGAGGGCGCAACACCCTTTTGGTGTTTAGAAGTGTTGGAGGTTTGTATTTGCATGTCTTTTTAGGAATGACATTAGTCAATGCTGTTGGTAACTGCATCTAGTATGTCTGACAGGAATGTTCAAGTGACAGTGCTAGAGAACCTCTAATTAAATATTTATCTCTTCCCCTGTGACGTCTGTAGTATTGCTTTTATACCCATAACTAATCCTTTAGCTTTGCGTGAAAACACTGCAGTACATTCAACTAACTGTACCTTAATTTGTAAGGCATGAAGAGCAACATGTCCCTCCTGTAAATTTCCACACTGTAGTTTTCATTTGAGGAATGTCCACTAGAAGGTGCAGTTGTTTTTTTTTTTTTGGTGGGTTTTAGAGGTTTGTAATGTTAAAATGATCTATTAGAAATAACAGGAGCCTGCACTGTTGGTATCTGCAACCAGTTGTATGTCTGACTGGAATGCTCAAATGCCAGTGCTAGAGAAGCTCGGCACCCGCTCGAATTGGACCTTATATATGTTGTTGGGTCCTGGTGGTGGTCGAGACAAGGCCTCATCTTGAGTTTAAGTGCTTATTTTTTTTGCTCCTGTAAAGATGGTTGAACTTCAGTTTTTCTAGTGTCTAAATTTACTTCAGTGAATCAAGCTGGAAGGCATGTTTTTGAGAAACGTTCCTGCACCGCGTCATCCAAGACGCTCACCGGGGAGGATAACGACCCTGCGTTGCTCCTTTTTAGAAGCCTTGTGACATTTTCAATAGCTCAGTGTCTTGATAATCCTAACGTGTTTGTGTTGTGCCCACAGGTCCCATATGACTAGACTGAAGAATGAATGCTGGCAGCTGATTGCTCTGACAGTACTGAGACGAAAAGGCATGTTCTTAAACGTTTCACAGTTGCATGTGTATGAAGTTGGTCATATACCAAGGCTTTTAGGATACCTGGTTCCTGACTTGCTGTGGACTTGACCAAAAATTAAAATCCTGATAACACCCTACAGTTTGCTGTTGGGTTTTATTAGGAACATTTTTCCTCTTATGCTCTTAATCTGAAAATGGGAGGTCTTACATGTTTAATTGTTTATGCAGTTACAGGTACGGTGTTGGAGTAAAGGCTTTCCCAGCCAGACTCTTCTTGGAAGGTGAGGGCTGTTCCACATCTTTGGATCACTTTCAAAGGGGGTCAGCCACTTCTTTTCACTGGTGACCCTTAACGCCGTGATCCTACATCAGTGCCCTATGAGATTTGCTTGGGGGTAGTTTTGTGCTAAAACTACTTTTGCTTTTCTTAAGGGCAACATCTAATTCAATTAAAGCAATATCATTTGTCATGGTATGAATGCAATTTTGTTCGCCTTTTCAACAGTTGGTGCTGGTGAGGAGAGCATACTGTACAGGAAATCTGGAAAGCTTCCGTTTTCAATAAATGTAATTAAAATCTGTTGACGTGTGGGGTTTTATTTCTTTTCCAAAAAAAAAAAAAGACCAATGTGAATACCCAGATCTCCTAATGTGACTACAGTTTCTGGAGAAATGGTTTCAAACTAGCTTTCTCGGCTCACCTTTTAGAGAGGATAACATTAAGACTTGTAGTTTCAAAGCCTCAGAGCCAGTGTAATGCCGGTAGGAGATTGGTTCTCAGGGCTTCATGTGGGTCATGGGGTTCAGATTAAAGGATTCTCTGCAGAACTCAGCTTTTAGTGCTCCACTTCTGCTTTGACAAGCTGCCTTTGAGTGTAACTAAGCCTTTATTTGTGAGTGCTTCAATGTCCTATTGCGGTGTTTGCTCTTTAGGGAAAGTCTTAGTGTAGTTTTCAGCTGAGCGTTTTGTTCAGTGTCTGGTTGGGAAAGACTAATTGTTCAGGTGACGCAACAATACATTTAAGATTTTGATTTGACTTACAAGCTGCTGTTTTGCTGCTTTTTGTTTTTATTCATGAATCAGTGCGCCAACAAGTCAAGAGTATTGCTTTTGTCTTCAGTTTTATATCTTAATCACTGATCCTTAAGATGAAAGCTTGACAACAGGGTTTTCCTCATTAAATTTAATAAGGCTGCAGAAGAGAAATTTACAGTTGGCGTAATTTGACTATGAAACTAAGGATTTGCCTTTTGCAATGCGTTCAATGGACTTATGTCTTAAAATTTTTTATTTTTATTTATTTTAGTCTAACGCTAAAGTACAGACATCTGATATTTCTAAAATGTCAAAGTCCAATGCTTACTAAATATGTTTTGAGTGGTAATGCTGAAAGGAACGGCGTCTAAAGAGGAGTGCTGTCCTTTGAACTGAACAATGCCTGTCCCTGTGAGAGATCAGAGTGTCCCAGGGATCTTATCACAGCTGCACACAAAGAATGCTTGTTGTTTTATGACACTCTGCAGCACCAGCCCTGGTTACCAATAGACAGCACTTGTGAATTATTAAACTTCTGCCTCTTTGTATAAGATGATGACTCTGGGCCAGGACTGGGTCAATTAATGGGTGTCATCATGATTATTACATGTACAAATTATTTACTGCGTATATTTTTTCCATTACTGTTTTAAAAATTTCACCATCTGGTTTCATTGCACTTCTAAAAAGATCCAAAAGTTCCTTTTTTTTTTTTTTTTTTTTTTTTTTTAGATAAAGAACAGATTGATATTGATTACATCCCCCATTACATCTTTTACACAGTGAATAATTAGCAAGATTTTGTTTAGGCTCGAAAAGAGGTCACATACTTTGTAATCTAGTATGTTAGTAGCTAAACTGAATGATCTTTAGGAAAATTTACGATTTTAAGGTAGGCCCTTTAATGTTGAAATGCTACCTTTAATGAAACAAGAAAAGAAAAAAAAAACCTTCAAGTACATTTTCTGCATTGTGGGTAAAATTATATCACAATTTATATCAAGCGAACATTGCCCCAGGCCCTGTGATGAAGGAGGAATAAGGTCATCTACCCCAGCACTTGACAATTTACATTTCTGCTTAATCAAACACATCGGATTCAGGTCATCAGCTCATTAGTAGAGATTTTAAGACCTGAAACTGCTGTGTCAGATAAAGGAGGCATGCAAAATGAGCAGGGTTGGGAACCACTGATCTATCGAGTAACCTACTCATTGGTCTTGGGGGGAGGATGCCCATCGATAACAATTTTGTCCTGTAAGTGTCAGTGGTGGCCATGGCCAAAATATAAGAAAAGTTCAAAGTCCAGCACATTCTAAGCCTATTGTAAATGCCCCTTTGTTAAAGAAACTTAGCTAATTTTAGTAGAATAAATATAATTCAGAAATATATACTTATTTTGAATGTGTAGTTCCTATATGTTTGTGCGTGTGCGTACAGAAACCAAGTAAATGCATAGCATCTTTAATAAAAAAAATAATAAACTTTGTACAGCTAAACTACATTTCCCGACATGCACTTCCCATATAATTCGTCCCGCCCCCTTTTTTGAGTGACAGGTTGTTTGTTTCACTGTTACCAGCTGCTGGCCCATTCCAATCCTTGTCGGAGTGGAAACACGGGGGCCGACAGTCCTCTTTTTTCTCCCTTCCCGTTTACCTCGTTGTGCTTTCTTTTATTTCACCCCGCTTTACTCTCTTTCTCTCTTTTCCTCGGCAGACAACTTTTCCTTTTCTCTCCCCTCCTTTCCGCTCCGTTTGAAGGTTTTAAAGCCCTGTCCATAAGCTCTAGTTATTTATTTATTTATTCTTTCTTGTTTTATCAAAACAGAATAGGCAGTTATATATACATATATATATATTTTAGATGTACCACAAATGAGAAGACGCAAAAGATGGAGCTGCACATTTTAGAGCACAGTTTAAAAGTAGCAAGTATAGCGAAAGAGGGCATCCAGATTTGCACTCACGGATTAATCAAACTAGCTTTTCTGCCCTCCAAAACAAGGTAAGGAGCTTCGCGAATCAAGTTTGCGTTGTGTTGAACCTGTACCGAGTGTCCGTTAAACGTCTTCGTGGAGAATCCGAGGCGGAATCACATTAGCTTACCGCTACGCACCTCTCACGAGGATCAGATGCACTTCCAGCACTTCTTGACGGTTTTCATCCAAATGTCTATCTGCTCCGCGCGAGCGGCGCATGACATCGTCGAGCAAGCGGTCATGGGTGTTTTGTTTGGCGGTAACGACTGCCGCTGAAGTTGCCTCGACGGTAGAGGGGTGTGTGTACGTGCTCGGGGTTGTTTTTCTTCTTGCGCGGCGGTATAAATGTACGGAGGGGATGTTGCTTTAAATCCCCCCGTCTGTGATGCACGGCGTATGATCACGTATTCAGCATCACGGCTTTGATACAGATGAAGGGGGCATCCTGATGACTCGACGCGAAGCTTATCTTTGCGGTTGCTTTAATCAAAAACTGACCCGTTTTGATCAGTTTGACAGAGATCCGTTTGAACCGCGCTCGGTGGAAACCTGTAAACAACTGGCAGAGGAGAGGAAAAGTTGTGGCCTGAGCGTGATTTGCATGCGTTTGCTGCATAGGCTTCCTGCCTGTAAACACAAACGCGCTTTTGCCACCTTTTGTGTTTTGGTAATGCACATGCATCGCTTGCTGGTAGCGTTCTGCAGTCGTTTTCTCGCTCTCTCTCTCTCTCTCTCACGCTGATGCACCCTCAGATGAGGGTCTTTGTGAAAGACCATCTATTCATAGAGTCTCAATTGCCCCCTTGCTGTGTTTGCGTAAGCAAAGTGTGTGAGCACATCTCCAGTCCGGCTCTGGAGCCTGAACCTCAGGGAGAAACATCCTGCCCGCTCGTTTAGACACACACACACACACACACACACACACACACACACACACACACACACACACACAGGCCTCTAGCTGGAGTTAAAGTGGTTGGTTTTCATGTCTGCATTAGTGCTAAAAAAATAATAGTGGTTTAAATCAGGGGCCTAGTTCCCATCAGGCCTTTATTTTGCATGTTTACTTGCTCTTGCGTTTCATAAATCTCATTTCGTTCAGAATGCTTTATCGGTTCTATGTTCGTAATGGCCGTTGTGTTTTGAAAAGGTCTCCCTGCAATTAAGCAATGTCAGGCAAGTGGCCTAATCGTGATAGCCGACAACTACAAGTTGGACGTGTTCGAAAGGGAAACTTTATTTTTTTTTCTCTTTAGAGATCAAAGATGTTTTGTCATGACTCAGAGCCTGGAACAGCAATGATGACATCACCTCCGATCGAAAGGAAAAGTACTGAAAATCACAAAGTAACGTCTCAGCAAAAACATCCAAGGCCTGCCTGCAAACGCAGGGATGTTAACTTGCGAATCGAAGACTTATCACAGTAAAATGCTTTGCAGCCGGGCTGTTTTGAACACTCGGGTTGTGTTTGCAGTGATATATTCCTCCCGGTGGTTTGCATCTGGCTGTGAACAGCATTGCTTCAGGGCTTTCTATTGTATTCGGTGCTGTATGTCTTGCCCAGCAGGCCGTGAAATGTGTTTCAAGAGCTTCTGTTTTTTTTTTTTTTTTTTGGATACAAATGCAATTTCATGTAGAAATGGCATTTTCGATACGGCTTCTTTTCTGATTTTGAATCTTTAAATTGATTCTGACTTGGCAAACACTTTTATGCTAGGGGATCGGGGACAGACTTGTTTTTAGTGGCTGTTTGTGAAGTGTCTCAGCATGATGCAGAATGCACACAACACAAGGGGAGCTCTGGAAATAGTTGCTTACAGTTTGAAACATTTGGGTTGTGCTGGCTCACTCTTTGTCCAGCAAGGACTTTTTGGTTACTCAGGAAGATACAATGAAACAACAAGGTTAATTAAATGCAATGTCGCCATTAAAACGCATTGTGTGCACATATAAACGTTCTTAAATAAAAATGTTTACTTGAGATGCACATTTTGAGTCTTGTTGCCTGAGAAATGTAATCAAATCGAATATATACTTGAAACGAGAACCAATCTCCGTCAATGGGGTATGAAAACTTTTTTTCCCTTTGGATTGAGTGTTTTTTTTTGGCCCCCATTTGTAAAATCGTTCTCGTTATGATCATAAACTGACTATTTTATTTTAATCAATTTCCCAGAGAACAAGACTGGGACATGACAAGACATGTCTCCTTTCTTTTCCATATATCTGGGTTTAGAAATCCAGCGGCGTGATCAGAATGTGTGCTGGAAATGATTTCCACATTAAAGTAAAAGGTAATGGAGATCCACTGGAAGTTGTTTTTTTTTTTTTTAAATGTTGAAGCGTTGCTTAACTTAATGTCTCCTTCTTTACACATTTACATATTTAGACGTTTCCTTCAGTTTATTGCTTAAACTGTCCTTAGCATAAAAATGTAGATTTACATTTACCTTAAAAAAAAAAAAAAATCTCAGTGTTTGAGGTGTCAACCTGATCTGTTAAAGTATAGTAAGTCTCGTATTAAGCGTTTTAGCAGATGCAGAATTCTTTGGTGCACGTTATTCTAAAGGCAAAATGTTGTCGTAATGCTAAAGCAAACAGTATTAACTTGCTCCACCTCTGAAACTACTTTTTGGCTGACGTCAACAAGACTTCATGTTTTTAACCCCTCCAACCATCTGTCCCTCTTCTAGTTTGTGTCATATCACAATGCAATCAACTCCTAGTAGTTAAAATCAAGTGTGGGCCTACGTTCTCCTCGTTTTACTGAGAAATACATACTGATACATGAGTAAAATGCAGGTCATTTTGATTGTTTAGAATTTAATTGTTGGTTTTAATGGGTAGTTCACAAAGCAACAAACAAGTAAATAAACACTAAAGAAGATATGTAAAAAAAAATATATATATATATATATATATATAATTATTATTTTTATTTTTTTTTTTTTTTTTTTATATATATCATCTTTAGTGTTTCCCAGAAGAAATAAGTTCTTACAATTTTGGAAAAACATGGGGGGTGTTATAGTGTGCTGTTTTTGGATTTCAGGTAAGCAGTCTTTATTTCCCTCAACATCACTGGATAAACAGTAACGGCTTATAAATTCAGGGATTCTTCCCTAAAAATAGAAAAAGGAATAAAAAGGAAGCGGTAAATATATTTTTAGATAAACTGCTGGAATCAATAATTATTTGGTTGTGCGTTTGAAAACAAGATTCAGTGTATTTGTCTTCAGAGGCCTCAGGAACGGTTGTTAGAAGCACATTTCTGAGCAGAGGCTCTGAGCGAGTGAGTCATAGCCTGTTGAAAATTTCCAATAGAGATGTTTTGTTGTTCTGATTTAAGGGCATAAGACCTGCTTCTCTGTGATTACTGCCTTGATTTTTTTTTTTTTTTTTTTTTTTTTTTTTTTTTTTTCTCCTCCTCGTCTCAGGACTCAAATTAGTGTAGATCCATCACCTCTCTCTCTTCACTCTGTCACTCAAATCCTTAGTGCTGCAGAAACGGTGGATTTTTACATAGAAATATATGTGAGTCAGTCTATTGCAGAGCATCTGAGCATTTCCTATTTTTCTGTCCCCGCTTTAAATGATAAAACAATTCAAGCAGCATTTCATTAATAGCTTACTTTTAGATATCTTTCTGCAGTGCAGTGCTGTGTCATTTCACCTTTAGGCTGAAGGGGCTTTCAGATGATCACACAGCACCAGACATGTCTGACAGCTTGCAAAAACCTAAAAAAAAAAAAAAAAAAAGGACCACTTCGGCAGTATCAGATAAGATGCTGCTAGCCAAAGTCAACAAGTCGCCTGCTTTCCCCCAGAGGCAAAATGATACACTGTGGGTGGACAGGGCCATAAATAAGGACTCCTCTTACCTGGTGTCTGGAGTGCTTTGGGTTGCACGAGCAGTGTTATGAGCCAGCTGTGGCCGCCTAGTATTCATGCAGAAACACATGCAGGCTTATATTTGCAGTGCAGAGTGTAAGAGTGCATTCAACACGGATATGTTTCCTGTTTTGTCCTCTTTGGGAAAATAAATTATACTCTGTGTGTGTGTGTGTGTGTATGAAAAGCTGATAAAATCAGCATTTAGCTGAACAATTATATTCCTGAAAGATTCATTAAGAGCATTTGATTTAAAGCTTTTAATCTGATACGCTTATGACATCAGGGTGATACGGCTGTCCTCTTGATATCATAATAAAGAAAATTAGTTGTTGTTTTTTTCAACAGCTTCTTAATACTGAGGAGGAAAAAATGCACAGTCATCACAGTAACTGACAATTTCTGTAGGAACTTCACAAATATTGCCACACCACCCTCACATATGGTCAGTCACATGGCACAACTCCTTGAAAACCTTGTTATTATTAACATACAGGCTGTTTATTAGTTATCATGAAGCACATATTGTGCATCTCCATATTCTACATCCCTAAGTGAATACCTAAACTTAACAACTACCTTACGATTAATAAGAAGCAAATTAGGAGTTTGAGGTTTGTAATGGTGAGAGCTAAACCTTAAAATAAAGTGTGACCTAAAATATTGATAATATATGAACATGATTAAGATATTTACACTTATGTATTCGTAGTGTGAGAACTTTTTACTTCATTGTTACACCTCATGACATTTTAGAATCAAGAAATTACAATCATTAAACTTTTTTGGATTTCTCTAAGCTGATTTTTTTGGTTATTCATTTTTCGTGTCAATTCAGAAATAGTGGATTAAAGTTTAACTTCAAATCCCTATGCCTGAACAATTATTTGGTATATATCAATGAGCTGTTCATTGATCAATAAAAATAATTTTCCCTTTTTAAAGATTTTTTTTTTTTTACACTATTTGGTTACATCCACTGATATATAGAATGACTATATATATCCTCTATAATAGATCAGTGGTTACATTATTAAATTAGAACTAAAAAGTCTTCTTTAGACATGACCAGTTGCTTGTGTGTGTGTGTGTGTGCGTGCGCGTGTGCGTGCGCGTCTCGTTCTCTCGTTTATCTTACAAAATTGTCCTTTCAATGCGTCAAAGTTTAATTCTTCAAATCCGTAAGCCTGAGCAAAAGACTTGCATGCGGTCTGTGATCTCTGTGAGGCTGAGTAGGTTGATGTTCATGGAAGCTTCTCAGGAATATGTTAATAACAGCTATTCATTACTCCGCTCCTCCTTGGCTCATAATTTCTATCTCTTTCTCCTTGCTTTTTTTCCAGATGTAAGTTCTTTAGTTTAACCGAAACTCCGGAGGATTACACCATTATCGTGGATGAAGATGGCTTTAAAGGTAGGTCTTGTGGTTACTCTTTTACTAAGAGTGCACTGGGTTTAGTGCAGCGAGGCAAGATTAAGTCATGTAAAGTATCACCGATTCTCCATAATTCCTTGTAGCTTGACTCACTGCCAATGTTTGACCACATATTGGTCCATCAGCGGTCCCCCCCACATTTCCATTATGGGTTACTAGAGGCTGAGCTGTCAGTGGCTTTGGTTTTGTGGCTGATTGAATGAATCCATGTCATTACACATTGGTTACCAAGGTGAAACCCGTTTGTAGCCATGGATACTAGAAGCTCTGTTTTGCAAAACAGGTACAGGTATTTTAAAATTCCCGGAAGTTTGAGGGTTTGTTGCCAGCTTTTCTGTCTATATTTCTTCTGGAGAGTTACAAGACTGATAGCACACAAATGTGAGGGAAGATATCAATTTTAGAGACTATTTTAATGTTCTCAAAGTGCTAAACATCAACAAAATCTTATTTTTCCAAAAAAAAAAACGAACTATTAGTAACTCGTTTCTGTTGTCTGTTTCAGAGCTGCCGGAGTCTGAGTATCTCAGTGTGGCCGATGCAACGTGGTTGGCTCTTAATGTGGTGTCCGGGGGCGGGAGCGCTACCAGCTCTCAACCAATCGGAGTAACAAAAATCGCTAAATCAGTCATCGCCCCATTGGCAGACCATAATATCTCCGTGTTCATGCTGTCAACATACCAGACTGATTTTATATTGGTGAGTGTCACAGATACTAAAAGTATACTAATTCAATTCCAAATGTATGTATCTATTTGCTTTTCCACCAAAATGAAGAAGTTGGGGGTTTTTTTAGTGGGTTACCTTTCTCTATTAAAACAATTGGCACACAAAGCAGCAAAAATTCATATGTAAGCATCCTTTAAATTTACTGCTAAACTAATTTCAGGGATTTTAGCATAAACTTGCTAGTTTCTGCACGGTAAAACAGTGGGCTTACCATTTCTACAGTTTAAGTAAGCATTGCCATCAAACTGCAGTACTGAGTAGTTAACACCATAAGTGCTTATGTAATATTTATTATCTAGCTGGTGCAATGAAAGCAGTATCAGTATGCAATGAAAGCAAATCAGTATGAATTTATTTGTTCTGCCTAACACAAAGGAAGATATTATGAGGAAATTTGTAACCAGGCTGTTTTGGGTCACCATTGACTTCCGTAGTAGGAAAACAAAATACTATGGAAGTCAATGGTGACCCAAAACAGCCTGGTTTTAAACTTTCTTCAAAATATCTTCCTTTGTGTTAGGCAGAACAAATAAATTCATACTGATTTGTAACTACTTGAGGGTGAGTAAATGACTTTTCATTCATGGGTGAACTATTCCTTTAAGCCTTTTTTATTCCATGTATGTTGCCGTTCTCCATTGCTGAAAAGAAGTAAAGCGTCACATTGCTGATGTAAAAATAACTTTATTTTAACAACAGTATTGATGTTTGTCAAAACATCGTAGAAACAAGAATGCAGGAACTATGCAGTAAATCTAGTTTGTGACATTTTTAACTACAGTTCAAATGATTGTTTTAGGGTTTTCTAACTGGCATTGGTCAAAACCTGTTCCTGGAGGGCCAATGTCCTGCACAGTTTAGCTCTAGCCCTAATTAAACACACCTGAAGCAACTAATCGAGGTCTTCAAGATTACTAGAAAGATCCAGTCCAGGGAGTTAAAGCTGCAGGAAGTGCACTCTCCAAGAGCAGGATTGGACGCCCTTGAATTATATCATCATTTTTAGCTTGGTTGGGCACAAAGCATAGACTGTATCAAAAAAATACTTTTAAATGTACTAGTTCAAAATTCAGCCTAATTTAGGTTTTGCTAATGCTAAAGTGTAAAAGCGATATGCTAATAATATGAATAAACAGTTGATTTTACATTTTAATATTTATATTGAGTTTTATATCCAGCTCCGCTGATCATGAAAATTCTTTTTTTTATTTTATTTTTTGAAAGAAAAGCTTCTAAACCATAACTTTGACTCAAAGTCCTAATCCTTGATGACTATTTTGATGGTTTTTTTTTTTTTCTTATTCTTTTATAAAGTATTACTACTGATCATATGGAAATGTATAACTACTCCAAAAAAGTTCTATCCCCAGACTGAGATAGAAATACTGAGACCACCTTTTTGAAGTTTAATGTAACACCCCTGACCTAGATAAAGTCTGTGGGAAAAGTTTTGTTTTCTCTTCTGTGATTCACTTCACTTTTAGCTCACGCTTCATCGCATTAGAATCGTCTCTGACTTTTCTGAGTTTACAGTTACTTAGACAACCCTCATTACTTCAACTGTAAAAAATATGAATCTACACAAACTAAAAATCAATGCAAGGATGTGTGCTATCCACCTTATTTTTTTGTGTAGGAGCTGTAAACCGTTATATCTTACCATTATTATTTTAATGTATTATCTTAATTATGAGCACTTTGGCTTGAAGTGTAAGCAGTTTAACAATTTATTACACTTTGTTTCAGTACAGGAGCTAATGAACCAGACGTTTTGCACGTTGACACAGAACGGCTTACTTCCGCATTGAAAAATATAACATGAGAAAAAGAACAACAGTATATACGTAACAAACATAAACCTTTTTTTGCACTAGATTATATGAAAACAAACACATTAGCGGTTATAATACAGATTCTCAACTCAAATTGAAACTGTCCTTCAATAAAAATTTGTGGTCTCGTAACTTATAGCATAAGCTATATAACGCAAAACATCGTTTCTCTTTTCCCCTTTAACCAACCCGTTTACCACAGCTAGTTGCTATCACCTCAGCACATTTTTACTTTCTGTGTGTGTGTGTGTGTGTGTGTGACACATGACTAGTCTATCAGTGGTGAAACGGTCACCAGAGTCTGTTTATGAAAATAACAAGCAGTGTGGGAGCGATGGTAATCTGGGGGTAGTTATGTAAAGAGGATAAAGCCTGTGGATCAGCAGCCGCTTGGTGGAATTTACCGGAAAGTTCACGTTCCACACCAGCTGCTCCCAGCCAGAGGAATAATCACAGAGCTTTATAGAAAGAGAGGAGATGACCTGCCTCCTGTGCTCGGCCACTGGAGAGGCCATTTCCTTCTCATCCTCACCCTGTCCTTCGCTCTTGGCCTGGTTACTCAAAACTTTAAGAGCAATTTAGAAACATCCGTCTGCATCCGGCCCATCAGGTCTAGAGCACACAGATGTCTCCTTCATTTGGATCACTAAAAAAAAAAAAGAAAAAGAAAGAAAGAGATTATTACCTTCCAGAGTTGTTGTTGATGGGTTTAAGCTTCACAGCCCTGGGAAATGCTCATTGTTGTGTAAGCTAAATAGCTTTAAAAATATTTCTAGATATTTCCCTTAGTATGAATTAAATGTATTTTAAACATTTTTTTTCTACGAAGTATAGTTCAAATCAGACTGGCATAGTTTGAGACTTGATCTTTTACTTGTAGTAATACTATTTGTGCGCAGTTTACATTTTCTTAATATTAAGCCCTAAAACTACTTGACAAATTTAAGCATCATTTCAAGCAATCTTACATTGTTACTTGGCACGAATATTAAAGTGTAGCAAAAATTCAAACTATAGTTCAAATATTTAAACCATATTTTCATCAAATGAATGCAAGAATCAAGTCACAAAAGTTAGATACCATTACAACATAAACCTAAAAAATTAAAAGCTCATTAAAATTGTTGTATCTGTTGTTTGCTTACTTTTGTGTTGCCAGTCAAATTAAATAGTATATTCTATATATATTTCTCAGCTCTACTGTTCTTGTATTTGTGTAAAATGTTTGTTTAACTTGTGTTAGTTTTTTTTTTTACGAGATAGTAATGGTTCGACGTGAACCTTGAAAATGTTTCTCTAGAGCTTTTTATAAGCTTGTAAAATAGTCCAAGGAAACTGTATATCCATGCATAGTTAGCCTTGAAATGCTGTGTGGTGCTCATTTAGTGCACCCATCAGGGCCTCACTGGAATACTATGAATTTCAGCTTAATTGGTTACTTAAGACATCCTTATGTATTGTTTTCGCTGTAATGTATTCTGGGTTTGGTAGTGGTGTTTGAAATGCAAATGAACGTTCATTTGTGATGTGTTTGAGTCAGCTGGTTTTGGTTACTGAATGAAATGGCAGAAGTAGAGTCTAAAATTAAGGGTTTCTACTAGTGCATGTTTGTGTTTTTGTAAGATGAGCTCTATTGAACGTTCATACTGTTTTCATAAAATGAAACATCTGAACACTTCTGCCAGAAATGCAGAGAAATAAGCTTGCTAAGATTCTCCGTTCAGAAGCAGAACATTATGATAACTCGCTTGGTATTTCTCATCTGTACTTCAGATACCGCAGCGCATCAAGAGTGCAAGGGTTTGCCACTGTTTTATCGGTCTGATAATTTGTTCACTCTTTGAATAGCTGAGCTCACTCTGTCTTCTTGATGATAGCTCGATGTAATATTTTTACTAAACGGGAACATTCTCATGCGATTCTGTCTGTAGGTTCGAGAGCGGGATCTACCCATGGTCATGCACACACTGTCTTCAGAGTTCACTCTCCTGAGGGTTGTCAATGGAGAAACAGTTGCTGCCAACAGTACCGGGGTCACCAATGGTTTCGTCAAGCCTAAACTGGGTAAACATCTGTTGTTATTCTAAGGGTGTGTGTCGACACGAGGCATTTTGTGCTGAGAAGGGATTGTTCACCTAAAGATGTCAATTCTGTCATTAATTACTCTCTCATGCGACCCTTGTTCGTCTTCGGAACATAAATGAAAAGATTTCTGATGAAATCCGAGAGCTTTCTGACCCTCCATAGATAGACCTTGAATGTATCAGCTGTGTTGCCCTCTGTGCAGGATTAGAGAGCTCTCGGAAGTCATCAGAATATCTTACTTTTTGTTCTGTAGGTGAACAAAGGCATTGTGACTTTGGTATGACATAAGAGTGAGTAATTAATGACAGAATGTTTATTTGGATCATTTGATTTACTAGTTTAAAAAAGACCAGTTTAGACTCCTTGTTTCCACCTCATTTTTAAACATAGATCAACCATTTGTAATTTGAATGTGAGAGGTTTCCTGTCTCAGCCGTTTCCAGTTATTTTACCTAAGCAAATATAATATGTTGATACTTCATATCATAAACTTATAATTATAATCATCAACGCACTTGTTTGTAGCAAAGATAGTGTTACCGTTTACTAAGCTTTATTCCTCTAGTTATTTAGTGGCTAATGAATTGGAAATCTAGCACATTCATTGCACCACCTAATCATTGCTCTTAGATTCATCACACTGAGCAATATGATCTGAAACACCTGTTAAAAGTGTGTGTGATTAAGCATCAGCCTCTGCCTGTCACATTTGAGTCAATTATTGGTTTGCCCTTTGAACATACTGGGTAGACATAAGTCCTTTTTAATATTTGTCTGTGCTCACTGGTATGTTCTGTGCTTACAGTCAACATGAAACCAATTTGACACTTTTATAATAATGTTCCTGGTATTATTGTGCACAGGTTAATAGCTTTCTGGGGTGAAAGTGGCCACTTTTCATAATCCAATCAATTCTTGATGCGTAAACCTGATTCTTATCCCATTTTGTATCCTCACGATTTCTTTCTCAAACATATTGCAGTAGTGCACTTGGTTGTAAATGCCGTGCCATGTTGACTATAAAGGGTTAGTTGAGTGGTTGAGTAAATTATTTTTGTTTTCTTTGAGCAAAAAAAGTATTCTCGTAGTGTTGCGAAACTGAACATCACTAAACGTTGCTCTTATATAGAAATATTACATATTGATCATGGCGTGATCATCCCGACAACATTATTCATACCATTTTCAGTGAAAACAAGTCCTTAAATGCCTGCATTTTTGTGTGTAGTTTGTTAGCATCATCAACTCTCTTTTCCTTTTTCTCAGTCCCCCGGCCGATCATTCACCCTCTCTCCAGCCCCAGTAATATGTTCTGCGTTACCAGCCTGGACCCCGACACGCTGCCCTCGGTGGCCACGCTGCTCATGGACGTCATGTTCTACTCTGGCGGGTAAGAGCTCCGCTCGGGCCTCTCCTCCTGCCTCACATATGGCAGTAACCGAGAGCCATCTGCCAGATCTATTAGAGATTGATGGTAATACACACAGGTCGCTGTAGGGAGTGCATTATATGACGACAGGGGAGAAAAGACTGGAAACAAAATGAGCCGTGTGTATTTGTACTGTTTTGCTCTTCCTTATAGTGGCTGAACTTGTTTACTACTCAGACAGTGGCATCAGGCCAACAGTTAGAGGGAAAGATCAGATCAGAGTTGCCCTTTATCATACTCCTGCTCCTCCCATTTTCACTATTCTTGTGAAAGCATCAGCTGAGTTGAGGCCTAATGAAGCTTGTGTAATAACAAGAATCCCTGCTGCGCTTCATTACAGAACGAAAGAGACCGGGGGGCAGAGCGAGGATTCTGGACACATCCGCTTTTTCTCCTTCTCGCTGATCGAGGGCTACATCTCTCTAGTTATGGATGAGCAAACCACCCGGAGGTTAGACCACCTGCATCTAACGCTGTTAATGTCAACATGAAAACACAATTGACCCATATTTACTTTCTCAACACACACCCCTGGACTTGTGCGTGCTATTTTTGTATATATATATACTTTGCTATATCTGTCTTATTTCTTCCAGCCTCTTGTATTAAACACCTGTTTTTCCAAAATGTCCCACTCCATTAAATCTTTTTTCATTGTTCACATGGAAAATCACATTTGGTATAGTTTACCCAAAATGAACATTCTCATTTACACACCGTCATGTCATTACAAATTGATCGGTGTTATTTTATAGAAATAAAAAAAATAAACCTGTTTTGGTTTTGTGGGTAAAAAATCTTTTTTCTTCATTTAAAAATATCTTCATTTGTGTTTCAAAGATAAATGAAAGCCTTATGGGTTTGGAACAACACGGGGGTTAGTGATCGAAGACCATTTACATTTTTAGGCATCGGTCCCATGAACAGAAGTTAAATGGCTGGAAACATAATTTCATGTTGACTTTAAGGAACCGAAACATTAATTTTGTATATTCACTGCAATATTGGACCTGCATTTGTTGAAAAGTGGATTTCTTTGTCTTTTGACTCTGGCACTTAAACTGACTGCAGTGAGTTAATCAGAACTTTCCAACTATCTAAAAATACCATTCTTTTACCTTTGAGCCTGTCGAAACACCAGGTCTTTGTGTGTGTGGCTAAAATAGAACTTCCCTGATTAAAAGATTTCTGATTACATGCAGCCTACAGTATCACCGTTTTATCACTGCATATGGTTTACTTACTGTTCTTTTCTTGTCAGGTTTCCAAACAACGTCCTCTTCACCAGCGCTTCAGGAGAGCTTTGGAAAATGGTCCGCATCGGAGGACAACCCTTAGGGTTCGGTGAGTTCAAGCTAAAACTCAGCCTGCTCTTATGAGAATCATCTTCGTATCAAGGGACTTGGTTTTGGGGGGTTGGTTGTTTTGACTTGGGTCAGTAAGCAAATACCCACAACACACTAGAAATGTGCTAAATTTAATTAAAAAAAACCTAGAATACAAACAATTGCTTAGCCACATAGTGTTGTCATGACAGGTTTCACATTGTAAAAAGATTAAGGTCCAGTCACATTAACACAATTTTGGCAAAATGATATGGGGAAAAAATATCCATTGTCTGTCGATACTACTATAGCGTGAGGAGCACAGAAGTCACTTTCAGGCCAAGCAGCTGTCTGTTGGTCAGAGTGGCAAATCTTAATGGGCAAATGTTTCACCCTTGTGTAAAATTCCTTATCGCATGGATTTCTATTAAAATGACTGGTGAATTTTCATGGGTAAAATCCAATCATCAGTAACCGTGACCACGCATTAATGCATAAACTACCTCAGCAATTCAGCCACCAAAACTCTCTAAGTCGTTTGTCTTTCATCAGATGAATGTGGCATTGTGGCTCAGATATCTGAACCGCTGGCGACCGCCGACATTCCAGCCTACTATATCAGTACCTTCAAGTTTGATCACGCTCTGGTGAGTTGGAACACCACTTTCCCGTCACTAAATATTCAGCTAACAAAGGGGATGTTTAACACCGGCAACATCTTATGTCCATCCAGGTGCCTGAAGAGAACATCCAGAGTGTGATCGGAGCCTTGAGGACCAATGAGAGCACAGGACAGTGAGACTCTGCGATTGGCTAGTCGTCCCACGTCCCTGAAAACATTTAGATTTTCTTATGTCAAACTCTTAAAAGTGCCAAGAGCTTACCTGAGGACTGCTTCTGGGAGGAGGATCGGACGGAAGGGGGCTGGATAATTGAGGGGGGGGGGGGCTCTAATCTTGCAGTCAGTATTAAGCAACAGCATCACTTCTTGTCCATTTGTGCGAAAAAGAAAACCCTAATCCCAGCCCGACTCTACAGGGACCCTGCAATGGTGTGAATCCAGTGTTTTTCTTGTCTTCTTTCTCCCCCACCCCTCTTCCTCTTATCCACTCCTCCTCCGCACATCATTTTACCATGGCAACAGGGCCTGGACTTTAGCTACCGATTCTTAAGACGTTGCAAATAACCATTATGTATTAGTGGCAGGTCCTCCTCCTTGAGGACACAGAATGTACTCCAATGTTTCTCGAGATTTATTTCCTTTTTCCTGCCCCCCTTCTTGTTTTCCCTTGCAGTGCCAAGACGTGGGGCATAAACAAACTCCTTGTCTAAAAACGTGATGTTTTTGGGATGCAATTTGATGGTTCAGGGTTGTTGTTGCTGTTGTTGTTGTTTTTTTGGTTTTTTTTCAGCAAAATGGTCCAGTCACAAGTTCAGTCTGTGAAAGAAGCTTTTCACGCTTGTTCGGAAAGTTTCTTGTTTTTGTTTAGAGGTTTTGTTTCTTTCCCCTCACCTCAATCCTATATCCACATTTCAATGCCAAGTAGCTGGGTAATGAATTAGTTGTTGTTGTTGTTGTTGTTGTTGTTTTTTGCCTTCAGAGTACAATCAATGGTTTTTCTGTCCGCTCGGCCGAGTTGGCAGCGAACGTGCACAGAGATTGGAGTCAAGGATTCAGGTGAGGTGAAAGCGTTTTTGTTTTTTTTTTTGTTCACACGCACTTGTTTAGGTTTATAAACAAACAAGTACACGAATCGTGCAGTTTACTGTATTCTGATTTTAAATTCGTTCCAATGAGGACGTGGCTTTTTATTACCGCCCTAGAGTCATCGCATGCTTGCGATCGGATGAAATGTCTCTTTAGTCTTCACCACTACTCGCTCTTTCGAATTTTTCGCAAAGCTGTCTCTTCATTCACAGAGGAACTGTTAGGGGAAACCTGTCGTTTGTTGAATGTTAGTTTAAGGTCAGCTGTCGCAGACACTGGCGTTAGTTTAGGCCTTCAAGCTCCCCTCGTCTGCACTTTATTTAAGGTCTATCTCACAGATCTTACTCTTCTGATGTGAAATACTGGGGATGAGTATCTTCCCCTTTGAAGGAGTCTCTCTTTGAAGGGGTCACTTGTTGCTCTTTACACGAGTATGGGTGTCTTTTTTCCACAAGCTTTTCTTCTATCAGCTCATAAGCAAAAATTTGCAGAAACCATCTATTTATCAGTGTTACGAAGGGGTGACCTGTTTGTTCTGACAATTAAAGACATATATTTTTTCAGCTTAGATTTGATTTTCAATTGTTACTTTTTTTTTCTTCCACTGTTTGAACCATGTTTTCTTAAGCGTACAGTGGGGGTTTACACCATGCGACTGCTAGACCATGTGCCAATTGAGGATTTGTTATGAAGATATTTAGTCATATCTGTGATTTACATGATTTCTGTGGGATGAGATTTGCTGAAGCTACTACTTCTAACTACCCATACAAATGGTTGATTTGGAGAAATTGTTGATTAAACCAGCTTAGACACCAGAAAAGGTCATGACTTGATTGATTTTGTTTTTCTTTTCTTTTTTCTTGCTTTGACCTACTTTGTGGTCAAACTGTCCCTTTATATTTGCACATTAAAGAGGGTGACTTTCAACGATTCCCTTTTCCCTCAGAATGTATACTGCTTTATAATTGGTACTATAATCGTATGTGATCTATCAATACAGTTTGGTACAAAT
This sequence comes from Puntigrus tetrazona, assembly GCF_018831695.1. NCBI lineage: Eukaryota > Metazoa > Chordata > Actinopteri > Cypriniformes > Cyprinidae > Puntigrus > Puntigrus tetrazona. The sequence goes on along the minus strand of NC_056703.1, from coordinate 22,020,474 downwards.
AAAGCATGTACTTGATTCTGAAGGATACAAGATGTTCAGTATAACTTCAAAATGCATTTTCTGTCCCTGAAGTGACTTAACCAAGTGTGTTTTCGCATGCCTTCATTTAAGGCCTCCAAAAACATACTTTCAAAATGATCCCTTATAAGCCAGTCAATGTTCTTTTTTTACTGTGTGTGTATATAATTTTTTTTATGTGTGACCCTAGACCACAAAACCAATCATAAGGGTAAACTTCTTAATTTGTATAAATATCAAGTCTCAAGCTTTCCATTGATGTATGGTGTATTACTATTGTACAGCAATGGAAAAACTGGAATCTGCATAAAAAAAGGTAGAGAATTTACAAAATATCCTTGTGGAACATGATCTTTGCTTAATACCCTGGTTTTTGATCCATACACTGTATTGCTGGTTTTGTGGTCCAAGGTCACATATAGTTCAGTAATCACAAATGCACGGGAAGACAATTCGCTACAATAGTGCTTTGCCAAAAACTTCTGCACCAGCAAAGTAAAGACAGGTGCATTTTATATACTTTGAATTGTCAATAAGCAAAAAAATGGATCTGAAAGACTACACAGTGTGACTAAACAAGAAAAACAGCACATATAAATGTCTCTTTGAACGCACCGTGTCCACCCTTAGGTGATTACCATGTATCGCTTCCAATCTTCTAAAAGGTCCAAGTAGCCAACATAATATTCATAAGACCTCCTAGAGTTATTTAGCAGTTAGACTTGACTATTTTTGAGGTCAACACTGTCAACAGCAGAGGAGGTGTCGCACTTCCTTGTTACCTTAAGTACAGCCTTGGCTTGATGCAGTGTGACACGGAAGACTCCTTAGAGGGCCTGTAACAAGTCCAAAGGCTCTGGAGATATAATGAAATGTGGCGTTCTGATGGTGTTCGCTGAAGTGCCTGATAGAATGGTAAAGAATTTGCCTTGACTGTCTCATATGATTGATCGGACCAGCGCCACCATGTGGTCAACGCCACAAACAACATCCGTCACATGGCCTGGCACTGTCACCTAAAACAAATGACAAGCATTTGCATAAAGAAAACAGACTGACAACTACGTATAGTTCTGTTAATTTAACATGTTAATTATAATGAATTATACATTTTTGTCTTTACAATATTTCCTCTCTTGCTAAGATAAAATTGTGTTCGTTGGGACCTTTTCTAAGCAATTGTTGGTCTTAGTGATTAGCTGTGGCCCATTGGAATAATTAAAGCATTTTGTCATTATTTTGATCAAAAATCTATTTGTAGCATAAGCTCTGCAATCTACTTTTTTTTTTTTTTTTTAGGGACGAAAGAATGCAGTATTTCCGGTTTCTTACCCTCCATGGAAAATACTGGTCATCGTGTTTTCCAATGCCAAGACATCCTCTCACATTCTTACCCCAAACAAACAGCTCACCTCGATCTGAAAACAATATTCATGTAGCAAATAACTCAGCCTTCTATTTACATGGATGTTAGCCAGGAAACAGTCTGGATTTAATACCACCACGGTTATGCAAGCATTTGCAGTTTAAAAAAAACAGTATAAAAAAAACATTAACAGTACCCTGCATTAATATCACTGGAGAATCTCATAATCAGAAACATTATTATCTTGAGTGAATGTACATGCAAAGTAATAACGCTTTGACTAGATCACCTGTAACGGCTGCAAAGTGATTGAGTCCACAACGGATGGATGAGACCTTCACTGTAGGGTTGAACTCTGACCTCCCAAAAAACGTGGCTGGCACTCTTTCAGGGATAGCAGACTCAGAAAGTTTCGGACCTTTTCCCAGGATTCCAAAGCCCCAAACAAATACCTCTCCTTCCTCTGCGGAGATGGAGTTATTTTTTTTAGAGAGAATTCAAATATTCAAATCCACTGAGCATTTTAAATTATAATAATGATAATAAACCACTTTCTTTTGTTTGTAAAATATGCATACAAATGTGTATACACACACAAACATGAGTACCACGACTGAGTATGGCATCAGGTGTTACAAGTAGGATTTGAAATATTTGAAATATATTTGAAATAAAATAAATTTTAATATATTTCCGCTTCACGTTATGGTATTGATACTAATAAAAATACATTTTGTACATTATTTTTATAGATACAACATTAAAAGCTAAAATAAAACAGGTTTATGTTTATACCTTTGAAAATATATAAAATACATACATAAAGCGTCCCCTTTGATTTCCAAAGCCCAGTTTCGGAAACAATAATAAAATATGTTAGGTTTTGCCTTTTTATATAGTATCAGGGTTAACTACAACCAGAACAACATTTTCATCACTTGAAATAAAATACTAACTTAATATTATTTTAACTAGTTGCTATGGAAACATGACGTTTGTTTAGTCAATGTACTTAAAATATAATATTGTGCTATTTACCATTTTCAAGTACAATATACACTGTACTTCAAAGAGCACCATAACAATTAAGGTCATTTTTTTTTAACTGCACTGAACTGTTCCTCTACATTTGTGTGAATAAGAGTCTGATCTTACCGTTCAGTACAGCCACCTGTGTTCCTCCGCATGCCGCTTGTCTGACTCGACCCACACCCCTCAGGGCCAGCAGCCGCGGAGAGCTAATCTGAAAATCACACTTCACGAATGAGCTCCTCATCGGCCTTTTTTAATATACATATTTTTTCACATAAAATCCCTTGTTCACCGTCATGAAAGCAATCACTTGCACGTGTTGCATCTTTACCTGCGTGGCCTCGGTGACAGAAGCCAGCTGCAGGTACTCTGAGTTTCCCCAACCAAAAACCTGGCCGTCTGTGGACACGGCCAGACTACAGTCTCCATATGTGGCCACCTGCTGAACTCTGACCCCAGCCAGATCCCCTCCGACGAGTACTGGACACGAGGCCTTGTTGTGATGGCCCAGACCTTAAAATACATACCAGAGAAATAATCCTGAGAGAAGGGTCACGTGGTCTGATGTGTACATGTACAATGAGTCACGGTGTTGTCTGGATACATTTTTGGAAAATGCCTTGAGGTGGGTTTCACAATGGAACGAAAAGAGGGACTAAAAGAAAAGAGACAAAGAGAATGACAGATGGATGGTGAAACAAACCTGTTTGTCCATCTGCACCCCACCCACAGGCATACACCGAGCCTCTGTCTGTCAGAAACAGACTGTGATCCTGCCCACAAGCCACCTGCAGGACGAGAGGAGCAGGACACATGGACTGAGAGGTCCAGGTAATATTTCAGCCCAAACGCAAAGAACACATTTTGCAGAAGAAGTAAACGCGTAAAGTCCATTTTGAGAATTGTTTGAAAACACATCATAAATGTTAGAAATGCATTCATGCAACAAAGAAATGCAACGTTACAAATACGGTGAACTAGTTAATGGTGGAGTTTTACCATCATAATCATCATTTTCATGATCAGGATTGATGTGAGCCACAATCATTACCATTAAAAGTAATCCTCGACGACCAACTAACCTTCAAAGATCACATTGCAAAGACTGCTCGATCCTGCAGGTTTGCACTACACAACATCAGAAAGATCAGGCCCTTTCTAACAGAGAAAGCTGCGCAGCTACTTGTCCAGGCCCTTGTCATTTCTAGACTGGACTACTGCAATGCTCTTCTGGCTGGACTTCCATCAAACACAATAAAACCTCTACAAATGATTCAGAATGCAGCAGCACGGCTGGTATTCAATGAGCCCAAAAGAACCCATGTTACACCTCTCTTTATCTCCTTACATTGGCTACCGATTGCAGCTCGCATCAAGTTCAAGGCACTGATGCTTGCATATAGAACAACCACAGACTCGGCACCGGTCTACTTCCACTCACTATTACAAATCTACACACCTCTAGAAGTCTGAGATCTGCTAGCGAGCGACGCCTCGTGGTACCATCTCAAAGAGGCTCAAAATCACTCTCCAGAACTTTCTCGCTTCTCTGTTCCTGGCTGGTGGAACGATCTTCCCGTACATATCCGGAATGCTGGATCTCTGTCAATCTTTAAGAAACTGCTGAAAACTCACATCTTTCAGCAATACCTGACCTCATCATTAAAAAAAAAAAAAAAAAAAAAAAAAAAAATATATATATATATATATATATATATATATATATATATATATATATATATATACTCTCACTGTCTCTATCTCCCCCTTGTTTATTCCTTCCCTTCTGGCATGTACTAATTTGAACACTTGCCTGTGACTGGGTGATATAAGCACTTACTCTGTCTGTTTGTCTCTCAAAAAATGAATCGCTGTTGTACTCTCAATTGTAAGTCGCTTTGGATAAAAGCGTCTGCAAAATGACTAAATGTAAATGTAAATGTAAAAGAACAAAAGACAAAGTACTTTGGTCTGTGTGCACTGAATTTCTTTAACACAAGTTTCACAATCTGAGCTGAAATTCTGATATAAACTTTTCCACTACATTATTGAGATGTACCTGTACTGTCAAATGTTTTTCAATTTTAATACGGTTAAATTCATTTTTACACTACATTAATGACAAAATTGATATTTTTCATATTAACATTTCTATCCTAATGTGAAATATAATGAAAACTGACATTCAAAAGTTTCTGAAAGAAGGGTCTTATACACATACAATTGTGAAATAGTACATTATGAAATAGCTATTTTTTTATTTAATTTTATATTTAATTTTTTTTTTTACTGTTTCTGTGATGGCAAAGCAGAATGTTTAGCAGCTATTACCTCATACTTCATTGTCACATGATCCTTCAGAAACCATTTTAATATGCTAACTTGCTGCTCAAGAAACGCTTATTATATAGTTACATATATTATAGAGTTTATACTCATTATATAGTTTACACTGCCTAATTGTTTGAATGTAACTCCACATTTTTAAAAGTCGATTATTTCTTTTGATTTTGGGTTGAAATTATACAAGAATGTGATTAGATTATGAATTATTATAACTACTAAGAATGAAGAGTCTGTAAGAAATACGCTGCATTTACCATCAAGTATGAATTCATAAATGTACTGTATTACATACCTGGGCGACTTGACTGTCAAAGCCTTCAATCTTGTGAACAACATGACTGCCACTGCAGGAAACAGAAGAAAGAGCACGCCGTTCTCAAATAAAGTGTTAATAAAAGCATCTTAAGCTTTATGTGCTGAAATATTATTAGTAAATGAAACCGCCATGCTCTTTTTTTGGATAAAATGGTTAGTATTTGAGTTGATAGTATTGCATCTCATGTTTCTGCTCAAATCATAAACGTACAAAAACAAAAAGGACGATAACAGGCATTTCCTCGTCATTCTGAATAATGAACTAATGAAATAAAACATACATAAACAGCAGTTAAAATATAAAGCTAATGGCTCTTAAAAATGGTGAAAACTACCAGCTGAAGGACAAACCTGTACACTTCATCCTCCACAATCTTCCTCCCACACTGCCCATAAGCATTATTACCCATGCTGAAAACTAATGAGAGAGAAAGAGAGACATGAAGGACTCATCACACTAGAGCACAACGATTACATTTTTTAAAATGTATTTACAACTTTAATCATTTTGAGAAAGCCTCGCGCTACGGAAAGGCGCTCTAGAATCTCACTAATGTTATACAACAAAGCAGCGTTTGCTGACCTCCCTCAGAGTCTGTGAGCACTAGCGAGTGAGCACGTCCACATGAGACCTGCAGCACTCGTGTCTCCTGGGGGTTCACCAGCGGAAGAGACACTGGAGATGGTTCCAGGACAAAGTCGAAACTCTTATCTGCAAACACAAGGTGAAGCAGCTGGTTTAAAAATGTGCTCGAGGAAAAGTGATGTTCCGGTTGATTCGGTCGGCAGCTCATTTCCTTTAAAGAGGAACTACATGAACCTTCCCATGGCATGTTCAGCAGGAAGTGCTAAAGCATACTTTCTCATAAGCTACTGTCAGAGAAGAAAAAATTACTGTAACAACCCTACTTCCCCAACCAAAAATTATGATGAAACTGCAGTGTTTTTTGAATTACCTTAGAGTACCGTGCAAATAATGTGGTAATTGTTTCAAATAACTGTTGCAAATGCTTTACAGAGAGTATGTAAGTTACTGACAGGAGTGAGCTGTGGAGTGGGTTTCTTACGCCGGTCGTGTTGAGTACGTTGAAAGCCCAGCTGGGAGTCTTTGTTAAGGCCCATGCCCCACAATTTGGTCAGATCTCTGCTATTAGATGCCAGTAAGGTGAAACCATATCCACAGGCTGCTGAGGAGATCTAAGAACAAAAAAACAAACATAATTCAGCCAGACACGTTATACTGATCAGGAGTGAAAGTAAAAACATTTCAAAAGATTTCAAATAATTGCGGTCCTTGTGAAGTTTCTATTTATTAATCAATTGTATGAAACACATCAGAGATTCGGCAAACATATTGAGCAATACGTTAATTGTAAAGAACGAATCGGCATATATTAGATTAATTCCTTACAGACACATGGAATTAAAATCTGGAGTAATGGCTGCTGAAACTCATCACAGGAATATATTACTCATTAAAAAAAAAAATTATTGTATTAATATTATATATTTATATATTATATATTTTAAACAGAACAACAACAGTGTTCACATTTCTTGCATTTTTAGTACTTTTTTGTTTAAGTTAAGGCACAGCTTCACCTTCTGTTCAGTATCCAGGCGGTAAGGTGTGAGCTGGTACTTCCTGGGTTTTTTTCTGCCACTGTCCGGCACTACAAAGCTAGGGATCCCCAAAGCTCCGGTGTAGCTGAAGCCCCACACAAACACCTTCCCTTGGGGCTTCCTGTGTTGCCCCACATACTGGAACACAGGGGCATCATCTTGCTGCTTTCTTGGGGTGCCAGCTGGTCGGGCTGCATGCGCACGGAGACCCAGATGAAAACCACGACGGCCACAGGAACGAAGGTTTACCAAAGACATCATGACTGTCACCTGCAGAAAAACTAAATTGAAACATAATCTCAGATACTTTATAGCAGCAACATAAAATACCATGGCATAAGCAGGATTTTAAATTTATTTGATTTTATTTGTGTGGCATTCCTCATTGTAGTTCTATATCTGGTATTCTCTTGGTTTTCCCTTGGAGCAGCAAGTAAAAACCACAAATACATAAACATGGTAATCGCATTTACAAAGTACATGACTTTTGGTCAAAGGTATCATGGTGCACCTTGTACAAACATGATACATGAATATAAAAACATCGTACATGAATATAAAATATAATATTACTATATAATACCAGAGAATTCTGTACTATTTTGTTTGGAGGTGAACTCAATACTCACGCTCAATTTTGGAAAAATTCTCTATACTTTATTTGACACTCCGCTTCAAAAACCTTCTACCACATAATATGATTCACACATAAGCATATCCGCGGCTGAAATGAAATATACAGCCTAATATAATGTGAAATGTTTTATGCTGCTCTGACATGTTTTCTATGGAGGCTGCCATGACAGCCCGCCGTGTGATCAATGACGTAGGACGTAAGACGCACGACGTACTTCTTCTTCGGGTTTAACGGTGGCTTGAATCCTCGGTGCTGAATTACCGCCATCGTCTGGAGCTAGTTAATTCCCTCGTACAGCATTTTGTGCAATAAATACACAAGAACATGTCCCACATTCTCCTGTCAGTGTCGTGTTGGGTGTTTCTCTGTCATATAAAGCGCACTATTAAACTGTTCTTTTCTTAATCTGGTTAAAATAGGCTCTTCTCTGCTTTCAACCGTGTCCACTCATGTACGCACAAACTCGTCAAATAATTGTCGAAATGACCAGTAGGGGACTGACGCCTCCTCCTGTGTTTCCAATTGTACACGAGTAACTTCTGTTTTTCGTTCATTTTGTTCCTGTACGTGAAGTACATTGCCACCGCCGCATTTAGACTTTATCACTACAGTAGGAACACTTACAGTACCAAAATATCCATGGCACTGCCGAGGGTTTTTGCACAGGAAATTTGGTACCATGGCATGTGCTGATTAATATGCATTACCATTGAATGCGACAGTGCTTATTTAGGAAGTTATGGTACATATTTTAATCATATTACCAACTGACCATCTCCCAGCAACAACAGGATTTCTACTTGACATTAAATATCACCATGCAAATGATCATTTATTTACTTATTTGTCACACAGAAACATCAAGAATAGTAACAAGCACAGCAAGTCATAAAAATGCATACCGAAATATAACTGGTTCATATAAACGTTACATGTCTAAAATGTCTAACAGACATAGCTTATAAAAGGTTCTGGCCTAAGCAGGAACGAACAGAGCATTTGTATAAACAAGTATCTGAATGCCTGTGACCAATTTTAACGCAGATTTTTTAAAGTTGAGATTTAGCACATCGTCGCTTCATAACTCAGTCGCTTGAGTTGGCCTCGTGGATGCTGATTCTCTTGCATGTGTTCTCGGTGCAGCGCTCCAAGATGAGCTGAGGACTAGGCCGAGGAGGAATGACTGGAATACTTCCGTCCTGATCTTCTGCTTGAGGAGAGCCCGATTTTACGATGTTTTCTACATACACACCAACAGAATACATTTCAAGCCAATTATTTATATATACCGTTCTTTAAAACTAATCCTTTCAAAACCATCAACCAGAGCTACATATTTGGCATCTATATGTATAATCTGTCTGCTGCATGCCACTTTAAGGCACATGTTTGGTTATGGAGAATACACACCTCTGTTTGTCTTCCTCTCCTGCAGTGGAGATCGTGTCACGTTCCTGGATTGGGAGTTCAGTCTTCCTCGCTGCTGTAAGAAGCGCCGACTCTGCCTTCGATAGCTGTCCTGACTGATTCGCTGACGTCCTTTAGGATGGATGCTGTGGGCATTACGTATGGTAGACCTGTTGGCCAAAATAAATAGGAAAAAATTGCAAGTTTTAATCAGTTATTTTGCAAATCATGACCAACCAAAGTGTTCAGTTATTGCTATCTCATTGCTCTACCTTCTGGGTGGTGGTGTTGCTCTTCTGACCACATCCTTCTCAGCATCCACCTCTTTTCTCTCTCCTGTCCTGCACAGGAACATAGATGGGTAGAAGCCCGTATCATCTCCTTTCCTGTATAAGACATTTTGGGAATCGCATTCGATCATGACTCATCGAACGACTGCAGGCATTTCGATTGTTTTTAAAACACCATCAAGTTAAATTTAGAGAGGTTGACTCATACCTGACCACCCACCACCCGTCAAGAAGTTTATGGATGACCTCAATCATCTCTCCTGCTTCGAGAGTCAATTCATCCTCTTCAACAGCTTTATACCCTTTAATGGTTTTGTAGAGCTCTCCTGTTGTGGGAAACTATCATGAGTACAATCCAAACAGCATAATTAATCACCCCCAAAATAGTGTTTTGGGTCTCGTATCAGTGGCAGTAAACATAACAAAACACACTAACCTGCATAATTAGGCTCTGGCTCCTCTGATTCATCTGCTCCATCCAGAGGCTCTAAATACGAAGCTGGCACCCAGCCTCTCCTGGAATCACACTGACAAAACCACCAGCCTGTAAACATCAGATCACATCACACATCAGAGCTGCTTTTCCCTCTGTAAAATTAGTAGGTAACATGTATTTTATACATGTATATTAAACGCTACTGTTCACAGGATTGGGGTAGGTATAATATTTCTTAAAATGTTTTTGAAGTCTCTTATCATTACCAAGGCTGCATTTATTTGATTAAAATACGATAGCTTAATATTTTTGTGGCAAAAAAACCCCTTTGTTTTCACTTTTATATGAATGTTTTTACTGTCACTTTAAATCAAATTAATCTTGTTCTTGCTGCATTAAGTACTAATTTCTTTTACAATTACATTTTAATTGTATTTTGAAATTGTTACTAAAAAAATAAATATATATATATATTTGAATACAGCCATATTGTTCACCCTGCTCACCATTTGTGCTTTTTTCCACAATGTCCACCATGTCTCCCATCTTTAGAGAGAGCTCATATTTTGAACTCTTGCTGTAGTCTGCAATCACTCTGTAGCTTTCAAGCATGATAGGCCCTGTGATTTCTGCATAAACAACACAGCCATAAAACCTTGCGGGAAATTGCATAAGGCATTTGCAGATAAATGATATCAAATGTAGAATTTGATCTTACCTGATGTGGTGTTGCTCCGTGCTCTGTTTGTGGACATAATGAAGGTCTCGTTTCTTTTGTATCTACAGAATGATAACAGTAAAAAGAAGCCAGTTTCGTAAATACTGTAGTAAAAAAGCTCAGACACAGTTTCAACATGTTGTTATGTGAGTAACCTCTAAGCCACATCTCCAGCTAACATTAACCAGACAGACTTACGGATGTGGTGCTGGTGGAGTTTCATCCTCTGCCCGCATTTTGAAGAAGTCACGTACAAGCTGGCAGCGGGAGATCTTCGCAGGCAAGTTGAGAAGAGAGCGAAAGTATTCAGCGAGAGTCACCTGCCTCGTCTCCGTCGTCTTCTGATTGTCAAGCCACTTAGGAGCTGAGAGAGATTGAATTATAGACCATCAGATGGAAAGTTTAACTTGTATTGTTGTCTTGATGACTGTTGCACAAAGTCTTTTATCTTTATGATTCCATTCATGATTAACATTTATTTGGCCTTCTGTAACTGAGTACATTTCAATGGCCATTCGGTGTATACTGCATATGACACATTTTGTAATTCTTGTATATTATTATTTTGTATATTATATAAACTAACACAGAAATTCTGCTTTCTACTTGTAGAAAACGCTGTGGTATGGTCATGTTGCACAAACTCTTTTACAATATCTCTATCTTGCCTGCAATGTTGGAAAGTCCAGAGAAAGTACAGCTTGTCTGCCATAAAAAATCTTTTGCAGAACTGAAACTCTTACTAAAAAAAACCCAAAAACAAAAAGGCATGCATAATATGTAAATAGACCTGTTTTAACACCTTTCGTGATCCCAAGATAATAAACGGATATATCTGATATGCTTGACATTGAGCAGGTGTTTCCTCTTCTCATAGAAACATTGAGAATCAAAACCTATTTCTATATTGTCTGAAAAATGAAACCATAACGTTGTGGTGACACATTTATTGTTTGCCGTCAGTCTGCAGATGCTGTTAAATTAGTAAATCATTTACGAAATGTCGTTTTGTTCTCTCTGCAAGTGGGTCAACTGAGCCGAAGATTTGTGCTTTAATGGCAAACGCCTTTACCTGGTAAAGTGGGAATGATTCTGTCCTTTGCGTCAATGTCTCCAGCTTCAATAGGGAACATTTCCTTCAAAGTTTTCTGTAAAAATTCAAATTAAATTTTTAGAATTTATCTACTTCTTGTGGGCTGATCATAGGTCACAGAAAATAATTGTATCCAAATATGACAAAGCATGAATAGAAATGCAAGGAAAGCTTGATGAAATCAAATAAAACACACTTTCAATTGTAGAGCATTGAAACGAGACTTACATGAAAAGTGTGGATTTCTGGATAGCGCCTGTACACCAGCTTTTCAGATTGATCGCTCCATTTAACCAGGAGCATGTACACCTTTAGCACAAAAAAAAAACGAAAAGGAAAGCGTTTCACTTTATCTTGTAGCTAAAACATCCTTGACAACCTTCAAAACAGTTTATTTACTTGTTCTTCATAACTTTTCAAGCAGCTTACTTACATAGTGCTGGCTGGGAAAAAATCTTTTCTCAAAGCCTAACAGTTCCACGTGTCTCACATAGGATTCAGCCATCCTGCACAACCCAGGTCCGATGATGAGATGATCTCTGCTTTGCTCTTGTGATCATCTGTGGTTTATAGAGTTATTATAGACTAGGACAGTGGGAGGGGCGACCACTCAAGCACTTCCTTTTAAAATCCTGCTCATCACAACCTGATGAAGAAATACAGATAGGAAACTCCAGAATTAGTTATGTGTTTAACATTTTACAGTAAGTGTATTTAACGTGTGTCATGTCTAGCATTTTGGATGATGAAGAACGTATTTATAATAGACACTATTTTGCAGAATGCGCAATAGTACATATTTTAATTAATGTATTTTATGGAAAACAGTCAGTTGATTTAATCAAAGAACCAATCAAAGTAAATTAGGATAGAACACTAGACAGATAATAAGGAAAGGCCGCCAAGCACAAGATCTTTACACAGTATCATATTACTTGATATTACAACAATACAGACCTATACAATAATTTAGGAGCCCTCTTTAAATGCAGGAAGACACACGTAAAGAATAATTTGCATGTACACAACCAATAACAGCATTTAAGGGATTGTATTAATTGTATTACAGATTTTTGCATTTTTAATTCTATTTAGGAAATGTATTGGACTTTCTAGATAGTTGCTAAAAGGGCAATGTGGATAATAATGTTTTTTTGTCTGTTGTTTTAATGTGTTAACCATGTTCCTGAATGCAGTTCTTTCTTCTCTTGAACACAAAAGATGACATTTTAAGGAATGCTTGTTATCAAACAGTCGCTGGTAGCCACTGTCTTCCATAAAAAAAATACTATGGAGGTCAATAATACTAGAGACTGTTTGGCTGCATGTACATTCATCAGAATATCTTACTTTGTGTCTAGAAACAGAAGAAAAAAATTTGTTGACAACATGAAGATGGGATTTTGGGTGAACTATCCCTTAAAAAATGACTGTTAAAGACAGATCTATAAATATGTGCATGTTTCAACACATGCTTCCCAGGGAGCAGGCATAACCTCATCAGATATGTCATTGTTGTGTTATTCATGGCTTCTGTCATTGTTGGCTTACAGTTAATGCAGACATTCTCTATGAGCAGTTCCTCACGTTCACATCTTTGTCTCTAGAGGTCCTTGTTTACCGAAAAAGAGAAGGAAGCTAATGTAAAAACAAAATCTTTTTCAAGTGGTCATGCCTTTCATGGCTTATTCCTCTTTTTGATCACATCAAATTGTTTTGTACTTTTATATATCATTGAATATTGCTAGTTGGAAACAGACACAATCCTTTTATATATTGCTTCTTAAGTCATGATCAAAAGCAAGTCAAAAGCAAGCTTCATCATTTTCACATTTATTTTCTTATAATGACAGAATTTCTCAAGCTAGATTTCACAGGGGGTTTTGGAATAATGGTGATGACATACATAACCACACACCACAAGCAAAACGGCCAAAAAGACCCATTCTGCAGCATTCACAGATTGAAGATATCAGTAAATACCAGTGCTCTGCTTATATTTTAAGTACAGCATAAAAAGAACTCTGGTCTATACATTTATCATAACTTTAATAGTAAGAAAACATTTAATACATAGTATTTTACGTACAGTAACTGTACAGTAAAGTACATTATGAGAGCTTCAACGAGTGAATTCAACCAATAATTTGACTATGAAAAATTTTCATCTTACTGTCAGTATTAAAGATATCAAGAAACCATTTTCACAGAATGTTCTTTACCTTATGAAGGATGAATTTAATTGGAAACGCAGAGAGAGTCTATTTCATTTCTATTTGGTTTCTTTCCTCAAATGGACAAATTATATTGCTGCATTTATATGTATGGAAGAGGGTCCTTAACACAGGGATAATCTGGAGGTCATTAGCATCAAACAGTTAAAAAACGCTGCAGACCAGATCCAAGATCTGAGATCCAAGGCAAATTTATACCAAATAATAATAACAATACTAACTGAAAAAAAAAAAAATATATATATATATATATATATATATATATATATATATACACACACACACACTAGTCATTAACACTTTAAATAAGATTCCTTGTGATAGCAACAATTTTCAAAAGGTATGTACCACATTAACATTTTGGCTTTGAGTCATTATTGAAGTCCTATAAAATGTGGAAGCAGTGAAGAAATGGTCTGCATGATTCCTTCTTGACATATTCTCTCCCACATACTCCCTATATAAACACACACCCACTTCTTTTCCTGTTTAATTTTTTTCTTAATAACTTTTTTTATAACTTCTCATTTCCTCTTTTTTTAATCATTTTCAATTTTATGAGACTTTGTGTGCCTGACATTAACTTTTTTGCTCACAGGCCACTGGGGCTAGTGGTTTTCCAAATGTACTAGCCACACAGCATTTTCACTGGCCACAATTTTCTTGTTGAGCAATTACATTTTTAAATACATTTTCCCTAACCATATTAAATGCATGCATAGTCTTTCTAACAAATTCTTTCTTTTTATTAATAATTTAACTTAATATAATTAAGATGTTACCAATCATATTAACAATGTTACCTGTTACCAATGATATGAAATCAGCATGCAAACGTATAACATCATCATGTTGTTCAGTGTTTTAATGTACATATAGCTTACATGAAATACTGGAAAAAAAGTAAACCGCCAGGATGCAATAAGTACATTAACTACTCATTTGATCTCTTTTATAGCTCGTATCATGTCAAATTTGCAGTCGTGGTTTTCAAGGTTTTCTAAGAATGTTGCTTAGGGTGCATGCCATAAATATGAAAAGGTTCTTCCGTGTGAAGTTGCATTCATTTGTTTTGACTTCTTCACGAGATTCTCTCACGTAGACAAGCTGCGTGAGCCTCATTGGAGTTACTCGTTATAAAACGCTGCTTACATGCATCGATACGCATATATAACACGCACACACACACACACACACACATATATATATATATATATATATATATATATATATATATATATATATATATATATATATATATATATATATACAAAAGTATGAAAAAGTGTTGGCCCCCTCTTTTTATGCATGTTAGTCACACTTTAACGTTTCAGATCATCAATCAAATTTAAATATTAATCAAAGATAACACAAGTTAACACAACATGCAGCTTTTAAATGAAGGTTTTTATTATGAAGGGAAGAGAAAATCCAAACCCACATGGCCCTGTAAAAACAAGAAGTCAGCATTTTTAAATCGGAAGGACTAAATTAATATCACAATTCATTTGCTCAGCGTTAATTTCATAGCTTAATAAGATTGTAGCATCATAATTTATTGTACAGAAAGTCCCAATAACTAACCTTGCATTGTTGCTTCAACACTTGTTGACATGTAACAATCATCTGTATTGGTCTCATAGTGTTAAGTTTTAAATTATTAAGATAAAATGACCTGGGTTGTTCTGTTTTTATATTGGCTTGTGCCATGGCTCAGTAAGTAACCTGCTGATACTCTAACTTTTCACATTTAAATATATAAATATATTTAAGACACCCGTGTTCATTTAGAAAAAATATAAGGTTTCCTGCATGGCTCATTTGATGGTTGATTACTAAAACATGGGCCATTTTAGGGTCATTGAAGATTAGGCTACTAGCGTAGGCTACTTTTCATTAAAAGAGTTTATTAAATCTCTTTTAGAACAGGTCGATTATAGCCTACAAATAATTCTAGGCCAATATCCTAACACAAACTGTTAATATTTTAGTCACCGATAAAACAAGGAGCTTTATTTTAAGTATTGGCTTTAAAAAAAAAAACTGTTCAACACAAAATACTTTACTTGTTTTCACGGTCCTCGGGCCACAAATAAACTAAAGAAATTAAAGCAGTAATAGACCACATATAAAAGTAATGCAAGACTGCATATACGTATGCATACATCCGCTTTTCCACTATCTGCTGAGCGGTTCTCAGAACTGTCAGGTACGGTTCCAGTTGTGTTTCCACGTGAATCTGGAACGACGCGGCACAATTACAAACCATTCCCGGCCCGGTTAGACATCCGGCTTGAACTATCCCACATAGCAGTATTGGTTTGGCCCAGTGACGGGCCACAGAACCCACATTCACTCGGCCCAAATACAGCAGTGAATTACAGTACATGAGTGGACCAGGTCTGGTTGCCAGAACTCGGGCCACATACGGCCCATGGCATAGTTATATCTCAACCAAATGTAGGACTACAGCTGGCCCTAATCTGGTTCTATGTAGGACTGAATACATATTTGTTCCACATGTCAGCCTCAACAAATAATCCAGCAACTTTATACACACCCTTGGCCCAGATGAAACATGCCCGATCAACAACAGTATTCTGAAAAGTATTTATTGTCACATTTAAACAAAACATTTTAACAACAACGAACAAACAAGCAATGCTTGAATGTCAATGCCATGTTTTACAGCTCTTGAACACGTATGTTTCAGTCCATGAACAAACGGCACTGTGCACACAACTCTTCTATATCTGATTCAGTCCACAAACACAGCGGCAATGTGCTGATTTCTTTTTGTAGTTTATTAATGAGCCTGCACCATCCTCCTACCGGGTTCAAATACGGCTCCAGGAGAAAAACAGTCTAAGCAGTTGATTTTTTTACAGAGCCATGTGCAATTCAATAATAACTACAGATATTTATACTGTGTAATTGTTCATAACAGAGTAATATTACTTAACAAGGACTTACTATAGGGTTAGTATTATGGTTTGGTCTAAAATTTACTGCATGTAACTTTAGTTTTTATTACATTACACTACATTACAAGAACACTGTAAATGAAAAAATAACTGACTTGATTTTCCTCTCCTCTCTCCTGCAGGATACATCGATATTTCTCTAAAAGCAGATCGTGGAGACATTTCTATCGTCCACGATCAAAAATCGCACATCCCTGCACTCAACCTGAAATAGATAAACGGATTATATACATGAAGATGTTTTATGTCATCTAAATGTAATCGATGAACATTTCAGTATAACAGCTGCGAATACACATTGTATCTTTAACATTTCACTTTCCAACGATGTGAACTCATACTAACTTTACAATCCAAAAAAATGCAACGTCAAGATAAATATATTAAAATGCTTATAAATAATTCTTACCACACTTCACTCGCTTTGCTCCAGACAGTTGTGAAGTCCGCGAACGGCCGTTAGTGACCGTTAGTATTAGTGCCCGCCCACTTTAGATTTTAGATTACATTTTTATATTCTTTTTAATCTTCATTAAAGCGTTGTAGCCCATTAACCATCAGCGAAATCAAGATTACACACTTTCAGCTGAAGAAGAAAAATAAAATAAAAAAGAGAAAAGACAAAGGTACATGGCTGAGTGCGTAACGACTACAATGAGGTAAAAACTACAAACCCATAAAGCACTGCGCTTTAGGCGCGATTTCGGTGTGCGTTTTTCTAGATGCGACCTGATTGGTAGATTTTTTTTTCGTTGCCACATTTTATCCATATTATTTGCACTCGTGTGATATTGAATATATATTTATCTTTTCAGGCATTATGCAGTGAGTTGTCTCATTGAACAGCTTTATGAAATGTCAGATGACCCAAGTAGGTCTAGGGCAGGGCAAGCGCGTTAAATGTGCTAATAATTTTAATGTGTTATTTTTTCACTGTAATTAATTAATTAATCTACCCCCACCACCACCACCAGGAATTTGTGCCCTACATGGCTACTTTTCAACGATTACCATAATGACTAATAACCTCTAACAACTGCTTTATTGTGCTTTAATAGCAAAAATCCAAGAATAATGTCCATTATCTAATTTCCTCAAAGGACACTTTCTGAATTGCCAAATCACAGTTTATGTTTTACTCGCCATGGTGAAATGAATTGTAAAATGTGTGAATCATATGTTAAAATTAAAGGCAGTGAGTAAAAACACTTCATGAGTTCATTCAGTGGGCAGGTCATATGAACAAGTCAGAATAAGGGATCATGTCTGTGGCTGTTTCTCTATTGGAAAAACAGTATAGTTGTACAACCCTGATATGCAGCATTAGTATTTGTTTTTTTACTGCACAACAGGCCTCAAAATTTGGGAATTTTCACTCTGAAAAGGCTAGTAAATTTACACTGAGTATAATATTGTTAAATATAATTATTAGTTATGTTTAAATAAATTTACTTGGAAATTCTTAGTAAATTTTACTTACATTATGCTTGTTATTGTAAAAAAAAAAATATGGTTTTATTAAAAATTTTATTATTTAAATTATTATAAAACATGACAATCTTAAGCTAACAGCCATTTTAACTTAAACTGATAACAATATATAAATATGAATATATAAGTGTTGTCCACTAAGAATGTTATAGGGGCCACAGGATAAAGAATCTTTTAAATCTAATCTTTTTCTATCTTTTTTTTTTTGTTATTATTTTAGACCACAATAAAACATGTCTTCAATTAAATATATTTTAAAATGAATACAAATTTTAAATGAAGAGATTTTATTTTTCATTTTCCGATAATTTCTATAAAAGCAAATCATATATTCACAATGATATGATTTATCTAAATTAAAATGTCCACACTTTCACCATATACACGTCTTATGACGATAAACGTTTCAGTGGGTTATTTTGAGGTTTTTTTAACCAGGAAGGGTGATTTCTTTTGAATGTCAGTTGCTCTTTGTGACAGCTGTGTCAAAAACCAGACCCATTGAGTGAAGATTCAAGTCGCACCTGTTCACATCAGATTCATTTCAGTTTACTTCACATTGCTGCTTGCATTTTCTAGATCACCCCTGCTTAGTGGAGCATCCTCAACTAAACTGTTGGAAACGAACAAACAAATAAATAAATGAGACAAACACAAGGCTGGTATTACATTTACAGACGTTTTAAGAAATAAGTTATTTACCTATTGAGGCTGTGTGACAGTCTATGCAGTTAGATGGCTGAAACCCCCAATATCACCAAATTACAGCTACTTTTGGCAAGCCTTTTTTCGTAAGTAATGCATCTACAACTCTTTGCTGCCCTCCAGAGATCCTCGCGCGCCGTTGCGCTCGAAAACGGACAACGTCACGCGCTGTGCGCCGCGCATGCGCTGTACGCTGCGTGCGTCCGTTAGCGTCGTCGCTGTCGTCTTTCGAGCAGGATGAACGCGCCACCGGCATTCGAGTCGTTTTTGCTTTTTGAGGGAGAAAAGAAGTAAGTGCAGCACACCGCGGTTTTAACTTTAAGCGATGCGTTACTGGATTAACTAAAACCCGTAGCCAGCTGGAATAAAGGAGTTCGCTTGCGGGGCGTTTAGCTTGTTGGCTAACGACAAGTAATAAGTCTGCCTGTGAAATAGATTGTGTGTTAGTAGTTTGACTAGCTTTTGTTCTCATTACATGAATAAATAGACACCTCAGACTTAGCTTTTTATTTCGCAGGCTGTATAACTACACAGCAATGTAAAAAAAATATATATATACGTTTTTGTTATGGTAACGCTTTCTTCACACACCCAGACAAATATAACTATATAAACAGACGTTTTTAGACAAACAATGGCTTTTTTTTAAAAATACACTATAGTTATTTACATGGTATATCAAAATACCATAAAATGACCATCATTGTACCATGCTCCCCTCACTGTTTGTAAAGGGATGCAGTCACCTAATATCCCTGTTCAACTTCCTTTTACAGGATCACAATAGTCAAGGACACCAAGGTGCCAAATGCATGTCTGTTTACGCTGAATAAAGAGGATCACACACTGGGGAACATCATTCGGTCGTAAGTGCACAGCCATCTGATGGCCAAACGTGATGCTCTGTTGGTTTGTGCGTTCAACCTATGACGTATTTGTTTAAGGCAACTGCTGAAGGACCCTCAGGTGCTGTTTGCTGGATACAAGGTTCCTCATCCTCTGGAGCACAAGATAGTGATCCGCGTTCAGACGACGCCAGACTACAGTCCCCAGGAAGCCTTCACTAATGCCATCACTGATCTGATCAGTGAACTGTCCCTTCTGGAGGAGCGTTTCAGGGTATGGGACATCTACAGTACATAGCAGTCACTTTCAGTGAGGGGTGCTGTGGTTTATTAGTTAGTCACTATCACTCGTATGTATACTAAGGGATTTGAACACCCTTAGAATTTCAAATGTGAAATTTAGGTGTAGGTGTTTAACGGCCTGTTCCCATCAAGATTTGGTGCGATAATGTGTCTGTTTAGACCAGTGGTTTTCCTCGGGACCCGCTGCTCTCCACATTTTGCATGTCTCTCTTACCTGACACAGCCATTTGAGTTCATAGAGCTCTTTTCTAATGAGCTGATGCTGCTCTGGGTCTCCAGGAATAAGTTTGAAAACCAGATGGACACAAACTTTTACATGTCATCAATACAATGATCTCCTTTCCGTCGCAATGCAAAAACTAGTCATCCAATAATAATAGTGCTTCTGTTCACACATGTTCAGAGCTGCTGCTTTTACATGAAACTATGACTCAGTGACGGTCTGTAGTCTGGGTCTGCATTAAGTGTTTAACTGCATTTAGGCTTTATATGGATATGCATGTGGCCACTCATATACAAATTGATATATGATACTCAAAATACTCAAATACTCCAAATTGATTTCAATTAGAACCAGGTTAGGAACAAATGCTTGTGTTTATAAATTAGATTCTCCTGGTTTAGTACAAACCCATGCAATAGTGAATGAAAAGTTGGTATGAGGATTCTGTGTTGTATATTAAAGACGATTAATATGAATATATGAACTTTTTCTATTGTAGGTTGCCATCAAAGACAAACAAGAGGGGATAGAATGAAGACCATCACACTCCATTGGATCTCAACAACTAATTCACAGTGGACTGAATTGTCAGTCTTGAGAACTCTTTCTAGAATGGGCTACAGTATTCCCATTTATTTATTTTCATGAAAAATTATGAGGACATTTGACAAGCTCATATTACCAATAATAAGAGATCTAGACCAGCTTCTAACAGCATTGAATTTAAGATGTATGGAGTTCTTCCTTCTGTGTTGATTTTCTAACAAAGCATGATGGTATAATGTAATCAACAAATGTGAACATATTTCATCACACACCAGATTTGTGTACATGGAAATAACGTCCTCTTCATCGTCCCACTCATTTGTGATGTAGGTTTTTTTTCTATTAATAAATTGACTTTTTGTAATGAAATACAACACCTAGTATTTATTTAATCTCAGAATAGTGGATTTGTTCGACTCATTGTGGGAACTATTTAGGACATCCAGTTGTTTCGAAGGGGACGCATTTAACCGATGCACAAATGTGAGTCGATGGCTGCTGGAGAGATGCAGAACGTTAACTGTGGTTGTAAAGGTATAAGGACATGTTTGAGATGCGAGGCGGAGGAGTCTAAACTACATTTCCCTCAGAAGGACGATCTGGTGAGTCCTCAAGACTACTTTGAGAAGCGCTCGTCTTGACTCGCGGGTTGAGCTGACGCTGGAGACACCGAGATATTTAAAAAATCGGATCCACCTTTTTTCTGCCCTCAAAATTGTGCTAATAATAAGTTAAGCGCACTTGCGTTCAAAAGTTTGTTGACACTAATATTGTTTTTGAAATAGCCTTACTAATTGTCTTGTTTGTCCCAATGCTCCGTTTATTTAACCTGAAAAAATGAACGGAAACATTACAAATATTATTCTATTTCTTATATATATATATATATATATATATATATATATATATATATATATATATAAATAGCATTTTCAGCAGTGTCACATGATCTTTCAGAAATCACCGTAACCTGCAATTGTGCTCAAACATTTGTTAACGACAGGTTGTCTTTTTATTTTTACTGCCACTTTTGATCAATTTAACGCATCCTTGCAGAAGTAATGCTTAAAAAATTCATACTAACCTCAGTAGTGTGCATATATGGAAAAAATGATATATTGTGTTGCAGATACATTATGATTTCGCCTATGATCCAGTGTCACAGTCAGCTGTCCAAAAGGAGTCGAGTGGCCCTCAACAGTCCTTTGCGTTTCCTGGAATATTTTTGTGGGAGAATTTTGTGTCAGAAGATGAAGAAAGGGAACTGATCACCAGAATGGATGAAGAAGTCTGGAGAGAATCTCAATCTGGCCGACGAAAACAGGTGAAAGAGGAAAAAAACAGACAGTGAACTACTAAATGCATTCTTTTAACCTTTTATTGCTTTGCAGCGTGATCTTTAAGTGGTTATGGAAGTGAGGAGAAAAAATGTCACAGTTGCCTTAATCAGTTTTTTCCTGTAGCATAATAAACAAGCATCTATATAACGTAGAAGACAGTTTTTTTTTCTGTTTTCCCTTTTCCTGTTTCTTTTAAATAAGCTATTGGGGTTTTCATTTAATGTAGTTCGGCAGCTAACGTGAGGTTATGAAGGTTGTAACATCCAAATAACATCCACAGGACTTTGGGCCGAAGGTGAACTTCAAGAAGCAGCGCGTCCGTGTGGGAAACTTCACCGGCCTGCCTGCTATCAGCCGTCACTTGGTGGACAGGATGTCAAAGGCACCTCAGTTGGCCTCCTTCAGGCCAGTAGAGCAGTGCAACCTCGACTATGATCCCCTCAGAGGCTCTGCCATCGACCCTCATTTAGATGATAGCTGGCTGTGGGGAGAGCACCTGGTCACCGTCAACCTGCTCTCAGACACCGTCCTCACCATGAGTTTAGATCGAGGCTGGGCAGACATGGACGATGGGGAAGTGCGGGTGGCTGTGCGTTTACCACGCAGATCGCTGATTGTAGTCTACGGAGAAGCACGTCATCGGTGGAAACATGCCATCCACAGGAAGGACATTCGGGGCCGCAGAGTGTGCAGCACCTTCCGGGAGCTGTCTGAGGAGTTTCTACAGGGAGGAGAGCAGGAGAAACTGGGCTCAGAGTTGTTAGATATAGCACTGAGCTTTAAGGGTATACCTTCATAAATTGCCTTTATTTTGATATGTGAATGCACACACAACTGTAAAGTGATTATTTTTAACTCTTAATTTAAATAAATGCATATTCTTTTTATTCTTTGTTGTTTTGTGAATGAGTAACCGCTATGATATGAGATGCAAAAATATCTAACTAGCCTTTTTTTCCCCTCTATGTGTCCATTATTTAACCTTTCCTTTAAAGTGAAATTGTTTTATTCAAAAGAAAAGCTCAGGTAGGCTACTTGCAGGCAAAACTGTGTGTGCTCTAGAAAGGGAACAAAACGTGACCCCGCACCACAAAATCAGCCGTAAGGGTAATTATTTTTTAATTTGAGATTTATACATCATACGACATGATTTGTCAGGATAAGACAATATTTGAGATGCAACTATTTTAAAATCTGGAATCTGTGACAGTCTTGTTGGCTTTTGCTATAAATATACCTGCGCTACTTAAGACTCTGGGGTCAGAAATGTAGAAAATAAGCATATCAGCCCAGGCAGGCCTCCAACAGGTCTAATACATTTTAATATGTAGCCAGGCTGGATGTGTTTTGCCACAGGATCCAGTGGACTGTCAGGTTTTCCTTGTTTTATTTGATGCTTTATTTTGAACAGTGGCATGCCATATATAATGTAATTCAAAAGGACCTTATGGTTCAGCAAAGATCCCCTATTATTTGTGAGCATTTTACATTAAATCGTTAATTTAAGTTACTTATGATTTCTTAAGACCCCACTGGTTTTTTATGAGTATGTTTGAGATGTTTATTTATAAGCTATTTATATAAAAATTTATAATTTTTTGCTAGTCATAGCTGCACCCTCATAATGCATGCCACACTCAATATGGCGGAATGGTGACGCCAAAACCAAATTATACGTCAGGCTGGTCAAAGTTCGCCTGTGTTTTGCCGGGAAAACCGTCTGCAGTTGTAGTCCACATGACTTCGGCTATCACATATTTAAAGATCACTTGGCCTGCATGTACATTAGAGGTAAGATATGTAATTCGACTTAAACCCCAAATAAATTTGTCTTTAATGCAAAATACAAACGCGAACGTGCAGTTACGAATTCAGCAATCGATTGTCTTAAGCACGCACTTAATCGGTTATTAGGAAAATAAGCAACTTTTATTTAAAGTTTTTAAGAAATTACTTCGAAATTATACCCAAACATTTGCTTTGTTTACGTAGTTTATGCCAGCATTTATTGGATGCAAACGATGTTCTCTGGTCTATACAAAAGTTTCATGGCAATCTCCTGTGTTCAGAGGTCCCACAGGGCGTGAATGGGCCACTTGAGCTGCATCATTACATAACAATACCACATGCATTGTGCATCTGACACCTAAACATCCAATAGCAGAAGTTTTACGAAGTTCCTGAAACCTGTTATCATTGCAGCCCACCTTTATAAGGTCTGATTAGACACTCAGTACTCAAACATTCACCATGGAGAAAATAACAGAGAAGATACTGCTGGAGAAAAGCTCTCCAAGGACAAACAAACTGGAACAGATCAAGACCCTCAAGTAAGAAAGCTGTTTTGTGTTTCATAGGTACACTAAATAACACCGACCTGTTATGGCTTATTAAAGAAAAAATATATTTGAATTCCCTTAAAAACCTGAATTGTTTTTAAATACTCGTGTGTGCTCTGTTCTGCTCAGTCTCTCACGCATGGGTCTGAAGAGCGAGGATCTGCCTGTGCCTTTGCTATCTAAACTGTGTAGTCTGGAGCAGTTGGATTTGTCTGGGAACTTGTTGCAGGAGATTCCCAGAGGCCTCTCTCTGCCATCCCTAAAGATCCTTAACTGCTCAAACAACGATATGGAGGATGTAGTCTCAGTGGAAGCCCTGAGAAGCATAGAGGAACTTAGACTAGAGGACAACCTCTACCTTACAGTAAGAATCATGCGTTGAAATTCAACCCTCTCATTTTAACATGTAATATTAAATAACATCATCATTTTTTTTTAAATCCACAGCATTATTAGTGGCATTTTAGACACTGGTTCTTGTTGTAACTGACTTGTTTTTTTTTTTAGGTCAATGATGAGCACAAAGTGATCTTCCTGTTACCTATGCTGAGGATGTTCAATGGGAAGGATATCAGCTCTACGGCCCATCATATTCGGCATGGCAGCACTGAGATCCTTAGGAAGAGGGTGAGAACAGATTCTTCCGCTTATCACTTTCAGCCATATCAGTTTGTGCATGCGCTGTTTCTTGAGTGTGTTTTTTGACAACCTTTAGGTGGCTGGCATGTGGGAACGAAGCTTCAGTGTCCCTGATCCCATTACGGCACAAAGTCTGGCTGCTGTGGAGAAGCGTTTCGTTAATGCTGCTTGCACCCAAATCAAATACGGCCCTAATTCCTTGAGCGAATACACAAAGTGGAGGGTGGGTATTCTAGCGTGAATGTTGTGCTTACTGCATGTGACACAGACTTTGAATTCATAGGTCCTCTTTTGATCATATGCCTTGGCCTGGATTTAAAACTTGCCCACAATGTCAGGGTTTTGGCTTTATTTACCTATTGACACCTTTGCAGTCCTCATATGCATTATATCTATATGTGTTTGCTTTGTTTTGACTGTTCTTTGTAGAATGGCCTCCATTTTGGACGCTACAATTGATTGCTTACAACGCCTGAAAACTTTAGGTCAGACTGTTACTAAACCTACAGAGAGTTGTTAGGAGTTTAGGCCAGGACATGTCCAAGAAAAAGAGGATGTGTGGTCAGTCTGCTTCAGTGTGGATCCATCTAATTTCTGCCTTTTCAGGTTGAAATGATTGCAAGAGAATATTTGAAGACGCTGACGTGCACTGAAGAAGAAAGCAGGGTCACAGACACAACTCCAACAAAGAAGAATGAGGTAAAGCCATCAGCATCATTGTTGCTTATCATATTTGATACATCGGGCTCATATGGCTCATTGCAGTATGATACAGGAGAATTGGCTCATACTCCATGAGGGAAAAACATTTACATTTTGTTAGTGAACTAAACTGAACAAAATGTGTAATTTGGTTAATTTTGGCATGTAAATCAATGCTCTCTTTATAAGAACACAGCAGATTACTTGTATTATAAAACGTATGCAAATATCAGTTGCTACTGTATCTCCCAATCATCCCTTAATAAGAATATTGAAATGCATAGTTTTACGAACAGTTTAATATGGATGCAAAACATAAACTGCACTGTAATACATTAAAAATTGAGAGATGCGCAAATAAACATTTCTCAGAAATCTGATGTCATATTGAATGCTCACGTTTTAACATGAATTTTTAAATATATTGTGGAATTCAGCAAATCTAAGTTGCTTCAGTCCAGTACATTTATCTAGAAATATTATTCATAGCTTACTTTACAGCAAAAACTCACTGGAACCATGACCCGAAGAGATTTTCTTTTTTTTTTTAGTTATACTAAAATTAAATGCTGTGTCGAGGGAACATTTTGAAAACTTTAAAGCAAGATTTTTTTTTATATGACACAGGCTCCTGCAGAGAACAGTATTACAAGTCCTCAGAAAAGAACCAGAAACAACTCTGAAGTGGCCGCAGAGGTCAGTCCACGGAAATCAAGTCGGCTGGATAGTGCAGCTCCGGTTGAAGCTAGTCCACGTAAATCCACACAAGTGATGACCACTCCACAGAAGACTGACCCTATGATGGCCAGCCCCAGGAAGCACACTAGACTGTCCAGTGCAGACACCCCAGAGGGCAGTCTAAGGAAATCAAGCCGCCTGGAAAATATTTCTCAGAAAGGTGCTAACAAAGCTGATAGCCCCAGAAAGGCAGCAAAGTCAATCATCTCTTCGCCCATATCAAGACCCGCTAAATGTGAGAGCCCGAGAAAAACAGCTGAAGATCAGATTACAGCTCAACAGAGCAAACAGAAAACCGTCAAAACAGAAACCGACACACCTCTTAAGACCGCCTGTGCCAAACTCAGTGTTCCTCAGGTGAGTCAAAGGTGTTGCTTTTGTTTTCTCTGTCCATTTCTGTGTCAGTGACTTAAAGTAAATCTTTGATAACTGAGAAAAAAACTAAAAACATAATGAGTTCATAGCCATTTTGGAGACCTAAAATGGAAAAAAAAGGGTAATGAAAAGTTTTCAGGATACAATTGTTGAAAACCTTTAAATAGGCATAGTCTTTTTTGGTATTTCAGTAAAAATAAAGAACATTTATTCCAGAATTAATATATTTTGGGCACTTTTATTTTGTTGGCATGAAACTTTTGACCTTTAATAAACATTCTGACAAAGGTTTGTGTCTCAACAGTTGTCTTATCGGGCTGGATTTGTGTATTTGCATGTGAATTGTCACAGAATCAGTTCCTGTTGTTGCCTTTACTGTCTTTGAATTCAGTCTTCTGTTGATTGCTCATTGCACAATCATTAGCACATCAGTAATGGGCGTCTCTCTCCCCTGCTGTTACAGGAGCCGGTGAGTCTGCAACCGTTCCATGTCTTGCAGTGTCACAGTCGGAAGGACAGTCCCGACGACTTCAGCACTCAGCTTTGGGCCTGTGCCTTTGAGCCCCCACCGGAATGCGGTGGTGAGCACTAACGAGTGATTCAATTCAATTGAATCAGTTGTATGCTCAAAAGCATTTTTAATGTACTTCTGGCATTGTTTTTAATCTGTTAGATGTCAGTGGTGGGTCTCGGACAGTCGCCACATGTGGAGGGGAAACACTGTGTGTGATTGACTGCGAGTCAGGGAACGTCCTGAAGAAATACAAGGTTCCTGGTGAGGTGAGTGGCTATTCAGAAAATCATACTTGTATAGTTCTACCACTTTCTTAGTTCTTCTATTTTTGCAGTATATACCTTTACAGAGCCCAACCTGTTCTGCAAGAGTTAAAAGCAAAGGCTGCATTTGACTGGCATCCAGTGCCTGTAAATTCAATGTTGCATCAATTGTTGTTTTGTAGGAGTTTTTCTCTCTAGCTTGGTCTTCGGTGCTGATGTCCAGGACGGGTGGTTCTGCCCGTCCCTGCAATATCCTGGCAGCTGGGGGAAAGAGGGGACGTGTGAAGCTTATCCATCCCAGAGTCAACCTGGCATTTGGAGAGTTTTCTGCCAGTCGACGTGCCATTTCCATTATGCGCTTCAGTCCGCGCAACACTAGCTTTCTCTTCAGTGAGTGTAGCAAACACAGTGAGCTTAAATGACTAAATAACTTCATTTAGCTATATGAGATGTAGCTAAAAATCACTTTATTTCTTATTACAGCTGGGACGTATGAAAATAAGATCTTTTTGTGGGACATTGGAAGACTGGATTGTGATTACAACTTTAATGTCAGGTAATTTATAATTTAATACTTAATTTAGAAATGCTAAAATGTGCTCTTATACCATTACAAACCTTTTCATAACTGTTTTATCTCACAGTAAGCTGCTAATTCTGGAGACAGGCTCCACTCCTTTGCATCTCTCTCTGCTCCCCACATCTCCAGACACACACCTCCTCTCAGGCTGTGATGATGGGCTTTATGTCTTTGATATCCAGCTCAGTAAAAACACACAGAAAAGGTTTGATATCTCCATCAGTCTTGTGTGCGTGTTGTCAAAGAAACGGTTTCTTTATTGTAATTTGCATGGCAAATATTTTGCAGAAATGAGGAGATGGAGATTGTGTTTCCAGTTTACAAGAAAAAAGGCAAGGAGAACACCTACCGGACTATTGATGGACTGAGCTTTCTGTCAGATGATATAGTGGGTGAGTAAACACAAAGGAAAATTTAGAATTAGTTTACCAAATAATATAATGTATAATTAACATGTTTTCTTTGTAAACAAGAGTAAAATTATATTTATATATATATATATTTATATATATATATATATATATATATATATATATATATGTGTGTGTGTGTGGTATATATATATATATATATATATATATATATATATATTTATTTATTTCACCAACTTTATATAATTTTATCACAGTGATCTGACTTCACTGTGATACACACACACACACACACACACACATATATATATATATATGTGTGTGTGTGTGTGTGTGTGTGTGACAAAATAATAATAATATATATCCAAATAAAAGTATATGTCCACTTTCCATTTCACCAAAAACGTTACCTACGCCTGGTTCTGGCCCCTCGATATACATGTGTGTGTGTGTGTGTGTGTGTGTGTGTGTGTGTGTGTGTGTGTGTGTAATCTTAACACACTGGTCTTTGTTCTGTCTAATACCGAAGGCGATAATGATGGTTGTAATATTTCCTCCCAGCATCCAAGAGCCACATGCAGGGCTCTATCTACCTCTGGAGCTGGAGTGCCACGCGGGCGTCTTGGAACAGCAGAAAGAAAGAGGTGCCTGCTGTTGTGTTGGCAAAGCTGCAGTGGTCCAGCACTGACATCCCATACCTGTCTCTAGCCACCTGTCCAGGTATTCATGATATTTGAATGAAACAATATATTGTATTATAACTGTGATTTCAGCTTTTTGTGATTTCAGTTCATTAAACACATAATCATCTGATATTTAACAAGCCTCCACAATTTTTCAACCTTGCAGTTGCTAGAGTTTAGGTTTCACAATTAGACCTTTACTGTTATATCTATACATGATTTCAGGCCATTGTTGAGAGTGTTAATTTATATAAGAAATATAATAAAACAGATTAGGTAAAATAAAGCTATGGAAGCAGTTGTGATTATAATTGAAGTAAAATTATTCTGATTACCATTATTGTACAGCCCTGTAATATAGTCAAGATAGAATTATTATTATTTTTTTTTATTTTTTTTCTTTATTACTAAAATTTTCAGGATATGCCTAAGCAGTGCTCGTAACAATGTACCAGATCACTGGTGAAATGTTTATGGGTATTTATGCACATTCAAACTGCCCAGAAGTATGGTGTCAGATATGCAGAAAATCTAAAAAGCGAAACTGAAAAGGACTCTTTTTCTTGTAGGCTATGGTTATGTGGTGTGTGGAGATGAGCGAGGCAGGCTGTGGATGTACCATATCACAGACTCCATGATGGAAATCTTCAAGAGTGGAAAAACAATCTCAGCCACTGAGGTAAGATATTCATTGCTGGGTGAGCGATACGGCATACGTTAATGTAAATCTTAGATTTAGGATTATCTCTCTCTAAAACAATACTATCTTTTAACAAGTTAACTCTAGAGAAATTGGTTACTGTTGATATTTGAATACAGAGCCCCTGGATCTCATTTTCCTCTTTTGCTCGTGTTATTTCAGGTGCTGGAGTGGCCATCACCGGTCAGAACTGGAATGGGTGCATTAGAGGGGCCATCTATTAACAGCATTGCCATGGATCCTGATCTACGTTATTTGGTTGCCCTCACTGACAAGAACATGGCCGTGGTTTGGAAGAGAGAAAGTCAATGAGCACAGTTGCTGACATTATTGCTTTGCATTTCTGCACTCAAGCTGAATTAATTGATCATGGTTCTGTAAGAAAAGCAGTTAAAAAGGAAATCAGACACCCTAATTCACCTTCACTTATTGTCTCAAAGATACAATCTAATGTAGTATCATGTTAAATTTGTTTAACTTATTTTTGTAGATGAAAGGCCACTGTTTTGTAACCTCTTTCATAATTGTATGTCTTTCAGTATTTTTTCTTGTTTGTTGTAGTTTTTTTAAACATTGTTTTATTTCAGAGATTTTCAGAATGAATGGCATTGTTCAAAACATGACTTATGTTTTTGTTTTAATGAATAAAATGGTGTCATTCACCATTTTCCTTATTTAAATGATTCCCATTTATGCCTGTTAGTGTTGTTTCCTTCTTTAGGGCTGCATTTTCCTGCATGTAAGATTCAACAGCATTTTGCAATATAACTATTAATTTAACCCATTAATTACAAGTAATTCAAACGATACCACATGGCCACTGGTACAAACATGGTATTGCCATGGTATACTTCTAAAATACTTGGCATGAACATAGTAACGTTATATGTCCTTTGTTCAAAATTGGTTTACTTTGATTAGCAAGATTATCGTTTTGTTTCTTTGGATAGTTGCTGATTTATAGTAATATCAATAAATTTCCTTGTCTGCAGCACGAATTAAAAAGTAGATGAATGATCAGCAAATTAAGTTTTATTAATGTACTCTTGTAAAAGCGACAGGTGTTACATGTGCACAGTAGCTGAAGAGAGAGAGAAAAAAAAAGGGGCTATCCAGAGCTTTAAGGCGCGCTCCGGTTTTGTGACGTCACAGTGCACGCGCTGCAGCTGACCATTTATAGAGCGCCATCACGTGAGTCTGTCAGTGAGAAGCTGGAGCCAAAGTGTTGGAGGTTCCGGATGCAGCCAACAGCCCAGAAGTCCATATTGGAGGAACCGCTTTTTATATTTGCTACATCGGTACCTTATACTTGCGTGTTCGCTACATTTCGCTTCGTTTTTCAATTTAGAATTTTTTGCATCATCTTTTGTTCACATTGGTGCAAGAGTTTCGAGGAGGACAGAGGAACAACAGTCCAAGGCAGAATCGTAGAGACGAGGAGACCCAGCAGAGCCAGAAAGATTGCCATCTTTATCTGTTAATCATCTGCATTTTACTTTTTTTATTTTACTATCATCACGTTCTGCCTCTCATGCTCAAGTCATCAATGTTTTTTATACTTTTGCAATCACGTTTTCTCATATTATGGAAGATGCCAGTGGAGCTGATGTGTTGGAGGGTCCAAAAGGAACCAAAGGCCCAGAAGTCCATGTTGGAGCCATAGAGACGAGGAACACCAACAGAGGGGTTCCATCTTGTACATTTGAGACATCAGTACTTCATTCTTGTGTGTTTACTACATCACTCTCCATTTTTCAATGTGAAATTATTTGCGTCAACAGAAAAGAAACAAAATCATAGAGACGAGGAGACCTAGATGAGCCAGAGATAAACAATTGTATCTTTTATTCATTTGCGCTTCATACTTGGGTGTTCACCACATCTCCGGTTTGCCAGAACCTCTTTGAGGCTGTCCGATAATCCTTCTCTATGGCCTCTCCATGTTTGAACTATAAAGATAAGCAACCCCAGCAGAGCCAGAGCGACTGAGGAACCATTTTTTATATTTGAGCCATCTGTAATTCATACTTGCAGATTCGCTACATTTCCCTCCATTTTTCAATTTTGAATCTTTTGCGTCATCTTTTGCTCACATTGGTGCAAGAGTGTCAAGGAAGACAGAGGGACAACAGACCAAGGCAGAATCGTGGAGACAAGGAGACCCAGCAGAGCCAGAGAGATTGCTGAGCCATATTTTATCTATTAGCCATCTGTGCTTTATACTTTGTGTCTGCTACATCTTGTTTATGTGCATTTTACTCTTTTGATTTATTTTTTACCATCTTCTCATCCATGCAAATTTTATTGTGCTTTCTTTTGCGAGTATATTTGGCTCACATAAATGCCATATAGTTCTGCCTCTCACGTTTGAGTCGTCAATGTTTTTTATACCTGTGCAATGATGTCCTGTCACATTATGGAGGATGCCAGTGGAGCCGATGTGTTGGAGAATCCACATGCAGCCAAAGGCCCAGAGGTCCATGTATGAATCAGAGTGACAATGAACCAAAGTGGAGCCATAGAGACGAGGAAGCTCAGCAGGGATTGACGAGCCAACTTTTATTTTTTAGTCATCTATGCTTCGTACTTGTGTATTTGCTACATCTTGTTCCATTTATTTGTTTTTATCATCTTGTTTACTTGCATTTTCTATTTTAAAACTTTTTGCATCATCTTTTGCTCACATTGGCGTGGCATTATTCTCACTCTCATGTTTGAGTCATCAGTTCTTTATACCTGTGCATTTGTGTCATCTCCTCAATTTAAGAAGGACCGCAGTGGAGCCAAAGTGTTGGAGGGTCCAGAAGCAGACAGAGGTCTAGAAGTCCATGTTGGAGCCATAGGAAGAGCAAGCCATAATCTCTTTCATGTGTATTTTGTTACTTTGGACTATGTTGCATGTATATTTGGCTTACAAAGCAGAGAAGGCAGTCAGTGGAGCCAAAATGTTGAAGGGTCCAGATGCAGCCAAAGTTTTAGAAGTTCATGTTGGAGCCAGAGGGATTAAGGAACCAACTTTTATATTTGCGACATCTGTACTTTATACTTGCATCTTCAATACATTTCCCTTCATTTTTCAATTTTATATTTTTATATCATCTTTTGCTCACATTGGTTGATGCAAGAGTGTCGAGGAGGACAGAGAAGCAACAGACCAAGTTGTGGAGACAAGGAGACCCAGCAGAGCCAGAGAGATTACTGATCCATCTTCATCTGTTTTTCATCTGTGTGTTTTACTTTTTTTTTTTTTTTTTTTTTTTTTTGTAGTTGGAACACACCAACTATACAATATACATAATAATTGCATTTCAAATTTTAAATGTGCCGGCCAGAGGAGGATGGGCCCCCGCTGATTCTTGGTTCCTCTCAACGTTTCTTTCTTATGCGTATTAGTTGTACCAAAGGAAGTTTTTCCTTGCCACTGTTGCCTTTGGCTTGCGCACAGGGGGTATGAAGGCACTGTAAAGTGTTAATGTATTACATCTTTCGCTGAATGTTAGCTGTGTCTTATTCTTCTACTTATCCGTGGGGACAGCAGTCCAAGCAGGGACGCCCAGACTTCCCTCTCCCTAGACACTTCCTTCAGCTCTTCCAGGGGAACACCAAGACATTCCCAGTTTAGCTGAGAAGCATAGTCCATCCAGTGTGTCCCAGGGGCCTCCTCCCAGTGGGACATGCCTGGAACACCTCCCTCGAGAGGCATCCGGAACAGATTCCTGAACCACCTCAGCTGTCCTCTTTCGATGTGGAGGAGCAACGGGTCTACTCTGAGTTTCTCCTGAGTGACTCTCTAATGAAGCGCTCAGCTACCCTGTGGAGGAAACTCATCTTGGCCGCACGTATCCCGGATCTCATCCTTCCTGCCATGACCCAGGACAACCGCAAAACCGCGTCTGCCAGTCCAGAGCTACTGTCCCCAACCTCCACGCTATGTTGCAGAGGCATGTTCCCCAAGACAGCCACACAACATCCAGAGATTTGAAGGACTCAGGGTAGATCTCGTCAGATCCCTGTTCCTTGCTTCGAGGAGCTTGAAGTATTCCTTTCACTCACATAGATAGTCGACTCACATAGATTCCCATATAGTCCACTCAGACTCAATGTCTGCAGTCCCTCTCAGGATCTGGTCAAAGCTCTGCGGGAGGTGGGAGTTGAAGACCTTTCTGGCGGGGCTCTGCCAAACATTCCTAACAGACCTTCACAGTATGTTTGGGCCTGGCGAGTCTGTCCAGCTTCCACCCTCATCAACGGATCCAACTCACCACCAGGTGGCCCCTCTTCACCTGAGTGTCCAAGACATACAGGTGGAGGCCAGATGAAACAACCACAAATTTGATCATCAACCTCTGTCCTAGGGTGTCCTGGTGCCCAGTGTCCATAGCTATAGATACGTAGCCATAGCTATAGAGACAAAGAACCCCACAAATCCTGGAGGGCTTTAATTTCCTTGCATTATCTTTGCATTAGAATTATTATTTTGAATTTTCTTGCGTCATCTTTGCCTTATATCGGAGTGAGATAATTCTCTTTTTATTAAAGAATAGCATAACAAAATATTGCAAATAAATTAATATTGAGTTCAGTGATGTCTAATCAAGTCTTTGTTATTTTAATTGTAAAGTGTCATAATACACCTTCTGAGCTGTGAAATAAAATACGATGTACTTGTGACATTGTAAAAAGAATGGCATCTACGCTAATATTAGTCCTGTCTCTTTCTCAATCTGTTTTCACAGTTTGTATCCAGACAAGATGGTGGATCAGCACCCAGAGATTATGTTCATCAGAGACCAGAACACCTAGATGCGCCCGTGGACAGATCACCAGATCCTGATGCTCACACACACACACACACACACACACACACACACTAAGTCATTCACACTATCTGACACAGCTGCGTTTAAAATTGAACTGGAAGTTAAGTTCTGGGCGTCCGGTCAGAGGAGAACTGACCCCAACTGAGTCTGGTTTCTCCCAAGGTTTTTTTTTCTCCATTCTGTATGGATGGGGTTTTGTTTCCTTGCCGCTGTCGCCTCTGGCTTGCTTTGTTGGGGACACTTAACTTCTAGTGATTATCGTCGAATTGATTACAGAGAGCGTCTCTGCATTTAATAACAAATTGGTCACTCTCGTCATTATACATCCCTGTCATTGTACTCTTCTACATTATACTGTACGGTGCTTTGATGCAACCTGTGTTGTTAAAAGCGCTATATAAATAAAAATGATTGATTGAAATGAAAAGGCCAATTAATTCAGCTTTTGCATAAATGAGTTAATTTTGTTCAAGTGTGCTATGTTGTTATTCTTATGTTTTTTTCCATAACCCGATAAAACTCAGTTATATGAAGAATGTTTATTGAATTGTAGTTTAAAAAAATAAAATAAAATGCAAATTTGAACTCTTGCCGTTCTTGCTGCTCATAACATATCAAATAATATGTATGTGTTGAGGGGGCAACAATGCAATGAAAAAATTGAAAAAAAAATTAAAAAAATTATCACAAATATTTTAGTGTTTTATTATTGCATGGTACTATATCATTTACCAGTGACAAGAACTCCTAAAAGCATACAATTATATGTATGTGTGTATATTATACACACACACACACAGATATACACAGTCAGGTCCATAAATATTAGGACATCAACACAATTCTAACATTTTTGACTCTATATACCACCACAATGGATTTGAAATGAAACGAACAAGATGTACTTTAACTGCAGACTGTCGGCTTTAATTTGAGGGTATGTACATCCAAATCATGTGAACGGTGTAGGAATTACAGTTTGCATATGTGCCTTCCACTTGTTATGGGACCCCCCATAACAAACATAACCCACCATAATGTTGTTTCCAAGCCCGTATGTGCCTTACTTTTGTAGTGTAACACAAACTAAAGTTATCCATAATGACAGTGGCCAACAATTTTATTTAATGCTTTTCCATACAACAAGTAACTCGACTGAGATGTGTCAAATTCATTCCACTAAAGAAATAAATTTAAGCGGTTTAGAACAACCTGACTGAGTGAAAAAAGAAATCACTTTTTCTGGGTGCGTCACTTTAAGTACAACGCTAACCATCTAACCTAACTGCTACTGGACGCGGATCATTTGAACAGAAACTTAAAATGTATAGGCTATCCACATCAACATGCATAATAACTAAAATATATTATCTTGCTTTTTACGTCTCTTTCTCTTCAACGTATTACATTTCTCATAGTGCAATCAGCGAGTGTTAGTCAAAGGAAGTACACCCTGTTCTGTCTGTCTCATTGTCCTTGCTGCGCCGTGAATCATTGGCTTTCAGTTGCTGCTGAGGTCGTGATGACCCACAAGCCCCGCCTCCGCTGCTCGCCGATTGGCTGACCACAAAGGTCTTCAGATAAACACCAGAAGAGACGGCTAATTTCACATCTAGAGACGTGATGGTGCCAGAGACGTGCCTTTGTGCACGAAAGAGCTCGCTGTGTCGGATGGCGAGGTAGACGGATTCTGAAACCAAGGGCAGGGGATTGAGTTTTCTTATTTCTGTTATCCAAGTGTAGAAATGCACGGTCGCGTGACAGGCCAGGCCATGGAGCTGCTGAGCAGCGGCGCGTCCAGGATCAGCGTGACCAGGCTCTTTCTGTCCACGCCAGCGAAAGCGGCCGATCCGAAAAGGTTTCGGTCTACATCGTCCATGTCCAGTTACACTGAGCTGGCTCGGGAGCGGTCCAAAACTGTTACTTCTTTCTACAATCAGTCTGCCATTGACGCGTCTGCCGAGAAGGTCAGTCACCATTTCCCTGAAGTTTCCATTAACTGCTGCCTCTTTCCCCCCGCGATGTAGGTCGACGCGCCGCAGTCTCCATCCATCCATCCATCATGACTCGGATGGCCTAAGGATCCCACTTTTGTGGGTCACCGCACTTAACGTTACAGTTTTTTTTACGTTAATTGACTCACTCTCGAATGTTTAATTTCAGTGGTCTAAGGGTATGATAGTATTTTCTGCCACATCCGGTGAAATGCCGTTTAGCTTTTAGTAGATAATAACGTATATTATCAAAACCTGTATCGCAAAACATTTTTTCCATATACCAGATAAATGTTAGTGGATGTATAGCATTAGTGCGCTTTTTGTCTTTTGTGCAAAACGGGTCTTAACAGTAAGGTTATTAATATTAATATTGCTTAAGCTGTGTGTTGATTGCTGTATTTTCCAGTATTGGGTTTCAGCGGTAAAAGAGACACTGGTCATACCAAGGGCAGCAGGTTTCATAAATGTGCCAATCGATTGGCTGATGCATTTTAGGGTGTGATTTTATTCGTTTTATATTAAAGGTGCTTCGTGTTGTGTTAAATCATGCTGGTGTGCACAGTATCCTTATGTAACCTGTTCTACTTTGAGCGTCTCACTGGGGACTGTGCTAGTGATTCAACAAAACCCAGTGTGATTACCTCTCGCACAGCTGCTGTCGTACTAATTGGTTTATTATGAATATTTCTATCATTTAAACAAGTAAAAAAAGTATGCACTCAAACAGCGATTCCGTTATTATTTACCTTCATGGAACGTTGACATTAATCCTGTGACCCTTTAATGGCGTGCATTGTCTGATATAGTAAGGATAAGGGGCTCATACTCATTGAAGGGGAAAACACCTCATTCATCAGTTTATTTGCCAAAAAATTTGGTTGAAATTCTCCAAATTTATAATTAAATTATATATTCATAACAGTACAGCAGAATACTTAAAATGCATCACTCTGTATCTCTCAATGATATGTCGTAGTAATGTTTTCATCAGATTTAATGATTTCTTTCATGTGATTTAAAAGGAGCCAGTGGTGTTTTACGTTGTTAAATCTTGTGAATTGAAAATATTAAATATAGATTTGTCCTTTGCTGCTGAACTCTCACGCACTCCCTTCACTTACACACAGGCCTATTAATAAAATGTAACTATACCCATAAATCACTCCATGGATAGTCACGTTTATAAGTTACAGATCCAGCTAGGTCCTATAAAACTGAATGGAATAGTTAATATTTCTTAAACATTTGCCAAAAAGGCTAAAACCTTGATTGATAGACCATTCACGTGATCGAACACTTTTATAGTTAAAGTAGATGCTATTTTTAACAGTAATGTTCTCTTCACAGCCTTCTGTTAGACTGACCCCAGCCACTATGCTGTATGCAGGGAAGTCTCCTGATGGACAACATATCCTGGTAATTACACACTCCTGTCCTCCATCCTACATTTAGTCCAACCCACGTTGGAGACGCTTTTGTAAACTAGTCATTTGTCAGGACAGAAACTGTGCTTTGTGTTATTTATGTTGATTTGTCATGGGATGCATCCCATTTATTTCTTTTTAATAAGTTGTGGTATTACGATACATTTATGGTGTTAAATGGGAATGCTGTGATACTTGCAGATAACATTTTTGCATACCATGGCATAAACCCGCGCACAAAGTACTTTTACTTAAAGAAATGTTCATAGTTAATACAGAGTTCTAATGAAGGTGCGTGTGATTTGGTTCAATACAGAGCAGTGCCAAGTATCTACACAAAGAGCTACCTGTTCGTATCGCCCACCGTATCAAGGGCTTCCGCAGCCTGCCCTTCATTATCGGCTGCAACCCAACCATTCTCCAAGTGGTGAGTGTCCTACATCTCTGGGGTTTCTCTGCTGTCATACATTGTTGTGATGGGTAGTTTTACCGTCTCTCTTACAAGTAGGTTTGTAGGAGAAGCTCCGCCCCTGATACTCTCAGAGGGGATATTAAGTGATGAGGAGCTGAGGCTGAGCATGTTCGATTCAGTGCCAGTCTTATCAAACCCCTAGTGTTCTGCAGTGACGTCTTGCTCAGCCTGACTTCTCTTGAATCCCTCAAGCAGAGTCCCGGTGTTGATTTATTTATTTATTTTTCCCCTTTTATTTTAAGGACAGAAAAAGGGCTTTGTCAATACAAGCATGTGTATAGTTTAGTGCAGAAAAATCTGCGTACCCTTTCTGTCTTATCTCCTAAAAGTACACTACTTTATGTTTGGTGTCAGTTTCAAGAAATCTAAATTTATTCAGCAAGGATGCATTATGAGAAATGACGGGCATTTATTGTGTTAACAATATTTAATACACACGTTATATTGCTGTTTCTATTAATCAAAGAATTACGAAAAGCAGGATTCTTTAAACAATAGAAAGTTCGCTTTCCTCACAAATGAAGCAGTTACTATATTAACTATATTCAGCTGTGATTTAATCTGGATTGATTTCTGCTTGGCCTTTACAAAAATTACATTTGAAAATATATTAAGCAGAAAACAGGGATTTTAAATTGTAATTGTATTTCACAATAGTTACTGTTTTTACTGGATGTTTGGTCTAATAAATGCAGGCTGTTTTCAGTAAAATTACAAAAAAAGCCCCCATTTTTGAACAGTAGTGTTTCTTTTGACTCAGATTGACTCAGTCAGTGACAACTGTTTTTAAACCATGTTTTTTTTAAATCATGCTTAACCGTTTTGTTACTTCTGTTCTTAATGTTTACTGTAAACCCGGCCTTCTGCAGTAGTTGGACTTCAGCTATCATTCTTATAGTGCCTGCTAGAAACTACTAAACCACTAGTAAAAAGGCTTTTTATTATTATTATTATATATTTTTTTCATGAGCTGCATGAACTCCACATATTTGTGTAAAAACCGACAATCATGTTCATCAGCATGATTTAAGAATAGTTACAGCTTTAAATTACATTTTGATTCCTAGACTTTTAGTGTCAACTTTTGGATCATGTTGTATGTGGTGATGTCCGGGCCTCCTTGAGCTACTAAAACATAAATAACCATAATGAACATTGCAAGCAATTCACGCATTCACGGTCCACTAACAGACAAAACAAACAGACAATCACCAAGTAATAAGCAGAAAGAGAAAACGGGTTCCCTCCTCTTTCTCCTCCTTGTTTACTTCCTCCAGCGAGTCCTCCTCCTTCTGTGAACTTTTACCTACATCTGCTTCAAAAAAAAAAGAAAAAAAGCCTCGTCTATAGCTTGTTTTGTTTCCTGATCTCACCAGTTGAGTTCAGAGGTCTTCAGAACAATTGAGTCTGCAGTATTAAAAGTGAATGCCGCCCTGCATAAATGAGTTGATTCATTTTTTTTCTTTTTGTAAATGTTTCTCAACAGCTTCAAGTCAATATCTGCTTAACCTACACTGCCAGTCATATATTTAGGCTATTTAGTAAACCCCTTATTCAGCGAGGATGCATAAAATGAACCAAACGTAATTTAAAATAAAAATGCTTGTTTTTTAAATTATGTTCTTTTGAGCTTTATTTATGAAATCTAATCCATTTGAACGCTGGTAATAATAAAGAAAGATTAAGAAAGAAAGAGAGCAAAAAAAAAAAGATTTGTAGTGTTTTTCATCACCGCCTTTGAACTGCTGAAAATGAAAATGGTCTGCATGTGAGTTGCATTCTCTGTTGCAGTCATTCAAAACATTCAGCACGTTTATGTGTTTCCCAGTGAGTCACTCCTTCTTAATTTGTTCCTCGAATCCGTAGAAGAATGTAAGCCATGCCCTTGTGGAGGCTTGGTGAGGGGCCAGGAATGGGATTCAGAGAAGGCTGAGAACACCAGCTCCAGGAACTGCACCAAAGCACATTTGTTAGCCATATATTGTGCTCAATAATTCTCTCTTCCTCCACAGCACGAGCTTTACATCAGGGCCTACCACATGCTGAGCGACTTCCCAGCTGTAAGTGAAACATGATC
The DNA here is from genome assembly GCF_018831695.1 of Puntigrus tetrazona. NCBI lineage: Eukaryota > Metazoa > Chordata > Actinopteri > Cypriniformes > Cyprinidae > Puntigrus > Puntigrus tetrazona. The sequence goes on along the minus strand of NC_056703.1, from coordinate 21,979,828 downwards.
AGACCCCTACATATTAATTCATAAGCAGCCTAGTCGACTGTTGACCAACTTGCAAATTTCCATAATTAATTCTGTAAGCGGAGAGGCCTGTGAGTTTAGGGTACAGATTGAGCCGCTGTAGAAGATCGTGTGGAGGTATCACCTTTCACCACTGAAACATAAGTCTTTGGTGAATATGTAAAATGCTGACTCATGATTATGGCAAATTTGAGTTTAAATGAAACATCCCTAAATTGCACAATATTTGCTGACTGCAGATATGAGACAGTTGAAGAGATTGCCATAATTATTGTAGTGGCTTGCACATTATGAGTCAAACTTTTGATCCACACTTTCTCATTCCGTTACTGTTGCATTTTCCCTCATTTTAGAGTAATGGTAAAATTAACACACATGTACACTGTATATTTATATATGTACATGTATCTATATATAGTGTATATGTATGTGTGTGTTTAAACAATGTAATCTATTCCTATGAACCAGTGTAGATTTTTGAATGCATTGTTAATATAGTATGTTGAATGAGCTTCATTTCCACTGTCTGAAATGTATTTTCTTGACCATCCATTTTTAAAAAATTGTAAATATTTTTTTAAATGTTTCAAAATAAGCATCACAAGAAACAAATTCATTAACATGCATTAAAACCGTTTTCTGTTAGCATAAATGGATTTATTTTTGTTTTTTGGCAAGAAGCCACATAATTAGGCAAAATACCAGTTAATACATGATTACCCTATCAAACTTTATGATTTTAACTATGACTGTAAATTATCTTACCCATGAAAGTTTAACAATTAATATTATTTTGTTAACTTTTGCTAAGCGAACCATTTTTTTGCAAACCATTCATTTCAGATAAAAGACCAGGAGACTGAGGCTCGGTACAGCAAACTTGTAAAACAGCTTCTTGATGATCACAAAGATGTTGTCACCATGTTGGCCGAAGGATTCAGGGAATGCCGTAAACACATAACGGTAAGATTTCAAATAAAGTTCACTGTCACCAGCATAATCTTACTGTATCAGCTTTCTGCGTGGTTCATATTGTACTTTTATATTTTGCCAATCGGACCTAGTTCTTGGTTTATTTGTTACATCATATTTGTTCAGGACGAGACTTTGGTTCGTAATTTCTTGGACACCACGCTGACGTCTCGTCTGGGCATCCGCATGCTGGCCACACACCACATTGCCCTTCATGAGGATAACGTACGTCCCTTGCTTAATAATTTAACACCACTACCATTACTTACAGAATTAGGGTGATTTCCAGCAATTAGTGAGGGATACATTTCTTTTTCCTTTTGCATTAGAAAAATTGCAATGTGCCGTGTACAGTATTCAAATCCATATTAGGAAACGTTTCAGTTCTTCTTTTAAATACCTACGAGCACGTGGATATCACAGCAGTAAGAGCAATGCAGTCTTCGGTCATTTGTCCTGTGATGTAAGTGTCTCCTACAAGGCAGCCAAGTGGACCACCAATATTTTCGCACGACCCACATGCATAGACTAAATATACAAGCGGAGACCCCCTCCCTGTTGCAACATACAATATTTGCTTACTTGTGGAGTCACTTGAGAGCTGTAATGGTTGTTTTCTAGTTGATTGCCGTAATTTAATCATGCCTGCTGTTGTACAGATAAAATGCAGGTTGATTTACTAAGACTGAATTACTGGAATAAATAAAGAGCAGGACTCCTCTTGTTCAGCTTTAATAGACCGAATATGTGCTTGCTCATGTTATTTATGTTTATTACTAAATTTCTAAATGGTTATTAAGAGTCGAATAAGAATGACTCAAAAATTAGATTTTCTTTTAGGTTAATTCAGCTCATGAAAAACATCAGAGTTTAACTATTAAAGACTTGAAAGCAATGCACTATAAACGCATTCTAAAGTTGTAAGATGTTTCATAAAATCGTTCTGAATACATACAGAAGTATAAATGATATCTATTTGCATGTTTCGTCTGTAGCACAGTTATTAGTCGCATTTCCCAGCTTTTGTACTGATGCTTACTGTATGATTTTGTTACTTGACATTTTTGTCCTTTGTGCCATTTCAGCCTGATTTTGTAGGCATTATATGCCGTCGCCTGTCCCCTAAAAAGATCATCGAGAAGTGGGTTGATTTTGCTCGGTGAGTGTGCTGTCCTTTTAGCTTCCTTCTGTTTGCCGTCTGCCTGCATCCTGCCGTCTGTTTGCATTTGTGAGTGCTTAAGAGTCGAGGACTATTTTAAGAGGTTATTGAGCTATTCTGTTCTGTTATCAGCTCCATTTACAGCGCTGTGTGTTTGTGCACTGTTTGCCCAAGAAAAGGGACAAAGCCCAGTTCTCATTTGTGACTGACCAAGATGAGTGTTAAAGGTCAATGTTGAACAACTGTTTATATGTATTTACTACTTCAACACGAGTTTAATGTGTCAACAATTCGTAGGGGATGATGTACCTGCGAGCATTTCTGTATATACTGTTGGGAATTTATAATGTTATCATTTCTAGCTATTGCTGTTAAGTGGAACATGTAAGAAAATATATTAAAAACGGCTTCATTATGAAGAAATGTTAAGGTTTAATGTATTTTCTGCATGCCAACAAAATTGAGCTTTTGTAAAATAGCGAAAGCAAACGGGATGCGTTTTCTGACGTCTCGGATTGTGAAATGTGTGAAAATTTGTGTATGTTTCCATACAGTTACAAAACACAATCTATAGAGAATGCAATTTCTACTTTAAAATGAACCAATTTAAATGGAAAACAAATATTCTCAGATTGTGTAATGAGTATGAAACGTATGCAGGCATGTCCGCTATACGGAGAAAGTTAATGAACTTTTAAATGCAAGGTTTATGTGTGTACTTGAGAGTATAGGCTATGTAGGCAATTAAAGGTGCATTATAATGATTTTAATTAACCAGAAAAAATGTTTAGCAGCCTTAATTGCATTTCCTAAAGATGATCACATAAAGTGACTCGCACACTTAATGTTGCACATGTTATAAGGGGCATGCCTTATAAATCATCTCATGTTAACTATCTAAAAAATGACCGATCTTACAGATTAACTTTTTTTTTTAAAGAGAGAATTACCTGATCTGCAGTGTCAAGTCTTTTTTCATGTTTCACCTGTGACTAGTTACTTTCAGTTGTACTTTTCATCAGCTGGTTGAAAGTTTAGAGGCTTTAGCTGAATTGTTAGCTTCCTCCTGGTTATGTCTTTGTTGAAAAGCATCGGGTCACAATGCTGTCACGGGTTTCATGAGGCATGTGAAGCCTCAGACGCCTGCACCAGCACTCTTATTTTTACCACTTATTCCAGTCAGTCGCTCAATCCTTCAGCCTACAAATGGACAGTGTACCTCTATTCTCATTCTGATCTGAGAGATCGGTTTCTCCTTCTCTATAATAAGACGACTTTCAGTCTATAGTCTGGTCCAGTTTGCAGCAGATTCTGCCCAATAATAGTATGTTTGTATGCGGCTTTCATGTGGATTGATCTGAAATAATTATCAAGCTTCATTATCGATTAGTTGTTACAGTCCTGAAAACGTTTCTGTGGTCATATGCAAGATCTGCTCTTCTCACGAGAGTCTGACAATTAATCTGCTGCCTCAGCAGAGCTGCCCTGTTCCTCTTCACAGTGGCATGATCAAAGCCTGCCCTCAAAAACCAGACAAAGGCCACATTTTGCTGGCTATTTATGAGACATTCTCTTTAATTAGTGTCAAATCATTGAAAAAATTGGTTTAGACTAAATGAAATGCTCAAGACAGCAATTAATTTACCAGTACTTGCATAACCTGGCGAGGCAGAAGCAGTAGCATGCGTCTCATTTTATTCGCATGTATCTACGTTTATTATGTATGTGTAATTGTTTTTCCCATTATCTTTCATTTAAAGAACTCTGCAGTACGGAAATAAATTTGCACGGAAAGGCTTGTAACGGTAGTGTAATGTCTTGATGTCCTCTGTTCTCATCAGGCGTCTCTGTGAGCATCAGTACGGGAACTCTCCACGGGTTCGCGTTAATGGCCATGTGGCGGCCCGCTTTCCCTTCATTCCACTGCCACTGGACTACATCCTGCCTGAGCTGCTGAAGAACGCCATGAGGTAACATTCCTGTCACATATAGGTCAATGTAACACATTTGACACACCTCTCCTACTATGCTATGTTAAACATCTAATCCTGCTGCGAGAGTCAAATTTGCTGTTAAAGTTTCAGTTGCTTTTATTTGGACTGCAGTGAGTGTTGTCTTAGAAGCTGCTCATATAGGCAATATTGAGCTTTTAGCGCTGTGATACAGCGGTATATGTTACTCCAAACAGAAATATGTCTAATCAGTTTCTCCTGTCTGGCAGTACATGGAGTTATTGTAGTGTAACGGCGTTTAAACACTATAGCCTTTGGTGAAATGCCAGGAAAAACAAGTCGCTTACATTTCAGACGTATTATGCAAGAAGCCTGGAATGGAATGTGAGTTTGGAACGTTCCTTGGTTGTACAGGATCGCCGGCCATTCAATCGGAGGCAGTTATGGCAAGCTTGGGTCATAGTGACCCAGCCGTCACTTACACTGAAGCTATCAAATGCCTAAAGCATTTCAGCTAAATAGAGGCACAGTAGTGTTCCAGATATAATGGTGAGGTAGTTATATTATAGCTCCGTCCTTGCTTAGAGTCTTTTGCTGAATACTGTCCTTCTGTAAATTATTGTTGGAAAGGTCACAGTGAAATAATATTCTAAACAAGTAAAAAGAAAAATGTTAAGGTTATTTGAAAGGTTTTGCATAACACATTTATCTAGATTTATGGTGTCAAAGTCATTTTAAAGCAAAGAACTTTGAAGTAGCTTTACTGGTAATGATTAATTTAGCTGGTTATTTTTCTCTTACTATGCTAACAAACAGAAGCTCCGGACCTTTTAGTTTGCTTAGACATGCACAACTATCATGCTTGCTGATATTGTTTTACCTTCTAGATGATAAAATAAGTGCAAGCATCTCATGGAGCTTGAGACTGGGCCCCCTTTTGACTTTTGACCAATACGCAACTATGAATACACATTTGCTCATATAACATATTTTAGAAAACCTAAAAATATAGTTGAAAGCTACTATGATGAGGACACACCTATGGGGTCTTTATAATTGTATCAATGAGAAAGCTGAAATTCCTGTTACAGGACATGTCCTAGTATAGCTCCCCTCGCAGTCTCTGATATTTGCGGTCTCCGTAGCGTTCGTGTAAGGTCACCCACACAGCCTGCCTGCCAAGTTCAGTCCAAGTTCAGTGGTACGATACAGGTTTTCTATGACGGTTGCAAACTATCCAAAACAATCCACAGATAAGCCTTTTAAAATAATCATGCTGAAAAACAACCTGAAACCAACATTTTATCACAAGGATCTCTATACAGTGGAGGAGAATGTAGGTCTATAGTTATTTTACAAATGAGGTAGAAACCTAAATTAAATTTAAATTAAAAACAGCCAATATTGTTTATTCTTGAGATGATCTGGATTCAATAAAAGTTAAGTTCTATCAACAGCACCTGATGTTTTTTTGCCTATGGCAAAAAATAGACTGGTTCTTCTGCTTCAAAAAAAGAACAGAGTGTTCACTTCATGTTTACTTCGTGCAGTGGGATAAAAATGAAACAAAAATTTGTAAAGCTAGTAGATTTAAACGTTGTGTGGTAACTTGAGACTAATGCTGCTAATATGATTGCTCGCCCTGTCTGTGACTACATAGGACTGCTAAACTCTTAACTTTCACAATACGTGCAAGCAGGGGTGAATATAGGAACGATTAAGTGCTTTTCATCCGTTATAGCATGACCATCGTGAATCTAGGAGTTTTTTGTATGGCAAAGTAATATTCTCTTGCTATAAATATAAATACATTTCAAGCCTTGGCTCAAATACCTCCAAAGCCCTGTATTGAGCTTGCCTTAAAAAGCGAGAGACGTGTTTCTGGTCTTGTTTTCGTGATTCTTTGTGTTTGGATCAGCTCATCTTCTCGTCGTCACTAGAGGACGGCATGTTCTTGGCAGAAGAGCAAGTCACAGTTGGTTTACAGAAAGTGACTAAAGACACTGATGCAGAGATACTCATCATATCCCTCTTTTATTTATTAATTTTTTCGGGCATGACTTTGCATTAAAATGAGTAGGGACAGTGGCAGCTGAAGAACTGCTTTGAAGATTGGTGGAAGTTTATAACTTCACAACGTTTTTCTTATGAATATTAGGTTTTGTTCAAAAAGTGCAGATTAGAGTGGAAAGTTCTGGTAGTGATTCAGCGACAGTCCACAAATTAAAGAGCCCCACTCAATGCCATGACAAGTGCAATCTAACAAATATTGTCAGTGTCTGTCATTAGTTCCCGATAATGGCTTGACGCTAAAAGAGCTTTGTTGCAAACTCAAACTATAAATCTGGCCCTTAGTGTTCAAATACAAGTATTTGTCCTAGCTTTATGGTAGTATTTTTAAGTCAGCACGGTATACTATATATCATAATACACACAAAGAAAATTGAATTTTCCACAATCCCTGTTGCAATTTCCTGCTCACAAAACTTCTTGTCATGTCTTATCTCACTTCTCAGTCAGAGGAGAAAGAAAGTTATTTCAGGCCTCTGCTGAGTTTTCATAAGTTTGTTATGATCAGATGTTTATGAATGGTTTTGTGTTCTTTAGGGCCACAATGGAGAGTCACTTGGACACCCCTTACAATGTGCCTGATGTTTTGGTCACAATCGCCAACAATGACACAGACTTTGTCATAAGGTAAGTCTGTAATAAATTAACGCTATTTAACCACGTCACACCTGCATGATAGTACACTGTATGACATTACATGCAAATGAGTTCTAAAATAAAATGGTTGCCAGTTGACCATTTACACTGAAACGGAGTTTATGTTGCTTGAAGTACAAAATTTAAATAGAGCGGAGTCAGATCTCTTTGCAAAACTGTTTGATTATTTACATGGACACTTAGGCCCCGTTTACACTAGAGGGTTTCGTTTTAGAATGGAAACTATCCTTGTTTAGACTGGTTTATACCCGACGTGTCCGCAAGTTCGCTTGGGTGTGCACGCCAAATATGACCTGGTCGCGGTGTTAGCGGAAATTTGCTTTGTGCAAATAATACCCAAGAAGTGTCAGTCGTATAGTTTTGAACGGGGGAAAAATGCACCGCTTACAAAGGTCGCTCAATCACAAGAAGCCCCGCCTTCTAAATAATATAGCCAATTACTGATCTGGACTGATCTTACAATTATTGCACAGTTGTTGTCAGATTTCATTGGTGATTTCAAATCCTAACTTTAATCGTAAGCTTAGTAAACGGTTTCCCATTACCAAGAGATAGGAACTGCACTGGGATGGCCGCTGAGTGACATGACTTGTCTTAAAGAGACTTTGCTTTGGGTGAGCACAACCTTTCGCGTTGCAGTGTGCACAACATTTTTTGTGATTTAGAGTAAACGGTTTGCACGGAACAAAGATTTGGGCTGAACAGGTACTCCTCTACAGACATCTTTACGATCCGTCTATGCTTGATCATAAAGACAGCCAGATGGCAGAAAGCTCTAGGCCAGTATCTTTTTTTTGACTTTAAGTTGACCCATTCTTCTTATTTTTGTGTACTTATATTTTCTTTCTAACGTTTCTAATACTTTTCTACCTTATACTGTACAGTGCTTTGATGCAACCTGTGTTGTTAAAAGCGCTATATAAATAAAAATGATTGATTGATTGATAGATAATAATTACAGTTTTAAAATAATAATTCACACATATACTTGTAGCACTGTAACGACTGCAAAGCTGTTCTCATGTCTTCTCATTTTATATAACATCACATGGGTAAGGTGCGGTTGATCCGCTGTAAACTCAGCATAATGGAGTTAATGCTTTTTCCTGGAAAGTGAAGCGTTTAGTTAGCAGATATTTGAGCTCTTCTTTGCAAAGAGACCTAAACATGTGGAGTGCTGCTGTGTTTCTAACCAGGTCCATTATCCCACTGTGCACACTTAGCGAGCTGGTTAAAACCACACTGAGCATATATACTTAAGATTTGTTTATTTTGTCATAAACCTATAGGAAGCATGAATCTCTGTGTCTTATTTGACTTGTTTCAGTGCTGTCTGGCGTCTGAAATGAGGATGCAAAGTCCTCTCTGTTTCTAGGCTTTTGCTCCAATGTAAATTCAGGCTGTATTTGATGTTTACAGTGTTTTAGAAGGTTAAAGGTTTATGAAACGGGATCGTTCACCTTTCAATTTCAACAGAAACGGTTAGGATGATGTTGAATGTCAGTGTACGTACAAATGTTAGTTTACATACACAAACATACAAGATTTAAGTAAGTTTTATTTTTTAAATATTTATTCAGCAAGAACACATTAAATTGATCAAGTAGGCTGTAATAATATGAAAACATTATAAGTGTCTTTACTATTATTAAATTAATGCTGTTCTTTTGACATTTTTTTTTATCTAAAAAAAAAAAAATCCTACAAAAATGTATTATGATTTCCACAAAATGTAGCTCAGCTGTAACATTCAAAAAATGGGGAAAAAAAACAATTGAGAACCAAATCATTAACATTAGAGTGATTTCTCAAGGATCATGTGATACTGAATACTGCTTTAGGAATACATTTAATATTGTTTTAAATTGTAACACAGTATTCACAATATTACTTGTTTTACTGTATTATTTTGATCAAATAAATGCAGCTGTGTCGAAAATAAGAGTAATTTCAGAAACATTAAAGGAACGCTTCTCTTTTTTTGGAAATAGGCTTATTCTCCAACTCTCCCAGAGTTAAAAAATGAAGTTTTACTGTTTTTGAATCTCCGGGCCTGACGATAGCACTCTTAGCTGTAGATTAGCGCAGATCATTGAATCTGATTAGACCAGAAGCATCTCTTTTAAAAATGACCAGAGTTTCGATATTTTTTTCCTATTTAAAACTCGACTCTTCTGTAGTTATATTGTTTACTAAGCTTGACGGAAAATACAAATTGGAGATTTTCTATGCTGATACGACTAGGAAGTATACTCTCATTCTGGCGTAATAATCAAGGACGTTTGCTGCCGCACTATGACCGCAGCAGGCACAGTGATTTCAATCAATCAATCAATCAATCATTTTTATTTATATAGCGCTTTTAACAACACAGGTTGCATCAAAGCACTGCATATCACGCAGTGCCTGAAAACAGCCAGACCCTCCTGCTTGTTTAGGGCAAATATATTTCTAGCAGGGAACTATTTTCCATAGGCGCTGCGGATAACATGCATGATATAAAAAGTGGGGTGTTCCTTTAAGTCTACCTGACCTCAAGCTTTTGAATGCATATGTGTAATAATCTAAGTCTCATAACGTTTAGGTTCATTTTGACTTTGCTTCAATATAGTTGTTTTGTGCAGCTTATATTTCATAACAACAGTAACGTTCACTTCAGACCTTGGGTCAACAAATCCTTGGCAAGCACAAAACACAAATATTCTCCTTTTATTTAACCACACTCACTGAAGTCACAGATTACTTCAAGATGATTTTTCTTCATATGTTCGAGGGGATGAGTTGTTAACTCGGCAGCGCTTTACAATAAGCTGTAATATGTTAATGAAAATTGTTCCTTGTTTATTCATGTTCATAATTCTTGTTTATAATGCTCAGTGCATTAACTAAAGTCTAACAGGGAAAACGCAAAGTAAAGTGATTCGCCTAAAACAGCAGAGTGGTGTTTGTATGACTCTGCAGGATCTCAGACCGCGGCGGTGGCATTCCTCATACCATTTTGGATCAGGTGATGGATTACCACTTCAGCACGGCTGAACAGAGCACACAGGACCCCCGCATGAGCAACCTTTTCAACAGCATTACCAACAGCGGCCCCCAGTCCGGACCCATGCACGGGTAAGAGGAGCTACACCTCTGTTTCAAAGGTTTGGTGAAACGGTTGGGTTTTTATGTAAATTATTGATAGACCGTTTGGGATCGTGTCTCTTTTTTTTCCCAATTATAACATGCTTTTCACCTCTTCAAGAGTAAATATTTATGCCTTGTCCACACGCAGCAGCTGACTTTGCAGATTCGGTGCATTCTTGCAAGATCAGGATAGTGGTCTGCTCTGCACGGTCCAGATGTAGCCAGTTTGATCTGGATCTGTTAGTTTAAAGTGCAGAAGACAAGATGGCTGTTAACATCTCTTTTTTTGTGTGTGTGCTTTGACTACTTATTTATTTGACACAGTTTAAGGTTTGAGTATTTTGATAAATCAGGATGGGCTGTGGTGATCTGTAATGGGATTGAAGAACGTCTCGGTGATGCCACTTGTTTTCTCCTTTAGGTTTGGCTTTGGTCTGCCTACGTCTCGGGCGTACGCCGAATACTTGGGGGGCTCCCTGGCCATCCAGTCGATGCAGGGCATCGGCACAGACGTCTACCTGCGTCTCCGACACATTGACGGCAAAGGAGAGAGCTTCAGAGTTTGATACCGTGGTCCGTTCATAGAGTTTTTGGTCCTTTTCTATACAGAAGATTTTAAGGCTCGAAGTCGAACCAAAAGCGGGATGTTCAGCAGTTGTCCTTTCACTCATATTACCCGTCACGGCATCAGTATCACATTTCGGATCACGTTTTCTGCAGATTATGGGTGTAATGCGTGCGAGTCGCACTGCGTTGTGTTTGTGTAGTGCACTGTGATTTCTGTAAAACTTTCAGCCTTAAGATTACAAAGTGATTTGATGATTAAAACCCATTGTGTTGCTGTCCACCGTCGGCAGTGGGACGAGTCCTTACACTCCAGACGCCTGCAGGAGACGCTCTTCAGTCAGCCATATTCTGCTTTTCTTCTGAAATAGGAGTGAATTGTTTGAACTTTTTGGAGATGCATGTTCGCTCCAGTGGCGAACGCAGAAAACTGCTAGTGAACACTGCATAGAGATCGACTGCCTTACGAAAAAGACTTGGTCAAAATATACCGTCTGTCTTGCTTTTGACATTTCACATTAACCGTATGAGCTTAAGAGTTTCTTGTAGATTTCATGCCTGAAGTTGTTTGCTAAAAAGGCCCCTGAGGTTATAGCACAGCGTAAAATAAACATAGCTGGGGTTTTTTTCTTTCTCTCTCCAGCAAACGGTGGTTATAGAGATGTTCATGTTTGAATGGGTGTTTTTTTTTTAACGACCCACCTGCACATGTGGTCTTTTCATCATTTTGTTTAGTTCATTTTCTAAAAGAATGCCAACTTGTTTGAGACTCTGCGAGACCATGAGATATATTTACCTGAATTCATTTGAAATTGACCCCAGATGACAAAAGTTCAACTGAAATACCAATTGAACTGCTGGAGGAGTTCACAATACATGTAGTACAAGTAATCCATAACGTTTTGTCTTGTAATGTTGTGCCTGTGGTTTCTTTTCTCTCTTTTTTTGAATCGATTTTCAGGAGAAGGAGCCTTGGTGTGTTTCCTGCTCATCTGTTCTGGATTTGTTGCCCCAGTTTGCCCTCTACTGGTGCAATCTGAGTATTGACTTTTGACTTTTAAACCAATACAGACGTAATGATGAAGATTTAGTGTAATGAGTGATGTACAGTAGGTTCTGGATGATTCAGGAGAACTAACATGCACATATTAAGATATTCCTTTGTTTATATAAAAGGCCAAATTGTGGCATGACGCACCCAGATTGATATCAAAGATGGGATCATTTTATTGTATTTTGTTTTCTTTTGATGTTGAGTTTGCATTACATAGATGCCAAATACGCATAGCTTTTTTGGGCATTATAAAATTCTGGATGAGAACATTTGTGTCTTTTTCTTTCTTTCTTTCTTTCTTTCTCTCTCTTGCACTGGCACTGATCGTACTGTGACTTTTTCTGGTTGTCGAATTTTGGGGAACTGTGCTAAAAGCAAACAGGACGGAAACTGACTTTTACTTCAAAGATTCAAGGTAGTTTGCAGAAAAGCTTTTGCATAATTTGCTTTGCGGCAGCCACTTTGTACTGCATACAAAATATGAAACCACAAATACGTTTATAATGCATATACTTTTACCTTTTGGGCAACTGTGGCTTTTATTACTTTTAACGACTGAATCGCGTTCTTAGCTCTAGATTGAACAGCACGGGGCCTGGCCGATCGTGTCTTTGGGGTAGGAGTTTTATAAAATAGTGGTTGGAAGAGAGGCAAACATTTTCAGGAAAAAATGCTTTAGCTTTAAAAAAAAACAAAACAAAAAACCTTTAGATACGAAGAGGCACACCCTCAACACGTATTAAAAAACCCACATCACGTGATAAGAGATCACGTGACAGTTACAGACGCCTGGGTAATTTATGCGAACCGGTTCCTTCGAGCGGTACAATTCAAGAACCGGTTCATACAACTGATTCAGTAATTATTTTATTTCAGCACACAATTTGCATTTTACATGGTCCCTCCTTGCGTGACGTGTTACCCGTTATAAACAAACATATAGTATTTCATGGTTTCCCTTTAAGTGTTGCAGCCAAACTTCGTCTCATAAAGTGTCTCTGTGTGACTCGTAAAATTGATCGTCGACATTTCTGCTCGGTGAGTGGATAAAACTTAGTCAAATCATAAGCAGATTTCCAGTAGATTCTATTTGTAATAATAATGCTTTTGGCTCGCTGTGAGTCATCGCAGAGACGGCTCTCGGTTCAGTAAACCGGCGACTCGAGAACCGCACAGACCGATTCGCGAACGAACAGTTCAGCTCGTGAACCTGCTTTGTTCAACCGACGCGTGATAAAGATCCGACTCAAAAGAACGATTCGCCGAGGAATCGGACGTCTCCGAGCGGAAAAGCGATTCGAGCTTGGGCTGTCAACGTCCATTTCTCTCCCGGATCCCGTCGGCTCTCATGTGGACGTGAACACAGCGAGGGATTGGCAGCAAAGGTGAGTTGGATGTGAGCTCAAAGACGGTTTCGGTCCGGCTGCGCAGCCTGTTCGGCGATGCTTTTGTGCCGTGTGCCTGTGGTGGTTCGGAAGGGAAGTTGTGTGTGTGCTGAGAGACACATCTGTGGCCTGGCGTTCATTGTGCCCCGATTTGCAAGTTAATAAGCCGACCTCACAGAAACACACCTAGTTTAGTCGTCTATGTCTGCACAGCCTTTTCCCTACGCGTTTACTCCGTCTCGCGTCTGACGCGGCGCTCAATTGCTGCCCATTTAAATAATAAACGCCTCGGGTACATTCATCTGTAAAAATACACACGCTGTGTAGGACTGTGGAAAGCGGCGAGGTTCACAAGAAGGTGCTGTTTAAAACATAAAGGAAATACCGTTCAGGACAGGGATGGTGTCCGCCACGGTAACATTAATGTGATTCTTTGACGCAGAGTGTTGCTCAAACATTATCATAGTGAAGTACCATGATATAAGTATCAGCCAGCCGCTGTAAAGAACTACAGATGTAAATATGTCAGCTTCCTGTATTCAGTCAGTTGATTTAATCTTATTTTATACGTTGTTTTATATTTTTGACGATACGACTGTGTCACTTAGTAGGTTAGAAAGATTAATAATCATCATTCTGCCTTATGAATGAACCAGTAAACGAAACCCATGAAATGGTTAACACATGCATACCTCTCTGGACTTTTTGAAATGAAGTGTACAAACGTGAACCAGGCCTGCTGAAGTGTTTCACTTGGCTACAGCCCTAGACCTGCATGAAGGGGATCAGAAAGGATCTTTTTCTATTTTATGTTTCACCAGGCTGCAGTAGAAATCAATGCAATACGGTTGCTGAGATGCACTTTATTTGCTTTCAGTGCAATTAAAAGTATGATGCAGATGTCTGTGAGGAGTATGATAACAGGTAAAGAAATCAGCCTGCAAGACATGGAGCTGGGTCTTCGGTTCAGTGTAGCTGAATGTGATAAGCTGTGTAATTGATTGTTCTTTATTGTTTTACTATGTTACTATGTTTATGTTTTTTTTTTTTTTTTTTTTTTTTTTTTGCTTTTTAATACTTTTTATTTATATAAAGATTTTGAGGAATAACATACAGCACCATAGAACCCAACACAAGATGAATTAGTTGTTAATTGTAATTAGTAATTATTTAATATTAATTTTCTGTTTACCCAGAGATGTGTGATGAAAACCAGTCCTAAAGCAGGGCAAGGCCAATCAGGTGTGTTTCTGTCATCTTCTGTAACAAATAGTAATAATATCTTCTGTAACCAATAATGCTATAATGATACCATGCCACTGAATGATTAACATATTCATATACCATGGTCTGTACAGAGTTCTTCAAAAGAATACCATGGAATTATCATTATTTATATATATATATATATATATATATATATATATATATATATATATATATATATATATATATATATATATATATATATATATATATATAAATTGCACTACAATGTTTATGATTATGCTAATAAATTGATATAATATGATAACAAATGTCATAAATCAGACAGCATAATACTGTTTTTGTACAGCTAAAATAACTAGAGGTAACTGACACTCGAAGAGCTGCAAATGACTGCAGTGCTTGTGAATGTTATATGATTTTATCTGTACAACTGTGATTGGCAGTTACTATGAGCAGTGAGCTCAGCGTGCCAATGGGCTCCCCCGCTCCCGGGGGCTCGGAGCGGGTGCAGGATGGCGGTGGGATGGACTACAGGGATTGGGTTCGGCGCAGCTATCTGGAGCTGGTCACCTCTAACCACCACTCGGTCCAGGCTCTGTCGTGGAGGAAACTCTACCTCAGCAGGGCCAAGCTCAAAGCCTCCAGCCGAACCTCAGCCCTGCTGTCTGGCTTTGCCATGGTGAGTGTGTGACGCTCTGTGATAAGTGTGGGCTATCAAACGTATGCGGCTCTTGTCATTACCACACACTCTTTTGTGGATTGTATTTCAGTGAATGCATCAGGAAGCTGTTGCTAAACTTCAAATAAAGGTTGCTGAAATTCTAAGAAGCGTCAGATGGTTTGAGGATAAGATTGCCTTGAATCATTGTCCGATGAAACTTTCTGTTTCTAACCACTTTTGGCAAAGACGGAGCGTGACAGTGACCACCCACTTGACCGGAAATATTGTTCACATTCACTTTCTCCATAGGGACTCCAAACATTCTTCAGTTAAAGAGTTATGAAGCCAGGCAGATCTGATATGAATTGTATTATTACAAACCTCGATTTGAAGTAAACAAAAGACTATAGCTAGTTCAATTATTATAATCCTAGCTGTGTTATTTTAGGACATAATATGCATGTAAGTGATCTATGGAAATTGACTGAAGTATAAAACACTTTATTTTGAGTTTATCCCAAAATATTCAGCCATAAATAGTGTGTAGTCTGTACCAATAGGCTGTTGTACTCTAGTACTCTTGTACTCCCCCACCCACCCCTTTTCCTTCCTGTCTACAATGCTGACCATTTCTAAAAAAAAACAAAAAACAAACAAACCTCCAAACAACTAAAAGAAACAAAGAGTGTGTAGGTCCCAATGATTCATGGGAATGAGCAGTCGTTATTGAGCTTAATTTCCATAGTATTTCCATTTTAATTTGTTGGCATTCTGCAAATAAGCACTTTTATTTAATTTAAAAAGTGTGTTGTTAGATGATTAATCACATATATATATATATATATATATATATATATATATATATATATATATATATATATATATATATATATGAAAAAGATAAGATATTTATATACAACATGAAATATTAGATAAATATGTCAATGTAGACATTCATTCATTATGAAAACAAAACGTTTATTTTGTGAATTTCCATTACTCCAGTCTTCAGCGTCACAGGATAACTGTACTATTATGATTTGCCTCTAGCAAAATCTTATCAATGCTGAAAAACATTGTGCTTTATTTATTTGTTTATTTTTTTAAACCGTACTACTTGTACTGGATTATTTGTTAAATAAAAGGGCCAAAAGAACAGTATTTATTTAAAGTCATTTGTAATGCTCTGAGTGACCATTACCGGTTTTATTTTCTATGAAATTTCTAATGTGTTTGTGAGCAGGTGGCCATGGTGGAGGTGCAGCTGGAGATGCAGTACAACTACCCCCGGGTGCTGCTCATCGCCTTCAGTGTGTGTACTACAGTGCTGGTGGCCGTGCACCTGTTCGCCCTGCTCATCAGCACCTGCATCCTGCCCAACGTGGAAGCCGTCAGCAACATCCACAATCTCAACTCCGTCTCCGAGTCTCCCCACGAGAGGATGCATCACTATATTGAGCTGGCCTGGGGCTTTTCCACCGCTCTGGGGATCCTTCTGTTCCTGGCTGAGGTGGTGCTCCTCTGCTGGATAAAGTTCTTGCCGGTTGACTCGGGGGAGCTCAAACAGAACTGCAGCTCTTCCGCCAGTAAGCCCAGCCACAGCGGCTGGCAGGCGGCTCTGGCCTCCACCATCATCATGGTGCCAGTTGGATTGATCTTTGTGGTGTTCACCATTCACTTCTACCGCTCCCTAGTGCGCCACAAAACAGAGCGGCACCATCAGGAGATCGAGGAACTGCACAAAATCAAGGTGCAGCTGGACGGCCATGAGCGAGGCCTGCAGGCGGTGTGAGATCCGGGGATGCTCTGAGCTTCGCGCAGTGTTTCATCGCTTGACTCTTCAAGCTTACAAGCACATTAAAACTCCTCCTTGAGTCTTTCGGGCTTCTTTTCAGTTTTCTTCTGAGAGGAAATGTTTTGTTACCTGGTGGGAGGATTGCTTGTGTAGAAACGGAGAAAGATTTACAGCATAAAGGCGCACGTTTACAAGATGTCTACCACAAGGGCTATTTATTTAGTATTTCTTTCAGCTGTAGGTCATTTAGACTTTGTGTTAAGTGCCATTTTCTGTTTTCATGCCTCTAAAAATGCATATCACAGAGCGGTTTGCTTTTAATATCCTTTGCCTTTTCTCTTCCTTTTGCAGTGCCATACTGAATCGGTAGTGTGCCACAGATAATGAGACCAAAGGAGTTGGTCTTGGATCCATTATGGATCAGAGCTGCCAGAGTCACTGCCAGAGTATCTTTTAACTGCAATATCCAGCTTTTATAATGTACATGCCTGTTTGAGCTTCAGTTTAAAGCGATAGCTCAATGAAAAATGAACATTGCAATGATTAATCGCCCTCATGTTGTTTCAAACCTCTACGGCTTTCTTTTGCACAAAAGAAGACTCTTTAAACCGATTTTGTCCATACTGAGAAGGTCCGTGGTTTAAAACAACACCGATCTTTGTTGTCATTCACTTATGACGTATAAGAAGGTGATGACGCTTGGGTGAGTAAATGACCGAATGTTCATTTCTCTTTAAGAAAACAAAAACCACAAAAAAAAGGTGATGCACCCCACGTATAGTTTGTCTGTGTTAGTAGTGGATCTATAATACTGTAATCTTCTAGCCTGCAGAGTTCTCATCCCAAACAAGGATTCATCTTAAATCTGTTACAGAAGTATCGCTCGTACTAGGCCTATATGTAGTGCAGTATTTTTAGCTTGGGTGTGAAATCTAGACGCTTTAGCCAGACTCACTGCGCGCTTGTATTTCATTGAAGGTTTTGCATGTGTGTTATAATGCACTTGTCAAGCACAGAGGTGGGGGTTTTCTCCATATTTCACACAAGGCCTATTGAATGTTATTCCTGTGGGCTACTAGAAGTTTCCATTGTCGTTGTCAATAACCAGGGTCAATGATGGTTTGCGCCAATAAATGACTTGGGCACAGTTAGTTATACAAATACTTGAGAAAGACAAACTGTTTAATGTGAACCAAGTTGGCAGTTCTATCGTCAAAGCTCAAAAATAAAGTCTGATATTGAAGACTATTGGAGGGAAACATTCCAGGGGGAAAAGAAGTCGGACCAATTTCTGCCTGCCTTAAATAATTAAACTGACAAAAGTGCACTTGTAGTATAGTCCATGGAAATGAGCTGTCTGTCTGCTGTTGGTCATTCAAAACACAATTATGGTTTGCTGCTTCATTTCATGCCTTAAGCATTAATTTAATAGAGTCAGTTCTGTAACAAGGCATATTGAAGCTCAGACAAGTGAACTTGACCAAAATTGTGTGTACTCTGCTTGTGGGGGCTTTAAAATGCACTTTTCTTTTCGTGTGTGTGGAAAAATAACGTTAATGTCATTTCTGACGGTCCTGTTGCATTGTGCCACACTATCAATAGATAAACGCATATCTAGTGTGAAATGTTTTTACGTCTAGAACATGTAGCCGACTATTATTGAAATGTTTTGTTGAGCATGTCTTTTCACACTCTGTCTGTACCTGTATGTTAACTTATGTCAAATAAACACAACCCTATTTTGTTTACTTCACATCCTTATTTATCTTTTCAGCTTCCAATGGACACTTGACTTTCAAGAACAGATTGCGGTTTTATATCTTGTTAAAATAACTGTATGAGCCGGCAGACAACCTTAAAAGACTAAATAATAAAGAATAAAAAATAGCTAATTTCATCTTTGTAGTACTTTTTTTGTACTGTTGTTACGGTTTAAAAGTTTCTTCTTTTGTAAAGATTGCTGTACCACAGAAAGTTTGTATAAATTAAAAAACAATTGTGAAATGTGCTTAAATTCCTTAATGTTAAAATTAAATGCAAAAAAAAGTATTACATTATGGTGTAAAAATTGGATTAATTTTCTCTTCACGCAAAATATAATGCCTCTCAAACAAGAGTGAGATTCACATTAGTGCATGAGACTGATCCCGGTCAGTATCATGTGAATGTTCAGGTTTCACAGCTGTGATTGGCAGGCACACATGAAGTGAGTCCGCGGCGATACGCTGGCTGAGAAAGGCATTGCAAATCAGATTAAAGCAAGTATGCGAAATAGCTTATTTCAGCATTGCATAGCATGAATACCGTGCATTGTTTACAAATTGTCTACACGAAACATACTTTCTGCAAAAGGTATACTACGATGCAGTGTTCTCCAAAGTGACAAATGCACTGGAAGTAATATCTGCCACAGAATATTAATTAGACTGCAGAAAGATACGTAGAGCATTAGTTTTTCACATTATATTGCAGCATACCTGCAGTTAACAGTACGCTGACTACACAAAGCCAACTTGGGAATACCTAATATTCTTCAAAATATTAAAACACGAATGCAGGGATCCTCAAATCTGGACGTCGAGATCCACTTTCCTGCAGAGTTTAGCCCTAACCTTAATTAAACACACCTAAGCATGCTAATCAGTGTCTTCAGGATTATTAAATTAGAAAATCACAGGTGGGTGAGCTGACGAACCCCGCACTAATGATTTATTAATTCAATGTGGGTTGAACTGCTGAAAAAGCTCTCGTTTCTAGTGTTTAATAAATCACAAATGTCCAAACCAAACGAATTAGCAGCCAGGAGTTTTATAGCATCCTAACTCTCTAAATTGAATTAACTCTGTAAGTGACTGATGATCCCTTGGGCTTGATTAATAATTCAGGTGAAGCTGTGTTACGCCACAGGCTGATGATGATGAAGTGTGAACAGGTGTGTAGAAGGCGTCTCTAGTGACTGCACAAACTATAAAGGTTAAAAGACAAAAGCACTTGCATTGTTATCTAATCAGTCAATGACTTGACAGCGGTTTTGAAAGAAAATACTCTTGAAAACCAGTTTTAAGCAGGATTCTAAGCTGTTCAAAGTTAGAATAAATTGCAAATAACTAAGCATTTATTCACCTGGGGTGTTTTTTTTTGTAGAGAAGCAAACAGGTTTGGAGGGAAAGTTTGGATTTTTGCATTGGGTTACTTCAGTCATGAAATTGTTTAGGTTTTGCTTAAAGTGTTTGTCGGTTACTAAAACTTTGGGAAATGATTTTGCTTAACTGTTGAAAATGACCTGCAAAGTTCCTGCAGCAATGATGAGCGAAAGAACTTGACTGACTTGGTATTGCTGCAGCTTGGCATCATTGACCAAGATCTGATTGACCAAGTTTAATCTTCTCTCTGAGCTGCTGATAACTCATGTTTGAGCAGAGACACAAACTCGAACCGCTTTGCTTTAATACTACAAAGGTAGAGTTGTTACTCTTGAGCTCTTAACGTCCTTATTTTGTTCTTTCTTAACTGGTGGCACGTGTTCTGTAATGCTGCAGTGTTTCAGGGAGTTTTTAGGGAGCGGTAACGCGGGTCTCATGGGTTTGGAAAAATTCCTTGGCCCTATTTTTAGACTGATATTCCCAATGTACTGATTCTGAGCACGCTGGTTTAAACACTCTTGTTGTCTCAACACTCGCTGTCCTGGGCCCGCTGAGTGCAAAAGGAAAATCTCCATAGAGAAAGCAAAGCTGGGTTCTGAAGTTAAACAGGCTTTTTTTTTTTTTTTGTTGATTTGGTTCAGCTCACTGATCGCTGTTCTGTCGAAATATGCTTTCGGTTGTTGAGTGACCGTACCTGCTTGTTTAAACTAGACTGTTTACTTTACTCAAATATACATAAGCTAAACCAACCAGGTTCTGCAGTGATGTGTTTTTAAAGACCAAACTATATTTGCTTCCCCATGGATTATTGCAAATCCTCACCATAAGCTTCCAACAACTCAACTGTAGAACAAATACAATGAGACTCTAAAAGTAAACTGAGTAGACGTGTTTTTATCAACATTAAATTATATTTAAATTTGCATAATAAAAATGACGTTTAATATCCCCAATAACTACCATTTGTTATCGGCAGCCTTTGTACAGGAAAACACGAAACTACCCAGAGCTTGTGTAAACCGCAGGCTTTATTTCTGAAAATGTACCGCAAACCTTTTCGGAAAAACCTATTAACTTCAAGACAACGAAACCACTAGCGGTAAAGCGCAAACTCATTTCCTGGTTTTGACCTACAAAAAAATGTATTCAAATGCTGCATTGTGACTGGCATTTTCTTGTAATCATTTTGAGCAAGCTGAGTAGAAGGGAAGATGGGTGGAGGGGTATAGAAAGAAACAAATGGACCGAAAGGAAAGTAGTTTCCTGCACCTCCATCTTGAAGATGCCTCTATGTTTGCATTGTCTGTTTCTCAGGAGGTCAAAAGATCTGAGGTTCTTTTCATCCTTACAGTTTGTTAGGATAAAACTATATAACAATCCGTTACATTTGAATGCATGTCACAATATGAAAGAAAAGATCTACCATTAGTTACAAAGCACTGCAGCTTTAAATAAGAGTCGGCAATATATATCTGTACAGATTTGATATTTATTTTACAAATTAATGAAACATATCACAAAAACTAATTTTAAAAAATCATTTTAGTCTTCCTTAGGATGACAATTAACACAAAAGCTGTTGCTCACCTGAACAATGTGCCATAATTATGTTAAAGCAGAGGCAGATCCACATTAATAATGCATCTCGTAAACAAAATGAACCAGACTTGAGGAGTCTATCCATCAGGTGTGTATATTTTAATGAGGTGCTGCAGTCCCGAAGGGTACCCAGTGAGGGGACACCTGTGATTAGCTTTGACATACACATATATACACTTGTAACAAAACACGTAGCCTGAAGTGGCCAGGGCGGTGTCATTGGTGCGGACTTTCCTGCAGAGCGGGCAGACTTTGATGTGTGTGTGTGACGTCTCCTGGCTGTGAAGGTGGAGAGGCGGCGGAGGGGTCGGGAGGGAGGTCAAGGACTTAACGGTGCTCTGGTTCTCGGATGAATACCACCACTCTAGGAACTGCAGGAAAAACACTCCAATCGAGAGGCTGGTCGACAGAGACACAGCCACGCCGCCAACCGCTGTAGAGACCAAGCGCTGACATTTCTCTCTAAAGCTGAAAAGAGAGGTTTTTGCTTTAGTCAAACCTCTTTATATTTTGGTAAACCTCAAGAAAACAACGTCACATAAACTCACCTTTGACTGGGGCTCAGTGCCGGGTCTGATGGCTTAAGATCCAGACAGCGTATGTCATTAGCCGTGAGATATGAGAGTTTAACCCCTGCTAGCCACAGAAGCGGAGAATGTGTTCGTGTTTTGCCGAAAACATACAAAAGCTGGTGGCAAAAGACCCAGCCATCCCAAGCCATGCACACAAAGGGGTACGCAGCCAAAAAAGCCCTGTACAACTTCTGCAGGGAGGACTGAGGCAAGCGGATGGAGAAATCGTCCTCGTCTCTCTGTCGAGCAAGGATTTTTTCCAGTTTGGTGTGTAGGTAAGGAAGGAGGGCCAGAAGGAACAAGGAGCGCCAGTGCTGTCTGCGCCGGAGTCCCAGATGAGCCGCACCTGGGCCGTCTTCTCCTACACGCTTCAGACCGTAAAAATTCTCCGAAAACGAGGCGCTGGTGCGGGAAAGGAAATGGTGCTGCAATAACATGTCCAGGACGGCATAAATCTCATCAAACCTCCTCCAAAGAACTCCATAGCGAGAAGGGTTAGACGTAGCAAGGATCTGTGGACAGGGTTTACACATCAGTGTTATTCAATGCCAGTAAAAGCTTATTACTATACTATAAAATATATATCCAAAAATAGAAGTATGTTTGCAACAGTACACTGGGGGCACGTGAAAATGTTTAGAGAAGAAATGCTAAAAAGAAAATTAAATTAACACCAGATTAAAATAAACTAAATAAATACATAATGTACAACATTATAAGATTATTGTATGTAGCTTATTTTAGCCTAAATGTTTTCCAACTGATGATTTATATTTGTAAGTTTTGTTTTTTTTTTTACAGTACAAATTCAGCCTTTATACAAGAAACTCTAAAGCTAGATGTGTTTTATATTTTATCACGAGGATCCATTACACCAGAAGGTTCATATTTGTGGGTCTGTGGCTTCTAAAAGATTAGCCCCTGGCTAATGCAATGCTCAGACATTTATGGTAATTTTCTGTTATTAAATTCAAGTTCGTGCATGCTATATGCTATCTGCTATTCAAGCAGTCCAATTCAGCCGTTCTCATACTTGCTGAAACCATTGCATTGTGGGATACAGGTTTCAAACTGTGCTTTTGTATGGGTTGTATTCTGCTCAAAATATATTAGTGGGTCATAAGGCATTCAGTGCGTTTAAGCACGCTATACATATACACCTGCTAGTATAGTATTTCCCACACAGTTTAGGTCCTTGTGATTCACTTTACAATCTGTCAGGCATATTACAGCATGAAGCAGCACAGATGTTTGGAAGCGTGATTAATCTTATCCCATAACGTCAAGCTAATGTTACCGTACAGTGGTGGCAAATGCAGTAAACGCGCGAGCGGCATACCTTCACAGCATGCAGTAAAGCAGGTTTAACAGCACTCATCAAAGAGTCCTGAGCTAAAACCTCAAACACGGAGGGTCTGTCTTCAGCTGGAGCCGCTGTCGTGAAATGTGCTCCTCGCTCTGCCATTACAACACAGGCACGGAGAACTGGCCAGTCCAGACAACAAAGCGACAGAAAGTCTTATAATTAGTCTTTTAATGGTAATATTATCATGGTTTTATTAAGCAAGGCAGTTCTGGTAGCGAAAAATCGATGTCACAACCTGCAGCAATACTTTTTCTTGTTCCTGTGACTTATTCTTATGTCGCTTTTAAGGCAACAAAATAGGTTCACACTGCCACCTACTGTGCTGGGGTAGTTTATAAAATATTATCTTCTATCTCTCTGTTAATGATTCGATTCTCAAACAACCAGGAAAACTCATTTAATATATTTAGTTCTGAATAAATAAATACATGTTTGCATTTTTCGTGTGGTCATTAAATTGTACATGCAATTAAAAGGGTTTGATTCTTTTAGGTCTTGTTTTAACAGCACACGCCTTCATATGTAATGTGTGCAGTGTTAGAAAAGTGCACTGGCCACTATTCATAGAAAGCCGTGGAAGTAACATCTACACAAATGTATTTATACATTTCCTAAACACAAGAATACATAAACAAGCAGTTTTAGTTGTAGAATGAATGAACCAAGAGTTACATAAAATAATGTGAAACTTGAGGAAAAAAACTTCTTTTGGGAACTCTCTGTGGGTATGTGAAGCTCACAACTGAAGGTGATGAATGAAGATGAACTTTGTTCACTCCTTAAACAACTTTGAAGGATACTGATCTTCATCATCACACTCAGTGGCTGATGAGGGCAGATTTATACAGAAGATATCTTTCAACAGTTCCGTACATGTGTTTCGTCTGCACAGAGAAGCTAATTCACTGAAAGTCTTCTCGCTTGGAGGGCGTCGTTTACTGCTCCTCTTCAGCAAGGATCCTCGCAAAAAAAAAGAGAATCCCTTGTCACGCTGCGAACACTTGTAACGCTTTTCTCCAGTGACAGTCATCTGGTGCCCTTTCAGTTAAGTGTATGTAAAAAAGGACTTCCCGCACTTAAAGCACATAAAAGACCTGACAGAGCCGTGTCTTTTCTGGAGCAGTTTAAAAACGCTCAGCAGATTAAAACTCTTATCACACAGAGGAAACGCATAAATTCTGATCTTGCCATGCATTCTGAGGTGGTTCTTCAAAGATGTTTCTAGATTAAAGCCTTTGCCGCACTGATGACAGTGAAACGCTTTCTCTTTAGCATGGGTGTGTAGATGTAATTTCAGCGCGGTGCTATGTGTGAAACTTCGACCGCATTTATCACACTTTTCTCCGGTGTGGATTTTCTTGCGCACCATAAGATTTGATCTCTGTGTGAGTTTCATGCCGCATTGTTCGCATGTGCGCGGCTTTTCTCCGGTGTGCACCAACGTGTAGCTTTTAAGGGATTGCTTCAGAGAGAAACTCTTTTGGCAGTGATCGCACGAGTGCTCCTTCTCTCCGCTGTGGACGAGCATGTGTCTTTGAAGGTGTTCTTTCCGTGTGAAACCCTTCCCGCAGTCCTGTCATGTGTTTCCTAAGATGTATTGAGCATCTGAAACTGTCCCCGCACAGATCGCATGCATGTGGCTTCTTACCACTGTGGACTTTCGTGTGTGATAACAGGCTTCTTTTAATGTCAAAACTCTTGGCACATTGATTGCATGTGAACAATGTCTCTCCGGTGTGGGACTTCGTGTGTCTCTGAAGGCCGTCTTTTCTAGAGAAACTCTTCCCGCAGTGATCACACGAGTATGGCTTCTCTCCGGTGTGAATTTTCACGTGTTCTTTAAAGTGTCTGTTGTGTGCGAAACTCTTGCTGCACTGATCGCATACGTACAGTTTGTCTTCTTCGGTATGGATCCTCATCTGCTGCCTAATAGCTTTTTGGTGTTTCTGCTTCTCTCTCAAACAAATACCCTTGAGAAGTGAGCTGCTGGCAGGTTTTTTGGCTTCTTTTTTCTTTTCTTGTTCACTTCCATGAGGTCTGGCATTACAAATCAAAAGAGATACCAATAAAAATTGAGCACCACAGTTAATGTATTTACAAGACAAACATCTTATCACGTTTTCATGTTTGATGTGCAATAACTGCACACGTGTGCATTTTAAAAGCATGATTTGTAATGCTAAAACAATAATTCTTATTACAATAAAAAAAAATTATGGTATATTACAGCTGCTTTGTAATGTCTCATTCTTTTTTACATACTTATAGCTCAAGAATGAGGAGAGTGGTCTTTTGAAGGCCCCTTTAACAGAAATATGTCAATATCTTTTCTCAAAAGTCTCTACTTAATTACAGAGAAGAGAGTGGTCTTTTGAAGGCCCCTTTAACAGAAATATGTCAATATCTTTTCTCAAAAGTCTCTACTTAATTACAGCAAAGGAAGTATGTAATTCATCTTGATATTTTGTTGTTTTAGCACTGGAAGTTTGGACACCCACTTGAATTATGCTAATTACAGCATAGCTCTATGTTACAGCATCTTCAAGCAACATCCCTTCATAGGTTACTTCTCAAACAAGTGAGGCTGTCCTTCCTAGACCAGTTCTTTTGAGGCATCTAGGCTGGACAACCTCACATCTCTTTAATACTTGAGCTTAGTGTCCATGAAGTCCCCGTTTTAACGTTGCTCGTTCACATATCAGATTTAAAAAATATTCACATTTTCAAAAGGCGGACCTAGATGAAACGAGTTAGATGATTTCTAGATAGAGTGAGCAGCGTGTCAAAACTAAATTTGCATTTGAAATGAGCATTTCTTTCAGGCTGATTCATTCAGAAGTGAAGTGAATGGTTCTTCGTGAATAACCCACTGAACCATTAGTCTTGTTTTTTGAAGCGGATCATCACCATCAGTGTGTGACATCAAGGTCCCCCCAGAGCGATTAAAGAGCAGACTCTGCGAGCTTTTGAATCATTCTCAGGATATTTAATGTCATAAATCAATCCGTGTGCAGCGGTGCTTCAAATTCAACCCACCGGTGACCAGAGGTGTCAAATACTAAACTAATTTTACTTGATTACTCTACTTAAGTATTATTTATATATATATATATATAATATAAATATATATATAATATATAATATAATATATAATATATATAATAACGTGACAATGCTATTGTGCAGTATACTAGGACGTGCCATTTTTTCCAAGACGCGTCCTTGCCAGGATTTCTGTACTGCAGAGTTTTGAAAACAAACGGTGTCACACACCGACCGGTCTGCACGCAAAGACTTGATACTATCTACCGCCGCGTTGTGTCTAATCTTGTGAACTGAGTTAGTAGTACTCGCAGGACTTGTATAGATTCAATTTACAAAACAAGAGGTGCACGCCCACAGCTGCGCACCCCATCAAAGTGCTCCGTCCGCATCCGGTGTAACCTCCGTGTGGCTCCGGTCTGAAGCGTTCGTCCCGTCCGTTGGTTCCGCGCTTCATTTTGTTTTTCCGGGTGCGCTCCATCTTCCAGCGCCGACCAAAAGCAGAGGCAGCAACCGCATCTCCCATCTCGCCGGGAAGCGCTTCTGTAATCGAGGATTTTCCTATATTGCGTCGATTCTTGCATCCTTTGTGCGTATCTGATATTTTGTGTTTTTATCGCTCTGCATTATAATTTAGATGGGACAGATGTCCGTATTTCAGTCGATAAATGTCCTGCTTCCAAGGTTTTCACTAGCCTAGCATAGCTGGATCATTTTTGGGTCACGCCCAATTAATAAACTTATCAGTCATTACATTTGTGAAGTACAGCTGCAAATGATAAGTCGATGTATATATTTTAGTTGATATAATCCGTTGTAGTGCGAGGCTGCGTTTCTGTGTTGTTTGTTCATGTAGCAAACGGTCTACATAACTGTCTGATGAATTCCGTTGTAAACTGAGAATTACAGGCATGTTTCGAATTTGTATCTGTATTCTAATTTCATGAAAATTGACAGGTGTCAACGAAGGATATTTTAAGAATATACTGTTGCTTTTTGCTTCCTTAAAATGTCGATATGTGAATGTGCTTTATTTCCTCTTCTTCAGATCTGAGAAGCTGTCAGAATGACCGACTCCAAGTATTTTACCACCAACAAAAAAGGCAAGCAGACGGCTTGAATTTGCTAATTTACTAATAGTAATAGGATTTAAAAAGAACTGATTTACAGAACGGTTTACACACAGACTGATAAGATATTTTCTGTATGTTATTTTAAACCGTGTATGTTCACTTCTGGTATTTAATTGATATGAATTTGGGTTTGGGAGAGAAAAATTACAAAGAAACTCAAAACCAAACTTCATGTAAAAGTAAGAATTTAATGTTTAACGTAATGACTGCAGTGTATTCAGATCTCATTATATACTTTTAAATGATAAAATGAAACAGCAACAT
The DNA here is from genome assembly GCF_018831695.1 of Puntigrus tetrazona. Lineage (NCBI taxonomy): Eukaryota > Metazoa > Chordata > Actinopteri > Cypriniformes > Cyprinidae > Puntigrus > Puntigrus tetrazona. Next base: position 21,952,063 of record NC_056703.1, on the reverse strand, counting down.
TACTACTTAGAATTTTATAAGTCCTTTATTGACTCCAGATCCCTCCACCATGTAATGTAAAAACTCGTTGGAACTCAATTATAAAAGGTAATATGTAACTCTGACTAATTTTAGGGGTAATGTTATAGGGCTACATTTGGATCCAGAGCACTTTATTGATCATTTCTGATTAATTGATAAGTGAGAATGTTGCTATTTTAAGAGCTAAAAGGACAGGTAATTATTTCAAGGATTGGTAAAATAGAAAACAAAGTTTATTTGGACTAAATGTAGTGCAGGACAATTGTGAATTTAATGCTTTTCTTCTGCTCTGTAGAGCTTGTGTACGCATTAGCCTCTGAAAACAGGCGTCGGATGAGCACTAATCAGACTACTCTCGGTTACAGGTGAAATCTTTGAGCTGAAGGCCGAGCTGAACAATGAGAAGAAGGAGAAGAGGAAAGAGGCAGTGAAGAAAGTCATTGCAGCCATGACAGTGGGCAAGGATGTCAGGTGCTTTGACTGACTCGTTTATCACCATTACTAAATCAGACTTCCCACATTTCTTAAAAGACCATTATTTTGACCCTGATGGTTAAGCTAATGCCTTTTTGCCTGTTTCTTTAGTTCCTTGTTTCCAGATGTGGTAAACTGCATGCAGACGGATAACCTGGAGCTGAAGAAACTGGTTTACCTGTACCTTATGAACTATGCCAAGAGTCAGCCCGACATGGCCATCATGGCCGTTAACAGCTTTGTCAAGGTGAGAATTGATGTTGGAACAAATTTTAACATAAGCGTATCCATTTAATCACATCCAAAATAAAAGTGTTTGTTTACATAATATATATGTGCATATTCTGGATATATATATATATATATATATATATATATATATATATATATATATTTTCTGGATATTTAATATATATATATATATATATATATATATATATATATATATATATATATATATATATATATATATATATATATATATATATATATTTTTATATTGTGTATATAAATATATTTTAATATATAACCTTTTTTTTCTGAAATATACATGCATGTGTTTGTATTTATATATACATAATAAATATACACAGTGTATATACACATATATTATATAACCAAATCTTTAATTTTGGATGCGATTAATTGTTTGACAGCACTGAGTGTACTATGGTTTTGTAAAATTCCACCAAGAGGTCTGAAGTCACTTTTTCTGTCTTTTTTAGGACTGTGAGGATCCAAACCCTCTGATCCGAGCTCTGGCTGTGCGTACAATGGGCTGTATTCGTGTGGACAAGATCACTGAGTACTTGTGCGAGCCTCTGCGAAAGTGTCTGAAGGATGAAGACCCCTATGTGAGGAAGACCGCTGCAGTGTGCGTGGCCAAACTGCATGACATCAACGCCCAGATGGTGGAGGACCAGGGCTTCCTGGATTCTCTCAGGGACCTGATCGCTGATTCCAACCCCATGGTTAGACGCTTTTGATCTGATTGTTCTAAATGCATATGTCTTCATTTACAGTTATATACTGACAACTAATGTTCACATAGGTTGTGGCTAATGCAGTTGCTGCCCTGTCTGAGATCAGCGAATCTCACCCCAACAGCAACCTTCTGGACCTGAATCCTCAGAACATCAATAAGCTCCTGACAGCCCTCAACGAATGCACTGAGTGGGGCCAGATCTTCATCCTGGACTGTCTCTCCAACTACAACCCCAAAGACGAGCGTGAGGCCCAGAGGTGAGGGGACAATAATCCTCATATTCATTAGTATTGGACAACCAAATTATTTTATGTGTGTGCGTGCGCGTGTGTTTGTGTATATACATGTATATGTGTGCATCGTATGTGTATCAGCAAGACTTAATTGTGGAGAAATTATTCTTTAGTTTTGTACCCTTTAGGCTATTTTATTTTTATAGCACATTTTTCATACCTAAATCAATTTTAAAATAGGCCCATTTTGGGAAGAAAATGCGAAAAAGTGTTGCTTGTTTGTAGAGCATCACAATTTAGACAAAACTATGATTATAGCTAACCAGTATAACTAAAATTATGATTATTATTGTTACTATTATTATTATTATTATTATTATTATTATTGAAAACATATACAATTTATACAGATTTCTGTAAATGTAACATTTTAACATAAAATCATATTAAAATGTTATTATAATAAATATTTATTGTGCAGTCCAAACGTATAATAATACTAATATGTATAGCTGTCTTAATTTTCAATTCAAATCATTTTCAAATATTAAACCACTAAGATTTATTCAGTCCGAGGCATTTCAGCAAAACACACTATTTCTCTGTCTGACTTTCATTCAACTTTAGTGAAACATTTTAAAAGCATCCAAATCCAAGGTTAAAGAATTGCAAACCATTGGTTGCTGGATTAATGGGGATTTTGTCTTGCACTATCAATGTATTGCTGAACAATATTGGCAGGAGCTGCCTCAATAATGGAAAATATATCAAGTTATCTCTTTCTAAAAATAGACAGGGTAAAAAATGGCAGATCATCTTTCTAAACTCCTTCTTCCTGCCTGTTTTAGTATCTGTGAGCGTGTGACCCCTCGTCTCTCTCATGCTAACTCGGCTGTGGTGCTGTCAGCGGTGAAGGTACTGATGAAGTTTCTGGAGCTCCTGCCTAAGGACTCCGATTACTACAACACTCTTCTGAAGAAGCTCTCTCCTCCCCTCGTCACGCTCCTGTCTGGGGAACCCGAGGTCCAATATGTCGCCCTGAGGAACATCAACCTTATCGTGCAGAAACGGTTAGACCGCTAGATCCCATAATTTAGCAGATACACTTGAGCGCATTCTGAATCGTCACTAGATGGCAATACTGTGCAGTTGTCTATTTGCTTAGCAATTATAAATGTTTTGACTAAGACTCAAATGGTGGCGTCTCTCTACCCGCAGACCCGAGATTTTGAAGCAAGAGATCAAAGTGTTCTTTGTCAAGTACAATGACCCCATCTATGTCAAACTGGAGAAACTGGATATCATGATCCGCCTGGCCTCTCATGCCAACATCGCCCAGGTATTTCAAACCGTGTTTTACTCTTAGCTTTAAACAATGCATGAACGGGAGATTTAACGAGAAAACTACACTGTTAAAAAAAATTGGTCAACTAATGAATTAACTGATTTAACAGAATTAATAGAGCCTTAATGCGGCCTGTGTGCGACCAAACAATGAAGTCAAAACAAAACATATCTAGGGCATGTTGTAGTCCAAATTAAAATCTAAAAAATATATATTCATTAAAAATAAATAGCTTGTTAATTAAGTATTTGGTGCTGCGATGAACACCACTACAAATACAAAAATCTGAAGGGCTGTTAAAACCATAGATGTGTGTCACATTTTTAAACATATTTTCAAATAAATTTCAATACCATGATAATACTGTATACTGTGATAACAGCATATTAGAGAAAATTGCTATTGAGAACTATTGCTCATCATTAATTGTTAATGCAATTATATGTAAATAATTATTTTTACAGTGTATATATTGCATGTTTATTATCACGTTCTGAAGTAAACAGGTTTGGGATTTTAAGAATCTGTAGTTTCAATAGTAGGCAGAGGCAGCCAGCTAATCCAGGCCTTTAAAAGTTTCAAATGATAGAGGTTTTTCTCTAACTTTAATTAAAGCTACATTAATAACATCATTATCTTCAATGATTTTCACTGTCATTTATGTAACTACAGAGAGATCACAGTCTCTTACTGATAGATCCACAAAGTCCAAAATTTCCTGTGATGGTAATGAAAAAATGTTGCCAGGATATTGACTGCAGTCCCCCGGGATTTAGATTTGCATTAACTGGAAAACAAATTAACAGTTTATTTCAAATGAAAAATTAAATGTTCAACTGAATGTTACATAACACTGCAAAATTAATTGATGGGCTGTTATTTGATTTGGTCTTTTTTTTTTGTATGAGTATGGAAGACCTAAATTGCAAAAGATAACGAATTCAATTTCAGTAGAGCTGCATTGTCGATTTCACCTAATTATGTTGCTCTGAATTGTGCCTTTTTCTATTCAGTGACAGTCTTTCATTGTGTTTAGCAAGAAACGCATGCTTAAGCCCATCAAGCTTTAAGCTGCCTCTTATAAATCGACAGCTCTGCTTGAACTGCACGCGACGACAAATGACATTTCGTTCTAATGCATCTCTTTGGAATGACTTCTATTAAGTCATTTACCTATTAGCCTCATAAACATGCCCATTTGTTAAATGTTAACATCGGGCTCTTCCTGAACTTTTCCCCCCAAGCTTATAACTTGGGATCGAGGTATCCTTTCTCCATTTTTTTTCTCTTGTGGAGGTCGTTCAGCCTTTCGTTTCAGAAGCGCGATTGATTTCTACAGAACTGTTGATTTCCATAGGTGTTGGCTGAACTGAAAGAGTATGCCACTGAAGTGGATGTAGACTTTGTTCGGAAAGCCGTTCGAGCCATTGGCCGTTGTGCTATCAAAGTGGAGGTATGTCATTTTCATGGGATTGTTCAGCCCTACGTATCTTTCGTGTGTCTCCTCCTGAAATGTGATTGAAAATAATTGAAAGCATCTTCTCTTCTATAAGCCACCTTTATTGCTTTTTTGTCTCTGTGCATCGTGGTTGAAGTGCTGTAGTGCTTTGAGTTTTGTCATTGTAATGTGTAGCTGTGACTGAGTTTACTTTTTCTGTCTGTGCGTGCAGCAATCTGCTGAGCGCTGTGTTAGCACTCTGCTGGACCTCATCCAGACTAAGGTCAATTACGTCGTGCAGGAGGCCATTGTGGTCATCAGGGACATCTTCCGCAAATACCCCAACAAGTCAGTCTGCTTCTCATCTCGACTAATTTCATTTACATTTTTCGGTGCTCTTTCACCCCTTTGGATTTATTTTTGACACAGTGTATTCTGAGATTGCGTGTTTTATAAAGAATGCATTCTCTGCTGATTTACAATCTAGATTAGGATTAACTAACAGCCTTCATGTCCACCTGTGATCCTTAAAATGCCCTGAATGCTATGTCCTGTGATTTAGTATTTATGTTACATTTGTTTATCTAAAGAAAAATAAAAAGTGGATTTAGAACGAAAGAACCTGTAAAATGATTAGGAAGCTGAAACGCCTCTCTGTTGTCTGCTCAGGTACGAGAGCATAATTGCCACTCTGTGTGAAAACCTGGACTCTTTGGATGAGCCAGACGCTCGAGCTGCCATGATTTGGATTGTGGGAGAATATGCTGAGCGTATCGACAATGCCGATGAGCTCCTGGAGAGCTTCCTTGAGGGCTTCCATGATGAAAGCACTCAGGTTTCATATATTTTTCTTTTTTTTCTGTTTTGTTTTGTATTTTTGTTTTGATCAGTTGAACTTTTTTTATTCAGAAATTATATATATATTATATATAATATATATATATATATACACACACATTAAACTGAAAGACTAATGTATATATTACATATATGTACATATGAAATATGTATATATTATATATATATATTTTTTTTTTTTTTTTCGTCAGTTGTGATGTTTTTTGTTTTGTATACTGTATAAAGTTTGTTTAAAATTAGATCTGATTCAGTATCCGCTGCACTGTTGCTTCAGGTCCAGCTGACTCTGCTGACAGCCATCGTGAAGCTGTTCCTGAAGAAGCCCTCAGAAACTCAGGAGCTGGTTCAGCAAGTGCTCAGTCTGGCCACTCAGGTGAGATGGAGATTCGCTTGGACGCAATAAACTTTGGCTTTAGTCACCCCCATTTTGAAAAACTATGCAAGCACATTTTATATCAGATAAAGATTTATTTATTTAACTCTGTTTGAAATGAAAGACAATTGCATACTTATGCTCATTGTATACAACACTGGGCATGGTGGTCCATCAGCATCAGTACACATCCACACCATCTTAAATATTAAATGAACATGCAGAGGATGAAAAGGAGCTCAGCGTCTGGCTCTCAGTGTAACGATGCTTATTGTAACTATTGTTTTTTTCTTCATCTCCTCAGGACTCTGATAACCCTGACCTGCGTGATCGTGGCTACATCTACTGGCGTCTGCTGTCCACCGACCCTGTGACCGCTAAAGAGGTTGTGCTGTCTGAGAAGCCTTTGATTTCAGAGGAAACAGACCTGATCGAGCCCACCCTGTTGGATGAGCTCATCTGCCACATCGGCTCGCTGGCTTCCGTCTATCACAAACCCCCCAATGCCTTTGTGGAAGGAAGCCACGGCATTCACCGCAAACATCTGCCCATCCAGCACGGCAGGTACTGAGAAAGCTGAACCTCTTAAAATGTTCGGTGACGAAAAATGGCCCTTTTATAAGTGTGAGTGCTATAAAATAGTTTAAAATTATTCATCACAAAGAGCTCAAAATCACAAAGTCATGGTAAAGGTCTGGCATCCCTGTTGTTTGTGTTTTTGCTATGTGTGGTTCTCCGTTTTTCGGAAAAGGATGTCTGAATCAGTCTTAGTCCAGTAATACAATGGGGGACTCATCGAAAGTAGCGCCACACTGAACCTACATTGTCCTCTCTCCACTAGAGCAATGAAGCATCCTTTGTATACTTCGTGTTACCCATCTCACTGTGTATCATCTTTCTTTTGTAGTATCGACACCGGGGAGAGTCCGGTCAGTGCCGGCCCGGCTGCTTCTATCGATCAACCCCAAGTCATTCCTTCTCAGGGTGATCTTCTGGGAGACCTGCTTAATCTGGACCTCGGTCCCCCCGTCAACGTGCCCCAGGGGTCTTCCATGCAGATAGGCGCTGTGGATCTCCTCGGAGGTGGTCTTGACAGTTTGGTGCGTGTTCTTCTCTTATAGCTTTACAGTCTAGTGTAATGTCCAACAACCCTTATTTGAACTACTTACAGCGATAACCATAGTTTCCGCTAGAGTGCTATGGCTACCTTAGTTATTGTTAGTATAGCATGCAAAAACCAGTTTATTATTTAGTATTTTTGTTTTGTTTTCAGTACAAATTAAAAAAATGCTTTTAAAGCTATGTTTAACAAGCAAAAAGCAAAATTTGGTACAAAAGCAGTCGAGTGGTACAGTTTAATACAGTACAGTACACAATTTATTGTGTTTCCATTGACAAGTTTAGAATGGGATTGCGTGAGAAGGATCAAGTAAAGATACTGTTGTTGGTGGAAAAGCAAGCTGGATCACTGTGAACTGTCCTGAATCATACTGTACTGGACTGAACCATACTGCTCATTGAAAGCTAGGTTTTTATTATCTCAATGGTATTTTTATTTATTTTTAAGTTTATACATTTATTCAGAAGTTCAGAATTTATTTAAATTTACTTGTTGCAGATTTTTATACAAAATATTTATACAAGAAATTTGTATGAAATATAGATTGTTAATATATTTAGTTTTGCAATGAAAGAAATTATGTGGTTTTGGACCATTTTTATGGTGTCAATCTGTAAAACCATGTGATCGTGTGAAATATGTGACCACATGGGTTTTACATATTTCACATATGATCTTCACATGTGCATTTGGTGTGTTTTTTTTCTGTAAGAGCATGCAGCTGTCGCTCTTTTTTTTTTTTTTTTTTTTTTTTTTTTATAGAGTGACCAGTGTTTTGACTAGTTTCTCTGGCGTGTTCACTGGTGCAGGTGAGGTTTGAAGGTTTTAGTGCGCTCCGCTTCAGCGTGAGATGATTGCAGCAGTATATTTCACGTTTGAGCCACACTCGTTACCATGGTCACCACGTTTCAGAAGCGTCTGTCTGATGACAGCGAAGAGCAAAGTAAAGAAGCGCAGGGTGAAACGGCAGCGAGGTCAGCGCTTCTTTACTGGAATGGGAATGTGATTGCGTAAGCGCTCTGACTTCCAATCACGCTCTCATCATTTATTGACACAGTACTGAATGCCGCTCAGTACTGCAGATCTAAACTGAACGATGATGATGCGGTTCGTGCGCGTGTAATGGAAATGATTTTCTTTGCTATTTTGATAATAAGAGTCTGATGCATATACAGTGGGCCCAAAAGTCTCAATCTGATGTGCCTGCTTCTGAATTATAAATTGCTGCCCCTTTAGTATTACTCTGAGTGGTGATCATGGCGTAGCTGCAGGATTGGCATATGCTGAAGTGGAGGGACCGTTGCATGTGAAGTGTTCCGACTCTGTTTGAGAGCTCACAAGTGTTATATCACACCAGCCACCGGCACTGCTCTCTCCTAAACTCACTGCATCCACAGCCCAGAACCCCAGGGCTGAAAGTCTTTCCTCTTTATACACCGTCATCAACCCACATAAAACCTTCCACTCAACACATACACGGTTCCTGAGGGAAGTAAAGACAAGATTTACATTTCTGCTCAGGATCTGTGCAGATCATGCGCTCTAAAAGGACAGTACACACTGAGAAATCAAAAAAATCACAAAGTCTTCTCTACATTTGTAGTTTTAATATTTAATGTAATATTAACAATTACACTTAATTGTAAGATGACAGTGAAATGTACTTAAAATAGTAATATTAGTAAATTATATATAATTGCAAGTAACTAAACATAGCACGGTGGTATATGTAATTATAATTATATAATTTGTTACTTTTTTTTTTTTTTACAACGCCGTCTCCTTCTGTGTTTTCATAGATGCTTTTACCTCACGTACGTTTGATATATTTTGATATAGATACAAAAAAAAAAACAACCGTACAAGACCCAGATGTATAAAACAGACCCTCCCACATCTGTAATAAACACAGAGATGTTAGTCCCTTGCGTGAAAATTGCTGGAGTCAGGTTGTAAGAATTGAAACTCGGATGTAGTTTAGAAAAATAGTCCTCTGCGAATAGGGCTTAAGCTACTATTTTCCATATACTAAAAAAAAATTGGAATTGAAACAACTGGCACTCGAAACGACAAACTAACACATTGAATTAAATGTGAATTTCTTGTGTAACATACTCCAGAAACCTTTCATTTGAAATACTATTGAGAATTTCAAATTATATTCCAGAAGGCCAGCACACTGTTATTGTTTGCTTTCATAAAATATTTGATAATTTAATTGATTGCAGTGTTTTGGCAACAAGCGGTCTTCGTCAGGCTTTGAATTAAAAGCTTTCAAAATCGAACATCTTAGCTTTGTTTAACAGAATACCTTCTTTTGTGCTCCACTAAAGAAAATTATATTGTCTGGAATGACATGAGGGAGAATAAATGCTGACAGAAATGTTTGGGTGATTTGCCCCCAATGAATATTATTGGAAATATTGTGTGCATATGCCAGGATTATTATTATTTTTTTTTCTGGAGCCACAAAAGGCCCGTTTCTTCCTCCTTGTGTATAATTGGATTTGTCAAGCAGGCATCTTGCAGGCATTTCCAGCATGGCACATGCGAAGCGTTTATATCTGGGCAGCGCAGGTGCTGCTCCTCGGTGCAATCTTCTCCAAATTGGAGGAGTTACTGTGTCCGAGCTTTGCACGGGTGTCCTACATAAACCAGGACAGAGACATGCCACTTGCTGTGGTAAAGATGCTGTTCTAGCTCAAGCTGAGTTGAACAGGTTGTAAGGAAAGGTTTTGAAATCCCGTCTCTAGACTAGTAATAAACTCATAATTGAGTTTCCCTGCTCAGTGATACTCGTGATGAACTACTCCTCTGCCAAATGACAAAACAGAGGTTGTGAGACCAGAGACAAAGAGTAAAACATGTCACACGATCCTTTATCAATCATTCTAATTGAAATGTTGATTTGGTGCTAATAAAACATTTCATCATATTTTGAAAACAGTTTAAATGGTAGTGTTTTTTTATATTTTTATTTATTCATTTATTTTTTTTTAGCCCGTTTAGCAGTTGTGATTTAATTGCGCTGTACCATAGATCTGCAGTATGCAGGAGAGGTTTCGTCTTTAAATTCATCCCCATAAAGCAACGGCAGTACAGCCATTCAGACGATGTCCTTGGCCTTCATATTTATGAGTTTCTTGCTAGTTTGAAGTTAGTGCTGACAAAACCGGTCAGATCCGTTAAGAGATGTCTTCTGCAAGAAAGGCCGGTGACACATTAACATTACCATGACAGGAACTAACTAGACAGGGTGTTCAGACATAGACATGGTGTGACAAAAACAAATTGGGTAACACTTTATTTTATGGTTGCACCTATTAGTTGCCTATTAGCATTCATATTACTAGAATATTTGACATTAGTGCTAATTAAACGCATATTAGTGGCTTATTCTACATTCCTAATTCTACCCAGTACCTAAACTTAAAAACTACCTTACTAACTATGAATAAGCAACAAATTAAGAATTTATTTAGGGCAAAGTTGTAGTTAATAGTTACCAAAAAAATCTAATATACTAATGCTGAATATAATGACATTTTGACCCAAGTGAAATCTCTAAATGGACATGATTTAGAAATGATTGTCAAACAAATTGGCAATTTTTTTCCTTTCCACCCAGTTTCTTTCTTTTTCCAGCCAATTGTTAAACCTGGTCACAACTCGTAGCTTAACACTGGCACAAAGCTTCATATTCAGTGCAATGAATATACTTCTACTGACTAAATGAGTCATTCCAATAAAATACCAATGCGTTCGTCATCCTTATCAAGGAGACGATGTTCAGAGCCGGGGAATGTTAAACACTGAACAGTCTGCAGGGTCTTCTGACTGTTCAAGGTCGCGAGTGTTTGAAACAGACGAACACTGCAGACTCAGCACCTGAAGGGATGCATTTTTAAACTCATGGTCTCAACGGCCTCTTTACCTCATATCAGATGTACATTGACATTTAGCAGGTCTCTAGTCTGTCTAATCTGAATCACATTATGATTCCAAAAGCATAAAATCTCCAATCAATTCTCCATTGAGCTTTGGCTCAAAATATTTGCCTTTGACATAACCATCCATTTTTTTCCCCATACCCTAAACGTTGCTTCTTGCACTCTACAACTCACCTCGTGATTTGTGTCCTGCTGAGTGTGAAGCGGCAAGGTTGTTTAATCTTGCTCATTTTCTCACTGAAAAATCAAGGTGACTGGACGGCTGAAGGTCAGTGAGAGGAATGTGGTCTTTAGCCAATAGAAAATCTGAATGGACTCCGTTTACTTTCTAAATACACATTTATTGTATTATTGTGCATGATGCATCATTCCAAACAAAAAGAAATCTTTCATCAAAATTGAATACTTTAGTATGCTGAAATATGTTTCCTTCATTGCTAACCTCACCAAAACTCTCAAAATCTATAAAAATATAAAACATCACTCACATGTCAGTGGTGCCTTGCTTTTATAATATCTCTCTTATGTTGTTTGTATTATTTATTTTAGTTGCTCTAAATAGCTTTTATAGCAATATTTCTCTCAGGTTATGGATATGGTGACATTTCTTGGTCATATTGTTCAGAAAGTCCAGTGGATTTGTGTTTTCTTCAATATTTGAGTGCAGTAACTTCATTCACAAATCAGCTTTTTTTCTTTATTTCCGCAACTTTTGCTAACACACAAAATGAATTGTTACTTTCAGCCTATGAATGAAACGGAGCAGCGCTGCTCAACTCTTTCTTCCCGCTGGGACGCTTCTGTCATCAGCTTTATTCGAATCAGTTTTGGTCAACAGCTGAATCAGTGTCTCCAAGATTCAATTTCAGGTTGTTTTTAACCATGGCAAAAACAAAGTTTGGAATAGCAGGCTTTAAAAGTTGTCTGTGACGTGATGTTCTTTGTAAACAGGAAACCTCTTGTTAATGGATCCTTGACGTGTCTCTCTGTCTCTCTCATGTTGTTTGTTGGCCTGGAAATGGGTCTTTTGTTCCCTGTTATAGCTCGGGGGAGATCTGGGAGGAGGTGTTGGGGGCAGTCCTGCAGTAAGTGAGCTCCTCTCCTTCCGCTCGTGTTCGTCTGTCCGCACTCAGCATGTTGTGTGCTATTTATGATTCTTAATAGCCTGTATAGAGTATTCACCTAGCTGTGTCTTCTGCTTTGTTTCTTTTATTTGCATGCACAAAAATCCTTCCTGCTTTGAGGTGATATGATGTTCTTGATATGACCAACTTCTCTAAAGACTTCTGTTTAACGTTTCCTGCTTTGCCATATGTCTTTTAAGTATTGGTGTTTTTTTGGGGGTTTTATTTTGGTACCTACATGCCTTGTTTTTCCTTGCACGGCTCTTATTTAGACCGATAGATAAAGATTTTTTTAAATGTTTTTGAAAGTAGCCACTTACGCTCATTGAGGCTGCATTTATTTGATTGAATAATAAGCTATTAATATTATTGTTACAAAATATTTTTAGAATTATGTATATATTTTAAAATGTAAAAAATAATTCTGTGATAATTCAGCCATTACTTCAGTCTTTAATGTTGCATGATCCTTCAGAATTTTTGCTGCTTTATATTTTTGTGGAGCCGCCCACAGCAACAACGTTTTTAGGTTTCCACATATAATTACACCTGAAAAAAAGATTTTCAAGTGGATTACAAGTGGATTTTTTCCATTTATTAGTAAATGAGCAACCGTGATCTGCATATGAAAATGACGTACTGGCTGAAAACATTTCCTTTTGGTAAATATATCACAATATTTCACAATATCTCTTCTTGACAATTATATAGCTACTGTTGCTGACATGACGTTAAATCATAAATAAATAATTTCACAATATCATATCAAATACATTCAGACTTGGTGAGCACAGGGGACTTCTTTTGAATACACTATAAAATCTTAATTATTCCAAACTTTCGATCAAGTTTGGTTTGTCCATAATATCAAAATGCAGTTCATTTTCTTTATATCCTGCACAGCTGCTGTGGCCTACACGAAGACAGCCTGTTGCTGTTGCTAGAGTAGACTCTTCTTTTTGACATTCAGAAATCTTATGATCTCCGTTTATGTCACGCAGGTGGGCCAGAACTTCATCCCATCATCGGTACCCAACACCTTTGCTCCGTCTCCTACACCTGCTGCTCTCAGCAGCGGCCTCAATGACCTGTTTGAGTTGTCGTCAGGAATGTCCATTGCTACAGGAGGATATGTGGCACCTAAAACTGTGAGTATGACTCGGCTTTGGACAGTTAACCATAACCTCTCACCCTTTTCTGATTCTGATTTATATAATTTCTCAAACAGCCAGCCAATCTAAACGGCCAGAACCAATCCAAATCCAATTCTTGCGAGCCTATACTTGTTTCAGTGTGGACTGTTTTTTTTTTTAAGTTGGGGCACTGGTAGACAGCAAACAGCAGGGCTACTCGCATCCAGGAATTTACTAGGGCATATCTCACAAGCAGCAATTTCATTCATAATGAAGAGCCTTTCAAGAAGGGAAGATCAGTCTGTTCTCATTCTCCAGGATGAGCATTAACTTCATGTGCTACATGAATACAGGCGTGCAGAACGGCTCCCGGGAGAATGACGTCTCGGGCAACATCATTAATAAGAGCTCCATTAGAGCCAGAGTAGGTCAGTAGAGTAGGACAGAGCACAATTAGTTCTTATTAGGATACTTTATAAACTACCTTGTGGAGCTCTTCCAATTCCCCTGGTGCTCTGGGTGCCTCATGCTGCTTGTATATCTGTTAATTTGTCTCTTTTAATCTGATTTTGTTTCTTTTTGGATGCCAGCTCAGTTCTTGTAAGCAACAGTGTTTGGGTGAGTGAGTGTAGGTGAATGTCAAACTCCTCCTGTCGTTGAGTTTAGAATGACTGTAGTTATCCTTTTAGAGAAGGATTTATTTTTTAAATAGACAACCAGTAAATTAGAGAACGTACCATGAACACTTGTTTCTTTGGTTTGTGAAGGTATGGCTACCAGCAGTCAAAGCAAAAGGACTGGAGATATCTGGAACCTTCTCTCGGCGTCAGGGTCACATGTACATGGACATGTCCTTCACCAATAAAGCCCTGCAGCACATGACTGACTTTGCCATCCAGTTCAACAAGAACAGGTCTGTGCATGTGTCTGTTTACAGTCATTGTGATTGTAGTTGTTGATCATCGTTTTGGTATATATTTTTGTTACCATTTTACATAATGAGCAATTTACATATTTGAGCAATTATTGATTTATATACTAGTATATTTTATAAAGATTTTAATTTTAAAATTAAATTTCTATAATTACTTTTAAAATACACTAGGAAGAACATTTTCTTGGTCATATTTAAAGGAAATTTAAATTTTTACTTGGAAAAGATGCATTAAATTGAAAAAAGTGACATTTATGGAGTTGATAAAGATTTCAGTTTCAAATGATTAGTCCAAATTACAAAAAATGAATAATAATTTTCACAAAAATATAATGTTTTCAACATTATTAATAAAAAATGTTTCTTGAGTAGTTGTTGACATGTTTTCTGGGAGATCATCACGGAATAAAAAATTAAATTAATAAAAATGTAATTATTACTATTTTTATATGTTTTTGTATAGTTTGTGCATTAAATTGTATATGTTCTTTTGCATTTATTTATTGTATGGTATGCACTATAAAAACGATAAAGAAAATCACTGAAAACATCTGATAAAAAATTTCTGCAAAGTTTAACAGTAGATCAGTAACTCAAATTTTTGCTCTTGTTACTTTAAATGTTAATTTTCCTTTGCTGTAACTGATGCATGATTAGAGCAATTAGAGACTGTTTACATATTATATTGCCTTTTGTTGTTGTGTCTTTTAGTTTCGGTGTGATCCCCACCACCCCTCTCCCCGTTCACACTCCACTGATGCCCAGCCAGAGCATCGACATCTCCCTTCCTCTCAACACCATCGGCCCTGTGATGAAAATGGACCCACTCAACAACCTACAGGTACAATGCATCATTGCCTTTCGCCGTGTATTTTTACACCCCCATACACGCCCACACACGCCCATTGGGTCCTTTCTGTGCATTAAGCGTCCCACAGGAAATAACGCATTACAAATACGCAGTTAATGTTTAAATCACATCTCTGTGTATCCAAAGCCCTGAACTCTCGGCTGCACAGCACGCACGATTGAGTCAGTCTTCCCCACGTGCTTCATTAGTTACTGAGATCATTTGTGTGAACAGCGGCTGCAAAACATTCAATTTCATGCCTTTAAAACACTCTAGATAATGAGTACTTGCCCACGGCATCTAGTCTACTAATGCAGATAATCAATCAGATACAAATGTCATTGTGAATCATCATCGTTTCATATGATTTATATCGACATCTTTCTGCCTCATTAGTTTTACACCAGTGTGTCGGTTTATCTTCAGATAGATGTCCAACAGTGTTTGCTCTGACTGTTCCTTCCTTTAGAATTCATTTACGCCACAATGTCCCAGCATACTTCCTCCTCCGCCCTATTTTCTGCCTGTGACATCCTGCTGAGTTGCTCTCTTTGCCTCATGCGCCCCCTGTTTAAAGATCACCTTCTGTGACTTTTCTCCTCTTCACTTTTGTTAGTGTCAAGCATATGGGTATTCAGTATTAAGCTGAGCTGCCTGCAGAGTGTTTATGGCTTGTGCTAATGAGTTCAGCTTTCTCATGAGCTCAAGAGTCATCACTGTAAACAGCAACTGAATGCCCTTTGAGTGGCTGGTAGATGCTGCGACCTGGCCATGTCAAAGTTAATTAAACAGGATGATATTAAATATGTCTGTCTTCTTAAACCTGTACTAGTTTCTGTCTTCTGTGGAACACAAAAAATGCATTTTGATGATTATACCAGTCGCCCTTGTCCAGAAGTTTTTTTTATTTGACATTTAATGAAAATTCAACTTCTCTTTTTTTTGAACATGATTTTTAAAAAATCTTGTGTAAGATAGTATAACAAAAAATGAAAATGTATGTACTCCTCCTCAGGCCACCCAAGATGTACATGACTTTGTTTTTCCTCAACTGAACAGAATTGGAGATATTTTGCATTAAGTGAATGGGTACCGTCATCCAAAAAAACGATAAAAGTATAACAATAATTCACAAGTAGTCCACACGAATCCTGTCGAAGTAGTGAAAAGCTGAAAGAAATAAATTCATCAGTAAGGTGGTGTTTTACCATGTTTCTGGCGGCACCCATTCACTACAAGTGATGTAATGCTGTTCTGTTCCAATGAAGAAACAAACTCATCTACATCTTGGGAGGCCTGGGGGGTGACCATATTAAAATTTGGGGGTGAACTATTTTTAAAACAATGCAAATCTGTCATTAAATACAAAAAAAGTCTACCAGTTGTCAAAGTCTAGGTCTAACCAAGAATAAAAATCCTCTTCCTTTCCAACAAAGAACACACTGGCTGTCTAAAAACTGAGGTCAGTTATGCCATAATTTATTCATTGGATTTCTATGGCTCGATTTGCAGTGTAATAATATTTACATGCTGTAAAATATGAAAGATCTCATCAACGGGGTGCAGCCATTGATTTCTGCCCCCCCTTTTCTTCAGCTCTTGTGCCTTTATTCTTGTATTCCTTTTCTGTCCCTTTCCATGCAACTGAAAGCTCTTTTTTCTTCTTTTTTCTTCTTTTTTTTTTTTTTTTTTTTTGCAAATCAAACTGCAGTCAGGCTGCAGGGACCGTTTTAGACCCTTATTCAGTGAAGTATATTTAAAAGTCTGACCACTAAACCTTTCTCACCCCAGGTGGCTGTGAAAAACAATATTGATGTCTTCTACTTCAGCACGCTGATCCCTCTCAATGTCTTCTTTGTGGAGGATGGCAAAATGGGTACAGGCATTCTGCACACATATGCTCGATCTAAAAACAGCACACTGAGTTTTTGATTGAGATTAAAACTAATAAAAGAGCGTATTGATCGAATGTAACTAGGACTGGACACACTTTACTCGCTGATTAGCCAATCCCACATGATAATCCTAAAACTTTTCCCCAACAGAGCGTCAGGTGTTCTTGGCCACGTGGAAGGACATTCCAAATGAGAATGAGCTGCAGTACCAGATCAAAGACTGCCACTTAAACGCAGGTGAGTTCATCTAGCCCTCTGTATGAGTTTGCGTAGAGGGGTTTTTATCATGTATGGATCAGGGCTCATTGTATCAAAGGCGGATAGAATAGAGGAAAACGTACAAATAGCAGGGTAACTGCAAAGGACTTTTGATCTGTTTGCCAGAGCGCTCATGCTCTTTGTAGTTTGAGGTCTGTCCGTGTCCAAACTGGCAGCTGATCCAGATTGCTGCAACCTGCTACAGTGTGTCTGCTCTGATACTGAAAGCCAGGTTATTTTCCATTGCAAAATATCTTAATCTTAGTTTCTGCATTTTATCAGGTGAGTACAAATCATGAAATGGGTTTATGTTCTTGACTTGGCGCAATGCAGATGCTAATTTATTAATTGCCAAAAGCATTAAAAAAACATAATAGATGGGGTTTTTTTATGCTCCTGGTATTAAAGTTTCATTATAGTCACAGATAATGTTGAATAGCGTACATTTTTGATTCATGACTCCATGATGCTCTGATATGATATTAAGCCAACAGTTGAATTGTTTGCTTTAAGCTTTATTGCAAAATATCCTCTGCACAATTTGAGATAAGATAAAACAAAACAAAAACACAGTCTCTTGACTCCAAAGGACCATTCTGGTATTATTCATACTTAATTATTATTAATCATTAATAATTATTTAGTCTGGTGGCAATGTAAAAAAGACTCTGACAGAGCTGGTTTATTTCAAGGCTTATCAGCTCGCTCTTTGTATTCATCAACCTAGAGCCAATTTGAGCATACAGACACAGACGTAGGGGGTGGAGGAGCGCCGAACACAGAGACCAGCACAGAGAGCCTGTTACACTCTCTGGAATTACTGATCAGACACCCAGAGGTGCCTTAATCACCAGACAATCTCACTTTCCCTGCTTTCATCTGCTCTCATTTCAGCAATCGCACACACACCGCTTTATCCAGCCGTTTGTGATCTTCACGTGTAGCTCATGCAAAAATGCACTAGTTGTACAAATCCAGACATTGATTCTTTTTCCCACTTTTCCGCTGATGCCTTGTTTTGGGAGGAGTAACCATGCAGTTTGGTTTCAGTCGTGTTTATTAGTATGTAGAGAATAATCGACTGCTGTTGTGAGATGCCGATTGGCTCTTGCTTGCCATGACTTGAATAACAATGTGAATGTAATGGAGCACACAAATGAGGGCAGGCTATAACAGAATGCCTTTTCCCACTCCGTGTCCATTGCTGTTATTTTTAAGTGACTGAATGTTTTCTGGTAGAATTGAATTAGTGGCAAGGCGTTTTGTTGTTTTTAAGACTGGCTGATTTGTTCTTTATCAGGATGCAGTCACAGTTCTCGAGTCCAGGAGGTTAAGATTCTCCCGTGTCTGTGGATCAACGGATTCCCAATTATGAATAATTTCAGCACTTAATTTAGCAGAAAATAAACATCACTAATTAGTTTCAGCGTTTTATGAACCTCATTGATATGCTGCAGAATTGCTGCCTGTACATGAATGTTACATAGATTAAGAATAATTTAATTGCTTCAAAGTGGTTCTCATCTGTGGTGTGGACAGGATGTTCTAATACTTAAAATAATGGATGCATTTTTTGTTTTTGCTCACATTGATATTGCTAGACCAATTCAAAATTGAATTTTGATACTCCTACTGGAGGATTTGTTGTTATATCACTGCTGAAAGTAACCAATGAAAGTCCGGTTTCACTCTTACAAAGACATGTTAAACTTAAATTGTCCAGATCAGTAAGATCATTCTTCGATGTCACGTGATCCTTCAGAAATCTTTATAATATGCTGATTTGGTGCTCGATAAACATTTATTATATTTATTATCAGTGTTGAAAACTGTTGTGACACAATTGCATTCTAGCATTTTGTGCCAATTATGTATTCAATTGTTTGCAAAAACTAGGATGATTATTCTTGCTGCAAAATGTGACCGCAAATACATCTGTTACACTCAAAGGCATAGATCACACTCATATTTAGTGGCGCTTGCTTAGACGAGTAATGCCGTAACTGTCTTTCATATTTCAGTTATGGATTTGTTAAAATCCCTAACCCAGAGAAAGACACATTAGCCTGTAATTCACTGCAGGTGTGAATGATAACCCAAAACATGCTGTTCTGTTGAGGAGGATGTGTTATTAGACCTGGCAGGTGATGAAATGGGTGAAAAATATCCCATAATGGACTAAAATATCACAGTGGTGAGGGTGGACTCTTCAGCGGGCACCTAGCAACCTCATTACAATGTCCTTAAAGTCATTTCGTAAAAATTTTCGTTCAACCGCATAGCAATACCTTGGCAGCCACCCATTGCATTTCTTTTAGAAAATCTGTGTTAATACTGCACTGTGTCCCTCCTCATCCCCCTCTCTTGTGTCATGAGCGTCTCCGTGTGTGTGTGCTGTGTGCTGTAAAGGCAGACTCACAGGATTGACAGCAGTAATGTGAACTGGAGTGAGTCACAGCACGCTCCACATGTTGCTAACGCCGGCTGTCATCACCTGATTCTGTGGCTTATATAACACACAGTGAGTGCCGCTGTCCTCGGACCTCCCTCTCTCGGTGTATAAATGTTTTCCATCTTCTTTGTCCGTCACCCTTATGGCTTTTTATTTCCCCAATCCATCTCTCCCTCTTCAAACACTTCATTGCGTTTTATTGTGCCCCTTTACTTTGCTGTTGTGTCCTTGCTTTTCAGCGCATGTCTATCTCTGTTGCCAAGGGTTTCATCATTCCCTCTCTCTAGATCCATGCCGTCCAGCGCTCCCAAAATGCAATGATATGGCTCAGGAGAGTGATTTATTCCAGAGCAGCATCACTCAGGAGTTTCATAGTGTTATGTGTGAAGTAGTTTTGGGAGAGTTGGTTACATGCAGTAGATTACCTTTTAATGGTGAAAAGAGGTTTTTATAAACATGTTATTTATTTGCTTTTGGTTATTATTATCATGTATTATTAGTTTGTTCATTGGTGTGCCCACCAAAAAAGTCACAAAAGTCAAACAAATTTTGAAGTTAATGCAGACTTTCTCTTCCAGTGAAATGGACCAATAAACTGTATTAATTATTATTTTATTTTATTTTTTTCATTAATCACTAATGACTTGTGACTTGTCAAGACCGCTAAAATTTTTGTCCAATATAATATGTGTATAATATGTATTTATGCTGACAATTCCTGGTCAAAATTGAGGTATAACACTGAAGGGCTGCATAGATTGATTTGGAAGTAGCTGATACAAATAATTACAAATGTAATTAATAATCACAAGTAAACTTTATTTTAAACCTTGTTTTACATAATTCTAATGTGTACGTGCTGTGAGTCCAAATTGACCTTAAATTGGTCAAATGTATTTTTAGTCTTCATTCATTACAATAATGATTGTAATGAATGTTGCTGCTCAAATACCCCCTGTATCCAACAAGGAAAAAGAAAGTGGTGAATTTCGGTTCATTATATGCCTTTAGCTGTGCTAAAGCTCATACTTTGCATACTGTGCTAATGCTCTTTGCCAACCATGGTGAATAAACTGGCAGAAATGTACCTATTCCAAAGGGATTTAATGAATTCATTCATTGTACAAACAGATTATTGCCTTTATAGTACAGTCCCTTCCCTTCATAGGAAATACTCGTAATAAGTGCAACATTATATAAACTGAGATCCTTTTTTTTTTTTTGAAAGGATAAATTGTAGCTTTTCTTCTGATAACTGTACTTTAGTGAGAGATTGAGTTTGAGATCTCGTTGAGTAACCATGATTCTGTGGTGTTGGCAGATACGGTGTCAGGCAAACTGCAGAACAACAATGTCTACACCATCGCCAAGAGGAACGTGGAAGGCCAGGACATGCTGTATCAGTCACTCAAACTTACCAATGGGATCTGGATCCTCGCCGAACTCCGCATACAACCTGGCAATCCCAATTACACGGTAATCGCTCACAGCACAAAGATTGACCAATCGTGTATTCAAACAAAGCCCGGCTCGAGGAGCGCGTACCAATTTGTCGCAAAACAGCAAAATCTTGTCCTTTGACAGACAAAATGCTTTTGACATAGTCCAGAACATATTCAAGGACATCCTTCATCCCTAAGTTTGACAGAAAACTATATTAGCATAAAACCTGGCTTATTTGTCATTTCTATTTTTTGTGCACAAATCCACTTAAAGGATCCAGCACGTTATTATATCACTGCTATGGAGATTAGACTTTTTAAAACATGATACATTTATGACCGTGAAAGTCGTGCTTTCTGCTTGATTTGCTTGCTTAATGCATTAAATGAACAGGAAGGTCAAGAGCGGTGTGAAGCGTTCAGAAAAGACTTGGCGCTCGACAGGTGGAGTATTGATCCCCGTTTTTAGCTCATAGACCCCCAGCGACCTTTGATTCTGTCGTATCAAGTAATTATTAAATTGTGTCAGTGCTATTTAATGTTCCGCAATTATCTTCACGAACAACGACATGCATGCGTGCTGTTACTTAAGCAGCTTCTCAATAAGTGGCAGCACTCTCCTCTGTGGTTTTGTTTCGAGTTTAATGAACTACGTTTAGTCCACTTTTTGTTTATTTTAGAGAGTGAGAAAACATACAGTCTATAAATTAATCATTTGTTTATTCACTAACTGCTTTAATGGATTCAAAGACCTTCGTATGATTGTAAGAACCTGCTTATAAAAGTCATTCACTAGTGATTTATACAACACTAGTTGCATGCAAACAATAAGAACAACTTTATTTAATGATCTATTTTAACTGTATTGTAAAGTGATGTGTATATATATCATTAACAATAATATCAAAACTACTTTATTATTATTATATTAGTAACACTTCACAACATAGTTTCAATTAGTTGAACAATATGTATTATAACATTTATTATCGTACACATATATAAAAAAATATTGACAACACTTATATAGGAATAGGGAACACTTATTCACTATTACCCACAACATTTTCTCACAAATTCATAATTTGATGCTTAATTATATTTAGTAAGGTACAGTAGTTGTTAAGTTTAGATATTGGATAGATTAGGGATATAGAATAAGGTCACGTAAAATAAAGCATTACTATATTCTTAGTTACTACTAATAAATGACAAATATTCTAGTAATATGCATGCTGACAAGAAACTAGACCCTAAAATAAAGTGTTACCAAAATCTTAAGTTTCTAGGTACGCTTCTCATGTGATAACATCTCATATATACGAACACTGACATTTTAGTCAAAAAAAAAAAAAAAAAAACAACAACAACAACAACAAATTAAACATCCTTTATTTACCTTACATCCTGTATTTTTAGACTTTCTTGCATTACACACACACACACACACACAAAAGTTATTAAATAGACTGTCCCCCAGCTGGGACATTCTGCTAAATTCTATTATTTTTTTTGTTTCACACAAAATGGAAAAACTCATACAGGTCTTAGATTACGTTGAAACTATTTTTATCAGTAATTGAATCTTTTTAAGGTGACTTGTAAGTGCGGGTACATATAAACGTGTCACATTATATAATTCATGTCACCCTTTAAGCAGCCTCTCTGTATGAATGGTGCTACCCTCTCTGTATGAATGGTGCTTCACAAAACTCTCATCTGGTATCAAATCTGGTTGCATTTTTGGAATCGAGATGCTGAGTATGGAAATGAGTGCTCATCAGCATCTCGAGGTCTGTACTTACATGTTTTATAATTCATGTGGAGCCAAACAGCAGCTCTCCGCTCAACGCTCTGCCTGGTGAATTGAAATCTCTTTTGCTCGGTGAGGCACGTAACACAGGTTGAGCACCTGCGGTGAACCTTTCCTTGGCAACGGCATGACACTGGAGATTGATAAGCTCCAGCTGCACTTTTGAACAGTGGTTTGTTATAATCATATGAGTCGGGGTGAGACAAATTGCAGCATCATATTCAACAGTTTTTAATGCTTGTTCATCTAACGCTAAGCACTGGGATAAAACTGGCTTTATGACGAGCGAGACAGAAAATCCCTCTTCAGATCTTCACAACTCGCCGCTAAGCATGCAGTGGTGTGTAAATGTGTGTTTGCGTGAGAGGGAGTGTGTACACAGCAGATGGTCAGCGTCTGAAACCTGAAAAATGCTGCCTGTGCAGGTAGTGTAGGGATGGAGATCATAAAGAATTTAAAGCTTCTGGATTAGTTAAGTTGTCATGTACTTTGAAGGGAAAAATATTTTATACATGCATATAGTTTATGATAACGTGCCATTAATTAGGCTAATATTATTATAACGGTATTATTTATATCAGTTATTATTAATATACGATATGAAGTTCCATTGCAATAAGAGCTTAAATTATTCTTCGATGTTATTTATTCAACTTATGATTCCATTGCAAGTGAAAAAAAATTGTAATCCTTAGGACAAAAAACGTTCTTGACTGACTGGCCATCTAGGCATCTGCTTTTAGTTTCAGCAGCCATGGACTATATACATTTCTTTTGAGAAGTTGGTGGCCAAATGAAGAGTTTTCTAAATAGATTAATCTGTTGATTAGCAATAGACCCTTCTTGATTATTCAGATTGCATCTGTTCAGCCACCTCTGCTGAGCGTGATTGCCTGTGGCCCCCCGAGGCCAGGTCGGCTCAGTGCGATCAGAAACCCTACCTGATCCCAGACAATTGATTTTTAATGAGACTTCGGCTCTCAGTATTCTGACAGCAGCTGGCTCTGATCTGAACAGATGATAACTGGACTCCATCAAGCCAGTGCGGTTTAACCTAACAGCCGGTGATGGAGTGCTGTTGTCTGCCAAGAGCCGGGCCTCTGGAAACACATTCCTCAAGTAAAGGTAACCAATACAAGCCCTGCTGTTCATGGGATTATGTTCCTAGTGGTCTGAGAATTAGTGCAATCAATTGGATTGAAGTCACTGAAGACGCTTATTTATCTTCTGTCAGTCTGAATATAGTGACATTTTAAAGGGAAGCATTCTTTGACAAAATATGATTTTTCTGGTTTATTTTTTATGCTTGAATTTAGCTGCAGCTGCAGTGCTCACTGTGCCACTTTTTTTTTTTTTTTTTTTTTTAAAGGTCCACTGAAGTGCTTTCAAACAGGCACGTTATTCAATGTGTTTGTCATTTTAACTGCAACAGGAAGACAGGACGGGACATATCAAGCTGCTCCAGCCACGTTTCTAGATGGCTGATAGCGTTCGTTTATATCACAGCATGGGCTAAAGCCGCTGAGCTCGGTAAAGCCATCTTTGACAGGGTACGACAGCCACAATCTCATCCATATTGCTATAAATATAGCATTCTGTTGGATTCAAATGGGTCCGATACATTTTGCGGTCTATGCTGACTCGCTCTTATTGTGGACTGAACTAAAAAATACATTTTGATTTCTCAGTTCATGACCCCTTTAATATATATATATATGTGTAGTCCAGAGGTCTGTGACTCACTTTCAGAATCTGATTCAAAGCAGGAAATAACGTTTTTGGGTTTTGAAAAAAATGTAAACAAGAAATGTTGAAAAATAAAAGAAGAAATAAGAAATATTCTGCCCTATTTCTGGATCACTAATCAAATAAGTGACTTGCTGACATTGATCCTGTGGTTCTTTGTACAGACAGGCAGAAATTTTTGCCGTTTTTCTTAGGATCATCTGAAATGATTATCAGCTTTGATAAAAATGTCATGTCATTTAAAGTAAAAAAGGCAATTTCTCAGGTCAACTTGGTCTGGTCAGTGTGCGTATTTTATTTATTTGTTTGTTTTACATTTTGTGCAGATTGTCTTTTGATTTTAAAGGGAACATTGATTCTAGCACTTCAGTTTTTAAGTGGGTAGCACTTTACTTGTCTGTCTTCACTGAAAGCTTCTTGGAAAACGGCTAAAGGTCCAGTACAAGAAAAAACATTCATATTATTGCGTATATGTAGTGCTGGATCATGACCCAGAAAGCCGCTTAGGTCTGTTCTGATCACACACACGTTCTGAAATAAATGCAGAGAATGAACATTTGTGAACATTTGTTTCTGTCTTGATAATTCTTTTTTTTTTAAACTTAATTGTCAGTGTTTGATTATAAGGACTTTTCCTTTTTTCTTTTTCATGAAATGATTTGTTTTATTTGTATGACTCTACCAGAACAAGCACTTTGTTGCACATTTTTATTTGAGCACTTTGCATTAAATTTTAAGTCTCTTTCCTTTCCTTTTCAGCTCTCTCTGAAATGCAGGGCTCCAGAGGTGTCTCAGTATGTGTACCAGATGTACGATGCCATTCTGAAGAATTAAACGTCTCCATCATCCTTTTCTCCCTCTACGTATATTTGTCTGCAGGATCCAGCTCTCCATGTTTTCTGCCATTGTTTTATATCCGTCTATAGGTACCAGTTTACTCCATGTGCCCACTACGTAAAAGTCATGTTCGGTGGTAGCCAAATGTCTTGATGTTGTTGATAAAGTGTTGAAGGGATTTTTGGAACACGGCTCCAGTGTGATTCTATATTTTTGAATGCTTTGACAGTGCTTCACCTTCACACGCCCTGGATTGGTCATATGCAAAGAAGGAGAAAGTGTACGAGTTGAATCTATAAATAGCGTCAAGGGAATGTAACCAAGCAGAAACGTAATGTGGATGTACTTTATAAAAGTTATCCTATTATAATGGTAACCACTGAAAGACCACTTAGTTATCGTTTTTGCATCTACGTCATGCATTTTGGCATTATTGCTTTTGTTTCATTCTCTGATATGCTGCAGTGTTGCTTCATGCAATTGTACAATGTGCCACCTATCTGATATTAGCCTTGCATGCTTTGACCAATGCAAAAACGCCACATTCCTTTTTAACGTTTTGTATACCTTGTTCATCCTAACCACTGTATGAACATGCCGACACTCCATCACTATCTTATATTGTTTGTACTGCTATGAATCAACTTAATGTGATAGAAAAGACTTAAAAGACATGTTTTCTATCGATCTTGTATAAGTGGGCCATCTGATATTCATTCCCAGACCGAATCCATCCATATGTGATATATTGTGCTTGTGAAAGTGAGTAGGTTTTGTGAGGTAGTTGTTGGTCTCTTTGGAGTGTTAGAAATATCTGTTCAACATTCGTATACAACCACGCTCAGCTTTGGATCGAACTAATACACTAACAAATAGAGATGCAATAAACAGACTCGGCGATACGAGGACGGATGACTTTTGGACTGTTGAGTAGAGTTTGTTTTGTTCCCCGAAACTGTACTAGTCTTCATGGTGGTGCTGGTGACTAAATGTGAACCTTTTTTGTTGCCATAGTTGCTAATGTGCCTGTGAACCTGCATGTAAGCAGCGTCCAATAAACATCTGCCAGTAGAACACTTGTGTAAGAAGGTGAAATATTAAGACCGTAACCCTTATATGTGCAAATATGAGTTTTAATGATTACCAATGTTGCCAATGTGATCGCAGTGCATCTCGATACCGAAATGTGAAGTGTGACATAAAGAAATGACTGATCGGATTGTTTCAGATTTATTTTATGGATGGTAATTCAAAATAAAGTCAGCAGTGTGTATTCACCCTCAAAGTCTTTGTCCTCATGCGGTATTTCTCAGGTCACCTTTGTACTCAAAATATGTAAATAATTATTTATGACAATTACATTTATATATAGAATTACAATAGTACTGTGGCATAGATATATATACCATCTATCTCACTAAAAGTAGCTGAATGCGTCTGTGAGTGTGTGACGTCATGGTTAGTGAGATCAGCTCCGTGCTGGAGATGACGCAGACATGTCATAATCACTCAGGTCTGCATCAGAGCCCAAACTGAATACTGAACAGCCCTCAAAGCACATGCACATAGATTCAGGGGGCGGTCAAGGCTCATGCAAACAATTTGAAATGGTCTGTCTACGTACTCATGCGTCATACTGGCGTGCTTGGATGCTGAACGTTAAGTCTCCAGCTGGTTTTTTTTCAGCTACTCGGAAAGGTGAAGTGCGTCTCGAGACTCTTTTAGTTTTATTGTGCCAAGTGGTTCTCAATCGGAGGGGCCTCGGCGAACTTCCAAGGATGCAGAAAAATGGCTTAAAATGATTTCAGATAAGACAAAAAGTAAACTTGAAAAATTCTACATATAAACTGATAACATTATTTTCGTTTGTTATCTTCCCTCAACGGCTGTCAAGAAATGGCTCCATGCTGTCATAAAAAGCCTGGAATTTGTGACTTCTATAACCTAAAATGATAAAAACCAAAACAAATATTAATAAAAATGCTATGGAAACTTATATATCAATTGGCTTAAGTAAAAAGAGTGAAATATCATATTGTTCCATATGATATTTGGTCTAATTTAAGTGGAGTTTCCTCAGTTGGCTTTAGTTCATTCATCAAAGATAACATGTAGAAGCCCTGTCCATACAACAAGTGTTATAATAACATACTAACAGGTTACATATGACTTTCCTTCACACACCATGTTGGATGTTAGCAATATAAAGATGCCGCTGTTTATATCTTTAGCCCTCCCATTTTTGTTGTTTGTATTATTATTAAATCAACTTTTATGTTTTAGCTTGACCTCACTTCCACTCTTCACCTGACCGTACCTTTCCCAAAAACACCGTCATAACAGAAACACTTTATTTAATCGTTTTCTCCCCCCTTTGCGAAGAATGACGAGAAGTGTAAAACTAATTCGACTGAAGTGTGTTCTTTCAAAATGAAAACACAGATTTAAGTCAAAACGTTACTATTTCAAGTCGATTCAAAAAGAAGTGTTTAAGTAAGCAGAGTTTCCAAAAACTTCTTCAAAACTTCTTTTACTTTAAAAATGTAGCGTAACGACATACTAAATTCGCCGTGTTGGCGATGGGAAGTTTTTAGCAGCTAAATGCTATTTGTTTCGGGGTATTTGAAAACGTGCGTTCCAAAACGGGAAGTGACATCAGGCGGCCTAATGGGAGTCATTAACTGAATAAATGGGATTAATAATTATCCACAGTCCTGTCGCACCTGGACACATGCAGCCACTGACTCTATGAGTGACGTGAAGCGAACAGGTAACAACCACGTGGTTACTTAGCAACAGAAGGAAAAATGAGGTTGCTAAGAGACAGCCGCGGTACTCGCATACTGTTGATAGTGTATTCACGTTCAGATAGTAACGGTGACAATGGGCAATCACGACAGAGTCGCTCACACAAACAGCAGCCGCTGAGGGGGGAGGACCGTTCGTGTGAAGCGGGTCACATTCTGGCGGTCTGTCCGCGTGCAGCCCGTCACTGACGAGTTCTCTTCTTTCGCGTGCTGGTATTTACTCGCCGGTATTTACCGCTCGTGACGCGCAGCGTTTTTACGCACGGACACCGAGAACGCCGCCGACATCGATGGCAAGCCGTTTGAACATTTACTCTTTAGTGGTTTAAGACCCGAGAGAGACTACACTCTGGGAGCGATTCATTTCTGACTTGACGGATGCCACTAAATGTCATCTCATAATACTTTTACGCTCGTATTAATGTTATTAATCTAGATTTTTTTATCTAAACATCAACAATAACATCTGAAGGATATTTTAGTTAATTAACTTTTTTTTTGTCTTTGAATATAAGGGTTCTGTGGATAATCATCTCTTTTTCAACTTCTTTTTCTTGCAAATTTCCCAAAAAGTCCCTGAACAACTGCGTTTCAGCCCTTAAAGGGATAGTTGACCCAAAATGTTACATTTTCCTTACTATTAGGCCTTTGGGTGTGTGACTTTCTTCTTTCAGACAAATGCAAAGTTTTTTTTTTAAGTCAAAGAAAAAAGTATATTTCAAACTTTATAAAGGGTAATCTCTAGCCTCTGCTAACTGTCATACGTTCACAATAATATGTCATTCCAGGCAGATGATGAAGGCTTAAACCAGGCTCACACTTTTAGCATTTCCACTGGATAGTGGAAATGAATTCATGAAATATAATATAATGTGTGAGAAAACATATCACAACCGTAAGGGGATGGAGAAGTGTTGAAAGTACTGGATGAGTGCAGAAAGCTGCTAGCATGCTAGCTAACTGCACGACAGTATCTCGTAGCGCGTGATGCGACGCGATTTAAAGAATCTGCAAAGATTATCCTTATGTGTGTCCTGCAACCAGATTTTATAAAAGTGTGTGCCTGGAGAAAGAAAAAAAATTAGAATTAGAAATACAAAAAAAGGAATTTCTAAAAACAAATAATACAAATTCAGATGATTTTAATGTAATCCATGAGGAGACTTTTCCTTTGCTAAACAAAGTAAAGTTTGCCTCCGTTGCTCCTGTAAACAAAACTTGTTAATCAATCTTATTCTCACCAGAGCTTTCATAATAAACCATCTGCTCAAGTGCTGCAGAGGCTGAATATTACCTTACTTTATAAGTTGGATATTAACATTTTTATGTTACAATTAATTGTGGAATCGGATGGATTAGACCTCGGGGACTGAACAATGTAGGGCCTTGAAAATGAACATTGCAAAAGAAAGGTTTATTTAGAAATAAAATCCAAAATCATAATGCAATATCTGTAATACTTCTTGAGTCATAGATAGACAAACTTTGGAAAAAGAATATGACTCTGATTGTGATATATTAGTCTTTGTATTTTTAAGGAAATCAAATCACTATATATATATATATATATATATATATATATATATATATATATATATATATATATATATTTTCAAAACTAAGTCTTCATTTATTTCTAATTATTATTATTTTACATAATTTACAAACACTGTTTAAATAATATATATATATATATATATATATATATATATATATATATATATATATATATATATATATATATATATGTATATGTTTATGTGTGTGTGTGTGTGACCAGCGGCTGCATTAAAGCAGGTTTTTATATTCTGATGTGGTTGTGATTTAACATTCTGATGAGGTTTAACAGGCGTAGAAGGATCACCATAATTTGGGAATAAGACTGCGTGCTTAAATCGAGACTGTGACCTTTTAATGATTAAACTCACTTACCTATGAGCCTTCATTTTCTAGCCCATGTCATATTTGTACCAGACCTCAGGTGAAAATTGCCGTTTGACCCTCCTCTACAAAACAGCAAAATACTTGTAAATATTCATCCTTGACATTTATTTTGGCTTTCACCCCTGCACACGTTTATCTTTCTTCAGAAAAAAAAATATTAACAAAATCAAACATAGCAAGGAAGCTCTGGTTGAGCTGACACTGAATGAGCCACAGAACTGGACCCTAACAAGGATATTGAAGATCAGATTTAAGAATTACTGTAATTCATGGCTTAATAATTTTCATTGTATTCATTTTATTAACGACCAGCCTACGTTATTAAATAGATGCAAACACATTGTAATCTTTGGGCCACTCATGGTAATCTACTATTTATCTTCGTTATGCACAATTTGACCCAGTTAATTTATAAGCCTGAATGTATAGTCTACAATTACATTGCGCTTCAGTTAAAGTCTTCTTTATTTCGGAATCAACAGAGATGCATTTCCAAAGTCTGAAGACTTAATGTTGCGGACAATTACGGCAAGCAGCAAGAGACAAAATGACCTTTAATAATCCATACTGACTCATAAACCAGCAGCGGTCTGCTTACAATCAGCTAGTCAGTTAATGAGGGAATGTGTTCGTCCTGATGTCAGTGAGGCTGTAACTACACGTAATGTTTTAGTGGAATAATATAGACCCCCCTCCTAATATATTTCAATTCAAGAAATATCCTCATGCTTACAAATGAAGAAAATAACCAACGTGAAAGATTTGTTAACGCAGACGTTTGTTTTAAGGAATAAATGTCACCCAGGCTTGCCACAGACAAAGCGGAGCTCTTAGCTTCTTCTCTTTTTTTTCAAATTCAATTAACCTGTGACGCTGACCCGCCTCGGCGCGAGGGCTCGGCGCGGTCCGGCGCTCTGATCTCACGCGCAAGCGTTGATTTATCTGTCTGTTAACGCGGGCGAGCAGGCGCGCGCCGCGCTCTGCGCGAGGTCCACATGACGTGAAAGAGCAAGGATATTCCTTCAGGACAGTTTGAGGGTTACTTCTGCACCTGGATGCGAGCAGAGAGTGAGAACTCGACGAAAAAGATCGCGCAGGTGTTCGGCAGCCCGAGCCTCGCGAAGAATGCAACTTCTCACCTGCGCATGAGGTAAGTCACCGGAGCCGCCGCCGCCGCGCTCGCGATGCGCTCGAACCGACGGTCGCCTGCTTCGGATCTAAAAAGCTTTACGGGAACGATAAAGTGTTGTATATAATACGGGTGGGGCGTTTGGAAAGGTGTTTGGCTCTTATGTATGCGAGAGTACAGTAAATGAACGTCTTTATTCTATGGGATGCAGAGAATACGTTGCATAAGCATTGTGTCCATTATTATTGGTCTAATCACGCTATGCATTGACACTGAGAAGATTCATAGTAAACTATTGAGTTAGCATCATTGATCCTGCCCCCTGCAGTAGCTCTATAAGAATAGCTCACACAAATAGAGGTGCTGCTGCCTGTGTCGTTTGCTTATGTGTGGCGATTTCTATTAATATCTTTGCTCCATTTAAATCATCCCAACCCACTTCAGGTGATTTGTATCATATAGGAACACTGTGACATATCGTGAAATGAACAGACTGTGATAAACAATAAATGAGATTACTTTAAATATACACATTTCTGCGCAGGTGGAAATAAATGATTTGCTAGATAGCAGGGGCTATATTTTATTATTAGTTTGTTGGTTTAATGTTTAATTTAGTATTTTATTTGCCGTTTTAATATTTTGCTTTCTGAACTGTGCTGTACTCAGCTGCTGTTTTTAAATGTGCTAGCTATATAAACAACAAGTCAACTGTTTTCAGAGTTATTAGATTATGCATTTGAACTGTTTTGGATAGATGTATGCGTCGGTTTATGAGTTGCTAATCTAAACTGCATCCACATAGAACAAAAGCATCTATTTTCTTCTGCTTATGGCCGGGTTGAACTTAACATAGTTACTGAACTGGTCTGCGTTTCCCAAATGCATCGTAAACCTATGCTGATCGTAGAACTGTTGCCACCAATGGAGCTACGATCAGCTTAGGCTTGCAATGCTTTTGGGAAACGCAACCCTGAATCAACAGTGACTGAATAATGACATTGTTGTCTTTTATAGAGCTGCTTTGCAAAAAAACTTTCCCAAGGATTTATCTTGTACTTGATGCATTTAGTCCCCCCCCCCTGTTATTACTGTAAAGCCGCTTCGAAATAGTCTCTGTTGTATATATAAGCAGTATATACATAAAGGCGACTTAATTTCAAATGATCCAAAATCCTGTTTTTATTTGAGTTGGACTTGATTGGCATTTTCATCTGTTTCGCTGTTTCTCTTTCTTAGAGGCTGCTGGCCTATGAATGGGACTGTGCTGTGGCCAACACTGCTTTTTGTACTTCAGTCAGGACTATGTGCTGCCCATGTGCCGCTCTGAATGCACTGGCCAGCTGTTTGCGAGAGCAGGGAGGGTGGGGCGGCCCACCGGGGGCGAGGTGGAAACAGGGCAATGCCCCCTCCGTTCCGGATCGCGGTGCTGGGAGCGCAGGGGGTGGGCAAGACGGCCATTGTGCAGCGCTTTCTTCACGATGACTACAGTGAGGTGGCGGTGTCCAGTAAGACACGGAGGATGCATCTTTCTGCCGCAGTGCTCAATGGTCATGTGCATGACCTTCAGATCACAGATTATCCAGCCATCAGCAGCTTTCCTGTCAGCTCTCTACAGGTACGACGGAAACTAACACACCGCAACCTTGGTCGGGGTCTAAAAATACGTCCTCTGTCAGGACAGGGTTTATAACATTTGAGGTGCTCAAAGAACCCACCCGCGGGGAAGGGAAATCACTAATGAGATCTCCGCAGTTGAAGATCGAGAGAAAGGACCCTGAGAAAATGACCCCGTTTTGCTCTAGAGTTGCAGAAATCTGTAAAAGTGGCATTGTACTTGTCACAGCGGGGATCTATTTCTATCTCTCCTGGCCTAAAAATGACTGACTTCTGTTGGAATCTCAGTCGGTTCCCATAAATCCTTTTATATGTGAACATCGCCTTAATGTTTGTATGCAGTCCTACCTTGGTAACCGTTGCTGGCGTATTTATTCAACAAGCTTGTGAAGTCATGTGTGCGTATTCATTTACAGTAGGCATTGATTCAGAAAACAATAGTGGCAGTGAAATTCACCATACTCGTAGAAATAATTTGACTCCCACTTTTGGTATGAAGAGTAATTGCTATCAAATGAGAATTCTTAATTTTTTAGCTGATTCTGACATGCAGTCTTGGACACTTTTATATTATGAAAACATGCAATGCAATTTGCAAAATGAAATATTCCAAGTCCTAGGAGATATTCAGCCGTAGCAACGGTGCCAGAGGGTGGAGCAGCTCTGTGAAGAACCATTTAAGAAGAACGCTTTCAGCGCATTGATATGGGCTCTGTAAGTTTAGGCTCACCGAGTGCTTTAGTATTATAGAAGGGTTCATAATGAACCAGTGGCTTGAGAGCGCATGGTTCTGTGTAACCCTTGTGATTTCAGACAGCTCAAAGGGATAAAAGAGCCGCTTGAGCTGCGAGGTCTTTTGTCTCAGTTCACTTTTCTTTCTCGTGATGATTCAGTGCTTTAATTAGTTGACAATGGGAAGAAGCGATTCTTTCGTAACTTTCCATCTATAGTTTTATTCCCAACTAGAGTTTCCCGTCAGAGAAGGAACTAAAGAGTTAAGGAACTAGGGATTTAGACAAGTTTTTCTCGCTTCAATTGCAAAAGCTAGCATTTCTCCTCAAACCATGTCCGGTATAACCACAGTAACACATTTGATCTGAAAAAGCACCTTCAACTAAAACACATCATTTGTTGGTAAACTGCTGAATGTGGCTTCAGTGTGCCCCCTATCTGTCTTCACATGGCCGATATACACAAATAGATAAGCAGAATAAGACGACCTGTTGCACACTCCTATTTCTTTAAGTTTCAGCTTATTTTACCAAGCAGTTGTAAAGCAGTACATAGTGTTCAGTTCAGGTGTAAAGGTTCTGGATGAATCATCTGAACATGATTAATTTGAATTTTAGGAGTAATTTTGAATGTTATGAATGCTTAGTGTTATTAGTTTAACACTATTATTAACCCTGTAATTTTTAATTTTTTTGGAAATTAAACCATTTATGGAAGTTTTAGATGCCATATATTGAAAAAGAATTGATTATATGAATATGTTGTTGGGTATCATATCTGAAAAATCAGGCCTTTTTATATGATGATATAGGAGAATATAAAACTCATACTTGAGGAGGAAAAACGCTCATATACATTCAGAAACCCAAACTGAGCAGGAATACACAATTTGATGCAGTTGCTGGTATTTACATGAAATTCTGCAATGCGTTTTGCAATGAGAAATTTTTACTTATAAACTACTTAAAATGCTTATAAATATCAGTTCTCACTCCCAATAATATTTAGTAATAAATATTTAAATGCTTGGTTTTATGATCAAAGCTCTGTATTATTACTAAAATGTATAATACAATAAAATGCAATGATTATTGAGAGGTAAATAAATGTTAAAATTTTAACATGCTTTCTAAAAACAAAGTATGGGTTATGATGTTGCTACAGTTGATTAAGTAAATTCAACACTGGATTTAATTATATCAATAGATTACATAAATATGAACTATTAATCAGACAGCAGAAGGCATGTAGTATATTTTATAACAAGTTTATGTTTCCAGCAAAGATCGGATCATGTTGAGAGAGGATTTAGACATTTGCGAATGAAATATACAGCAGGCTAAGGTTAACTGAGGTTTGGATTTGTTTGAGTTGATCATGATGTTGTGTCTGTGCAGGAATGGTCAGATGTTTGCTGTCGAGGCATTCGGAGCGCTCATGTCTACGTTCTGGTTTATGACATCTGCTGTTTCGACAGCTTTGAGTACGTCAAGACCATGCGGCAGCAGATCTTAGAGACAAGGTACGTGATGCGAATATAAGCCTCTTTTTATTCCTTCGCACCTTTACATCTTCACACCCTTCTCTCTTCCTGCTGTGCTTTATCTGCTTACACCTGTTTTTGTCTATTCCCTGCTTTTTCTGAGCCGCTTTATCTGCCTCATGTTTCCCAGTCCTTCTTTTCTTTTTTCTTCAATGTTTGATGGTTGCTGTAATTACACTCAAGGCGAGACCCTTCTGTAATCACGGGCTGCCAGCACACTGGGTCATTTCTTCATCATTTGGATCCAAATCAACAGGAATGCCTTCCCTTCTCCTCTGCTGATTGCAAAGGGCATGTAATGTCATCATCAAAAGCCTCAGAGATTTTTTGCTTTGTACCAGAGTATGTTTGATGATTGTGATGATGCCTAATTGTGACTGTTTTGGCTGTGTACTAATGCGTGTTTGATATCTCTTTGATATCTTTCACTGTTCGACTTAATACCCAAGTCAACACTTTTGGCGAGGCGCAGTTTTAATTCATTATCACATTATTGTGTGAACAAACACCTTATTTTCTTGCTCTGATTCAATAAGTTGGTGTTTTATAGTCGATATCATACATATCTGAGCCTCAATTGCACTTGACATGTGAGACTAATTTGTTACGCAGTGTCTTACTGTCTAAGACCAAATGTGATCCTGGACCACAAAACCATTGTGAAGTCGCTGGGGTATATTTGTAGCTATAGTCAAAAATACATTGTATGGGTCAAAATTATATTTTTTATCACAAGGACATTAACTAATAACTAATAAAGTAATGTTCCATGTGAATATTTTGTAAATTTCCTACTGTAAATATATCACAACTTAATTTTTGATTAGTAATAATTTATCTTTAAAGGTGATTTTTCAGTAGTTCGCACCCTCAGATTCCAAATTATTTTATCACAAAATGAAACTTGATTACTTGTATAATAAGAAATAATATAGCATAATGTAATATATATATATATATATATATATATATATATATATATATATATATATATATATATAAAAAAATTTGTTTTGCTTTTAGAGAATATGTGCACAGATTTATGCTTAAATATTATATATATATATATATATATATATATATATATATATATATATATATATATATATATATATGTATAAATTTGAATGGCTAAAGATAGAACAAACTGGATTGCAGAAAGTGGATAGGATCCAAGATGTCTTATGCATCAGAGCAATATACACAGAGACAGAGATGCTTCATCTTTATTTAAATTCAGCTCAGTCACCGATTGGTTTAAACGGTCAGTGTGGGCTTCCGCAGTGAGTCTGTCACTCACAGGCAGATTTATCGTAATCAATGGCGTCAGCTGTCATGCTTCGCTTGCGTCAAGGCCTGAGCTGTGAGGCAGGCAGTTCCGGTGACAAACATTCATGTTTTATTGATCCAGGCAGAACACAATTAAGTCACCTTGGCCCGACGCTGCTTCACTGCTTGTACCGTACAGCGCGCAGAGGATGGGCTGGTTCGATTCACTGATCTGATCTGTTAATACCCAACAGAAGTGAGAGCGCGGGCTGTCAGTCGTTCCTGTGATAAGACAGACCCTGTTAGTGTGAGGAATTAAGCGAAAGACAGTTAATTCGATTTTGGTGAAACAATAGACATTGTCCTCATCTCAGAGGAAGTTTTGTAATGAGCTCTGTTAATGTTTCTTAGGGTCCATGTACAGTAGCTGTCCACAATGTACAAAAAATGACAGCATTTTATGCATATTATACTGACCTTGAAGTCTGTTTCAGAAGCTGTGCTGCAACATTTGGCTTCTTTAATTACTCTCTTTGTTATGTGTGTGTTCAATTAAAAACTAACCATACCGGCTAAAAATATTTATTGTGGTTTTGTAATTTTAATAATGCATTAATACATGTTGAAATTAAAAATAACTAGGACTAATAAACACTGCAGAAAGATTGTTCAATTCATGTTAACTAATGTAGTTAACTAATTAACCTTATAGTAGAGTGTTATAGTTTTACAGCTTCGTTAGGACTTGCTGCCTGTATGTACCGGTACACATCCATCTTAATGTAGCTATTTGAGTTATTTGAGTTACCATTGCCTGTCTATGAGCTTGAACCAATCCGGCCATTCTCCTCTGACCTCCGGCATCAACAAGGCATTTTAGCTCACATTGCCACTAACTATATTTTCTTCTTTTTTTTTCAAATCTCTGTAAATCCTAAAGATTTAAATCCAGTTGTGCTGCATGAAAATTTTAGCCAATTAGCAGTTTCCGAAATACTGGGACCAGCCCGTCTGGCATCAACCTGCCTTTCAAACTCACTCAAACCACCTTCCTTCCTTATTCTGATGCTGGGGATTAGCTTCTCCATCTTGATCATGTCCTAAATGCATTTAGTTGCTGGCATGTGTTTGGTCGATTAGACATTAGTGCTAAAAAGGAGTTAAACTTGTGTGGCCAGTGAACGTCTATATATATATATATATATATATATATATATATATATATATATATATATATATATATATATATATATATATATATATATATATAGAGAGAGAGAGAGAGAGAGAGAGAGAGAGAGAGAGAGAGAGAGAGAGAGAGAGAGAGAGAGAGAGAGAGAGAGAGAGAGAATAAAAATAGTAATAAATAGAGGTTTTTCTTTAGGATTATATAATTTGCCAATTATATAATTATATATTTGCCATGTTGGCTTCAGTACATATCATCACTTACCAATCGCTATAGATATGTCTTGAAAGGTTAATAAGCTATTGGTATAATTTTCTCTATGAAGAAAATGAATGTTTTTATTTTCAGAATCATTGTGATGCCGCTGCGATGAATGTGTTGTGGCTGTAGCGCTTCAGTGGAGGAGCACAACATTAAGTGTGTTGAGTTTTATATAGAGCATCTCTAATTAGACGCCTATGGGGTTCTGTTAAGGTTAGGACATAGACGGGCAGTTTTGGAACAGACCCTTTTAGTTTGTAAGTCCCCAATGGCCGTTAATGTTACAGTTTTAACGTTACAGCCTTTTACTCAGAACATATCAGTGAAGGATACATTGAAGTGCTTTGCCCAGCAATCCAGTCAAACCAGCTAAATATGACTAAATGAATAAATTAGAGTAGATTGAGTTAGTGAATGAATGAATGTGGTAATAAATGAACTCTGTTGCAGAGGAACTCTGCTGTGTTTGAGGATAAATCGAGTGTGTCAGAGATCAGAGAACAGAGCTGTCTGCCGCAGACAGTGACTGATAGAC
Source organism: Puntigrus tetrazona (assembly GCF_018831695.1). NCBI lineage: Eukaryota > Metazoa > Chordata > Actinopteri > Cypriniformes > Cyprinidae > Puntigrus > Puntigrus tetrazona. Next base: position 21,913,756 of record NC_056703.1, on the reverse strand, counting down.
AATGCTGGTGGTTCCTGTCAATCCAAGACCCAGAGTCACCCGGTGACTGACAGCATGAGGTCTGCAGAGGTTTGAGGCTAATTGTGTTTACGATCCAATCTTCTTATCAGTACATGAACACACATCAGACACGTTTTCTGAGGTCAGCTTTGAATGACTCTGAAGTTCTGTCAGGAGTCCACATCTTCGCACGAACAGAACTATAGAAGTTGGTTCTCCGTTTTTTCCATAGAAGAGATCTATTTATAGCTTTCCTGCCCAGTTTATATCAGTCCGGGTGCAGCTCTGTGGAAAGCCTCTGTGAAGTGAAACAATTGGAAATCTATTTGTCTTTTTTCAGAGCTGTCAGAGGCACAGGTCATCTCAAACAGAGATAAGCGAGGAGACATGAGCTGCTCTCTGTTGGAGACAGGAGGAGAGACCAATAGAGCAGCACTTCCTGACAGTTTTCCACTGAAACAGTCTGTACATGCAATACGTGTGAGAGCAAAAGATCCTGTCTCAGAACGGTTTCACTGTAATTAAACAAAATAAACTTGACTGGCTTTTTTGGGGTTGTATATCAACGCAGTGGTGTTCATATTAATGTAAAATTTAATTTACTTTTATTATTCACTTTTACGTAATTTAAGCAATATCACACAAGCAAGAGTGCTGATATTCAGGTTATATTAAGTTTCAGAAAATGTATTTGGTAAAATAACCCAATGAAGCCTACTGTATTGTGTTTGATATGAATGTTTCTAAGGCTTCCGAATGATCAACGTAATTAAAATAAAAAAATACATACTTTTTAATCAAGTAAATGGCCTCAGTGTCATTCTAAAAGTGAACATAAGAACAACTTTTGCATCGTTCAAGATGGACTTTTACTGGACTGAATCAACTGGACCAGTATTTAGAAGAATCCTTGTATTTAGAAGATAAATGGAGATGTGTTTGGATTATAATACGACATACATAAAATCTAATGTGTTAATTAAAATGTTCTATTTTTAAAAAAATGAAAATTCTGTCATTATTTACTTTCTCTCTCATGTCATTCCTTACCCGCATGACTTTAGTTATTGTGCCCATGCTATGAAAGTCGATGGGGTCCAGTGTTGTTTGGACTACAGTGTTATTCAAAATATCTTTCTCCTTTTAATATCTGCTTTTATCTTCTTTATGACTTGGAGTCATGGATTCAAAGACGTGGAATGACATTAGTATCAGCAAATCATGACTGATGAATTGTGCTTTTTTTGTGCATTGGATGCATTCCTGAACCCAAGATGTTGTTCTAATTTATATATATATATATATATATAAAATTAGAAAAATGTAAAGATCCTAAAACAAACAGTTTAAGCATATTTTATCATATTTTTCACATCTGTCCTGCAGAAGATGAAGCGTAATACACAAGCATTAGGTTAAGGTTCATCTTCAAGGTAAAGGCAATACAATTTGAAAACGTCTTTCAGTGTGATAACACTATTTATCTACACAAAAGCTGCTGTTCTATAGTGTATGTTGCCATGGATTTACACAGATATGCATCTTGATGCATGATATGCCACTTTATTCTGAATGCATCCAGTATAGATGGATGCAAAGAGTGCAGAAAACATTGATATAGAGGTGGTTGGATTTGGCCCAGACCACATTCATTGTATCAGTCTGATGAAATTGCAGCACAAATTAATCCTCTTGTTGAAGGCATTCCATTACTGATTACTGATGATAGCTACTGTATGAAGATATTAATTTTGATATTTGCTAAAGATTAAGCAGTGCAATAAAATTATTAATGTTTTTAAAGATTAAGCTGACTGCAATGATAATTTAACAATAAAATTATCATTAAGAATTAAATATCATAAATTGTCAAATGCTAATACATTTTTAAAATATTATTAGACAAAATGGTAACATTGTATTATGTCATATCATTATATCCCTAGTTCTTTTTCTTTTTAAGGAAACATACATTTTTTTGCATTAGCCCTTCTTTTGTGTATTAATTTCAACATATCTTCATATCTTCTGGGGGAAAAAAAGTCAGAATTTTGAGCATATAACCTTTTTATGTATTTTGTTTTAATTCTGTGGAAGAAACATGCATCCATACATAAAGATCCTCCATAGCAACTTACTAAAAGTAGTTTTTCTGTGGCATCTGTGGAATGCCATTAGATTTGACGCATCTTTATACTTAGAATTGTTTTTGTGTATATCTTTCCACAGAGTCATGGGCTCTGGAGAGGCGCCCATTCTGATTGTCGGCAACAAGCGTGATCTGCAGCGAGGTCGCGTCATCCCTCGACACAGCGTATCTGACTTAGTCCGAAAGAGCTGGAAGTGTGGATATGTGGAGTGCTCTGCCAAGTTCAACTGGCACATTTTACTGTTGTTCGGAGAGGCTCTCCGCAGCGTGGGTTGTGCCCGCTGCAAGCACGTCCATGCCACCATCCGCTTCCAGCGGGCACTCAGGAGAGAGAGATGCGTCCTGATGTGAGGTCGCCATTTCTCTTCTACAGAGCCCTTTCTAAAAGCGGTTTATGGCTATAGACACTCCATTATTGTGTGGGCAGCTGGAAGAGCTGTGATAACCCTCATGCCAAGGAACTTAACATTTGGGATTCTAACTATGGACAGACAGATGTGGTCTTATAATAAGTCCCTGTTGCTTCATTACTTAAGCCTTCAAACTGATGTCTCCGCTTTTGGCCTGGAAGAACACAACCAACATCTCTGCCTCTTAACTTAGAAATCCAAACTGAAAGGCAACAAAACTCAGCTTTAATATTACATTATTACACCTGCTTACGTTCAGGCCAGGACAGCACATAGATGCTCCTCTATGCTTATGAGCTTAAGGATCTTCCAGTTCCTGCAAGCAGAAGCGTTTCCCAGCTCAGGTGCCGTATGCAGGCACTGATTCTGCAATACACCACACGACACAAATTATACAAAGAATCTATGGATACTTCTGTGTTTTTGAAGGGATAGTTCACTGACAAGTGGCATGATTTACTCACCTCTGTGTTGTTTCAAATTCGACAGACTGTCATTTGTGGAACACAAATTTGATTAATGTACCTGTCCCTCTTTTCCATGTAGTTACATACAATGGGGAGCTTTCAAGCTCCGAAAGGGAAGCAAAAAAATGGCATACTGCACAAATAACATACATAAGCTTTATAAATGGGTATCCACCAAAAAGCTTCCTCTTTAGTGAGCTGGAGGAGCTGTGATAACCCTCTTCTGCAGCCGGAGCTGAACTCAAACCAGGGGCCTCAACTGTGAGCTAAAATGTTACATAGAAACTGTCCTAGATTTAATCATACGATCATTTTTCTAATTTGCACGTGTGTTATTCAGAGAACAAACGCATAAACAGAAAACATGCATACGCTTCTCGTTCAGATGTTACATTTTTATATTGCAAACGATCTTGAAAATTGTGCACGTAAACTTGTAAACGTAGCCTAATTAATGTCATTAACATATAATAAGAGCAATCTACATACAAATCCTTTACTTGAGAATGAAGAGCGGCAAGAATCTCTTAAATATCTAGTCGGACGCTGAAAAGTGCATACGTCTGCTGTGACACTGGTAATAATCATTTTTCCACAGCAAAGACCATTTTTATTGATCTGAAAGTTGGTGTGGATTTTGGCGTACACAACCTTTTAAAATAGTTTTGTGAATCAGATCAACCTATTGATTGAAAAGATCTAATAAAGGCTCATCATTTGGACATTGCTACTTCCAAGAGCTTAGGTAGATGTACAGTTTTTCACTGAATAACAACTTGAATTTCTGTTTGTGATACAAAGCTCTTTAATAGCTTTATAAGACTTGCAATATAGGGTAGTACAGTATTATTTCAGCATTATTTTTATAGTATTATATTCATTCAGATTTTGAATTAATTTCTATTTTTATATTTTCAGTGTTTATTCTTTTATTAGTAATTTTATAGTATATTAGTATAAAAATATTACTAACTTTTATATATACAAATATTATGGAAGCAAACTTTTATTTTAGATGTGATTTATCATGATTAATCATTTGACTGCACTAATATCTATCTATCTATATATATATATTTTTTTTATATATATTTTCTTTTGTTGTTGTTTTTGTTTTAGTAAATAGCCTTGTCTCAATTTGTTGCCTAGGCAACATTCCGCAATTTTTTATCTAATATTCATATTTTTTTCAGCTCTATTTCAATTACTGAAATTAAAATCTTTAATAGCTATAGTTTTAGTCAACACTGGTGCATATGTCGATCACTTTTGTGGTGCTTTTGCATCCCTTTTGATTCACAAATTAGACTTCATTCTTTGCAATTGCATGGAATAGTGACTAGAAAATAATTGAACTTTCTTTTGAAAGACACGAGGATGAGTAAATAATGACAGATTTTGAACTATTCCTTTAGGGACTTGATACTGTGTCTTATCCCAATGTAATTTTTGCCAAGGTATGAAAATGTGTCCCACTTTGAAACGGTGCAGACATATTAAATCATAAAGGAAAGAGGGAAACATAATTTCAATGTAAATGTATTCTAAATGTATGCTCTTACATTGTGAAACCCACTTTGTCACGCAGAGGCTTGGATGATGTTTGTGTGCAGCAAGGAACAAACTAAAAATATACCCTACTTTAATAATTTAACTCGCCACATCTCTGGTGCACATACAAACCAGCTTCAGCTACACACCCCTAGTCCGATCAAATACACGTTCAGTACAAATGTCTACATGTATAGAGCACATTATTCAATAAATGGACACTGGACACAGAAAAAAGCATCCTCATCTGTTTGATATATGAGTGCTAAATCAATACCTACATCAGTTTCTGTTCTTCAGAGGTAATGTATCTGCCCTGCTGCTGTTTATGCAATGCACTACACGTACACAGTAATAACAAAGTGTGATTCACAGCATGTACTATTTAAATCAGCGAGGCAGTGTGTAATATTGTGGCTCACTGAGAAACGAACGGTGCTGGTGAAGCTTACTAATGTTCATTAATGCTTAAAAAAAAATCAAAGAATAATTTCAGGTAACACGACAAATGGGAGCATGTTTTCGTATTTTTATTTTACGTTCTAAATAACTGGATGAGATTCTTCGTAATTCCATTTAATCCTTTTATCCCGAGTCCACAAAATTGAGGTCCTCACAGTATCATGCTCTCACAGTCCTCTGAGGATATCTTCAAAGTGCTCCTCTCCACTGACAAGAGTCTGGGGATGTTAAGGAAGGGGGATGAAAGGGGACTGGGGTTGGAGGAAGGGAACAAGGAGAAGAAAGTTGCAAAGGCGCACAGCTGCTGTACTGTGACAGACTGCAGTTCTGACGAGGCTATTATTAGCTTCAGACTTATGCCAAGAGTTATTTATAAAACCAGCAGCCAAAACACTGAAGCACAAGGTGACTGGAAAACGCCAAGGAAGAAACGCTAGCGGGATGCTTGGTGGAGCCGACAGCAAACCTTGTCTAGTCATGACATATTTACAGCATGTTACAAAATGAAAAAACATAAAAATTCTAATCTGTTCGTGGACATGCCAGTGTATGGGATTTTATTAAATGGGGCGAGTTCCTCTATTTCATCATCCTCAACTATGAAACACCGGATTACATGGAACGACTGATCCGTAATGTCTACAGGCCACCCTACTGCCTGAGTGTGACGATGGGAAGAAATGAAACAGTAATAAAATGGTTATCAATTCAGACCAAATTGTATGTTCTGAATATAGCATAGTTCTGAATATAGCATAGCATATATAGCATATATAGCATAGTATGCTATATATGCTATATATGCTGAATATAGCATATATAGCATATATATATATATATATATATATATATATATATATATATATATATATATATATATATATATATACACTTTTTTGATTAACAATATGTTAATATGTCTAAATAATAAAATAATATATGTAATAATATATGTACATATAATCAACAAGGCACCAACAATTCTAATTTTAGTTAAGGCAACTTGAAGGCTTTTGGAAAAGTGCATTTTAGCAGGTAAAATAGTCCTTAACCAACATATGGCTCATCTGAACTGGCAGTCAAATTTTCAGGAAACTCTAAACAAATCCATGAATTTCTTGGTTGTCGGTTAAACCCAGGATTCCAGATCTTGATCCGCATGTGGCTCCTTGTTTGATCTTTGGCACGTTGTAATTGGTTTTAGGAACTGGGAGTTTGGTTTAGTCCAAGTGTTTGTACCAAAAAATTCATGTTGGGAATCATTTCCTCTCTGGTTGTGAGAGTTCCCCTCTTTACTACTTGTTCTTTTGTAATAAACTGGTGTTGGGATCTTTGAAGGCTTCCGGTCAGACCTGTGATCACGTCTTGGTCGCACACAAGGTTTTAGTTTCAGCTTGAAGATCGACGGCACTCTTTCTGGTTTCCTTAAGGATCTCCTTTGTCTGAATGAAGAACTCCTTTGTTTTTTTATATGTTCAGCTCCTAAACTTGTTACTTTTCCATAAGGAATTTTGGTCTCAGCATTGATCTCTAGTGGCACCTTCACAAGTTCAGCAGTCTCCTTTGAATCCATACTGGATCCCAATGAGGACCAAGAACTGGTCATGCAAGGTTTCGAGACCTTAAGGTGACGTGTGGTAACATGGTCTTCTTCCACCTTTCCTCTGAGACCCTGAAGAGAGTTCACCCACTTCTCGACTGACACCTTCTCCAACTTCCTTGGGCCAACAGAGAGTTCAGCAATGACTGCATCAAAAGCCCTGTTTCCACTGTTGGGTGTCATTCGATCAAGACTTGTTGGTCTGTTAGATCTTTTAAACTGGTCAGGTGGGAGCTCTCCGGAACTGTTGGGAATCTCATGGTTCTTCTCATCAGAGCTAGTGCTAGTTTCTGAGTCGACGCTTAGCTGCTGCAGATTGGACAAGATTTCCTCTTCTAGGCTCTTATAGAGGATGGCTTCCTGAGCAGGGCTGAGAGGAGGAGGAGTGAAGAGGTAACTTCTCTCAATCCCTCCCTCTTCACCTACTAAATCTCCTTGAGACTTCTGAGAATCAAGGAAGCGTTCGGAAGATTTACTTGAGCTGTTAATGTGAGGAGGATGCATTATGTTCAGCACTGGTAAGGCCAGGTTCTTTATCTTCTTGCTGACTGATCTATCTGCTCTTTGTTCAGTTTGGCCTATGTCATTTATATCCAGAATATGTCTATTTTTATTCGGGGTCTCTTCCTGAGAGATCTTAGCTGGTGTTCTAGGTCTGCTGTGTTGTGCTTCTGAAGCGGCCCCTATCACCCCTTTAAAAGGAGCAAAGGTATGGATGATCTTTTTGGGACCCCCATTGTCCTCTGGCTCATGAATGGTAATGTTTGGAGGTTTGTTACATGAATGTGTATTTCTCTGAGGACTCTGAAAGGTCCTTCCTGAACTTTCTTGTGGGTCTGAGACAAGGTGTGGTTTATCCTGGTTCTCCCGTCCCTTTAGCCCAAGTGTGGAGTTTTGTCTCAGTTTGGAAACAAACTGTGATTTAGTCCATGTTTGTCCCAGATTCTTCTCAGGCATTTGCTGGGTTTGGAGTTGATTGGCGTTCCTCTGAAGGACTAGAGGAGTTTGAGGACGCTGTATCTCAGGCTGTGGTGTGGTAGGATGATGGGTGGCCCGTGGAAGACTGCTCGTGAGACGAGGTTCTGGTGACGCCCTCATTGCTTCTCTGCCTTTCCTGCTGGAGGAGTTTGTTTTTAAGCTGTCTTTACTGTCAGCACAAGTGTACACACAAGATGGAGTACTCAGTCTCTCTCTTAATCTGGAAAAACACCCACACAGAACCTTGTTAGTGTCAGCGAGTCTGTGCTTCCTCAACAGCTGTTAATAGTATTGTGTATTTACAGGCACATACATGCTCTATTGAGCATATGGTAGTTTCCAAACTTCACATCATATAATCATAAGAGATGAAATGGACATTAACATTAAAACTACCTAATTTAGACTTGGCTTCAACATGAGTTTTCTGCATTTTGAGCCTGAAAGGCCTGGCCTGGGTCTGATTTTGACCACATTTAATGAAGTGCAAATACACATTTTATTTACTTATAATTCTTATTATACTTTACTGACTGGGTTTATAAAGAAAGCAAATGAAAGAAATGATAGAAAGCATTATATTTATCAATGTTTTAAAATTCGGTAAATGACAACAATTAATGCAAACTTTCATATCATATGTGAGTATAATATATATGTATATAATTTCAGATAATGATTTACATTACGTCACAAATCAATGCACAGCATTAACATGGTTCATTTCTTGAATGATGCATGAATGTTAATTTCTTTCTTTTGTTATTTCGCTAATTTTAATACAACAATTTAATAGCCAACATTAAGTGTGGTAGGCATTAAATGTGTGTATGCTAGAGACTACGGTAATAATAATAATAATAATATGAAATAATAGCCTCTGTAATTATATGCTTTAAAAGGTCTTTGCTGAAAAGCTTTGCTAATGAGATGTCATGATGACGCGGAACAAGTTTGTTTCCTAGTGACAGTTCAATTGCTAAAGAGGCATGTTCAGTTGTAAGTTAAATAAAATAATGATCTCAGTCCCTGTCTCTGTCTTTGTCTTGCACACAAACACCATCTTGCTATGTTAATTCCTTAGACTCGGGTGTTGTTATTCTTGGGGTTTTCAAACCTCAGACAACAAGTAATGTGTCTGTGAGAATCCAAGAGATTCATGCGGATTTAAGTGGATTTCTGTCATCCTGTTAGCCTGCTCTATGCCCGCTTAAGATTTTATATATATATATATATATATATATATATATATATATATATATATATATATATAAAAAAACACATGAAAATGTTCATTTAAAGCTACAAAATATCTGAAGTAGCAACAGAGGTGTAATGGGAATTTCCTCCATATTGTGTTGTACACAAGAGATTAAATGGTTTATTGGGGGGAAAGTGTGGGAACTAGGTTCTATGCATTAGTTGTTGATTGGATGGTGGCAGATCTGAATGTGAGTTTAATGGATTTAAGTTAAAAATGTGCATATGCATTAACAAATCATTCACAATATCATCAATAAGATGATATTTATGAATTTTCATTTCATGCCGACTTCACATTGTCAACATAAAATCAAAATAGTTGTCATAACAGCAAAAGTTAAACAGCTATTTTGGTAATGCTTATCAAACCGGAATTCAAGTATGAATTTGTTGTGGTCTGAAACTCCCACATTTCACAATCCAATCAATAAAACAATCTCAAATTGTGTTTCAAATCAATATTATCTGACATTCTCTGACCTTACTCTAATAGGGTACTTACCTGTTAGGAGACGGGCTGTTTCTCCGGCAGCTGGGTTGATGTTCAGGGTCGGGGGAACAGGAGGAGCATGGGGGAGAGGGCCTTGCTCTCACGGCTCTGCAGGCGGCTGAAGGGGTCCAGACAACTGGCTGAAGAGGGGACTGAGTTCGGCTCAGCATAAGAGTGGTCTGAGAACACTGTCCATCAGGTTGAGTTGCGCTTAACCGCTCTTTTATCTCATGGACTGGAGTACCCGGACGTGTGCTCAACTTATGTACTGATATAGATATGTGAAAGAGAAAAAAAGAGAGGAAATACTGATTCAGTTTCATTAAAGAAGCTCTTTTAATGTGCTCCAAGTGTTGAGTAATGCAATATTAATGAGGATTACACAAACACTATGCCACTAGGCATGATCCCACTACAATGTTTCATAATGTGCCTCATAAAAGGAAACACAATTTTAAAAGGATAGTTCACCCCAAAAAAAAAAGCCTGGGTTGAGATACATGATGAAACAACCACAAACCTTTCACTGTTTATATAATTTCAGATATTAATTTTTGTAGGTAGCTGTAGGTGTGTGTTTGTGTGCATTTCCACGTACTGAGAGAAGTGCAGCGGCAGGGATCATGTTTGTCGAGATAGTGCTCCAGGGTGTCCCATCCTCCGCCCACTCGCACCATAACATGATTCCTCAAAATCTAAACACACACACACACACACACACACACACACAATCACATACATATCTTTAAGCAAATGTCATCTGCAGTTGAGTTTGGGCCATTTATCTCTTGTTATCGTATTTACAAAACAAATTCTCTTTTTTTAACAAAGCATCTGAGACAGCCAAATATTTTTTTATTGACCATGATGGATCAACACATATTTCTGCTCGTCTATGCTGGAACAAGAGCAGTACTTTGAAAAATGATAAACTGACGGTACGAGGTTTTACATACAGTACCCGCACAAATATGAGAGTGCTGGAGTCTCCAACCCTGTATTTGCCCTCTGATACCTTCACCATGGGGAACTGGGATGGGCAGGTGCAGCGGCTTATAAGAAGCTGGACCTGCACACACACACAAACTCAGAAACATTACTGGCACGATCCACACACCTCTGACGGAGTATTCTAAGCAGATGTAACCTGCCACTTTGAAAGCCTCCATAAATCAAAATGGCAGTCTAATTCGATGTTCCTCTCCTTTTTCCTATCCGTGCAAATCATTTTAAATGGTAAAAAGAGGAATGAATCTTATAGGTATAGATGGATATGAGGTTTTGACCCTTGGGGTGTCCTTGTTTCTGAGACCTTCTTTTGCATGGCATATCTGTTGAATAACAGTGGGGTTGTGTTATGGGAGGTATAATGGTTCAGTCTCTGGAAGGAGCGAGTGTTGAGCTGCTGATAACTAACAACAAACAGGCTGTGAAAGACAAACTGTTCATTAGACTTCAGGAGAGAGAGAGAGAGAAATATTCTGAATGCCAGAGATGTATTTATCTTTACATTTCTTTTTACAATTAAGCATATTTACCTGCTTAAATTCTCATGACTGTAATTAAAAAAAATCTTGTTCTCATTACTGTACGTACATCATTTTGTCTGGACTACATATAAATATTTAAAAATAAAATATATAAATAAGATGATTACCATGATTCATGTTACCATGATAGTTTAATATCATGATAGTTTTATAATTTAAACATTTGTATACTAAAGTACAACAATGTAAATATTATACATGGTATAATTTACATTACTGAAAATAGGTCAAATATTTTAAAGCGCAAAATCTTTATGATACTAAAGTAGGTAGTGTTTTTGGGGATTTTTTTATTTGAGGTGGGATGTAAAATATGTTCTTGACCGATTTTGTGTGGTTCACCTAAAGGCATCATTTATCCCAAATGCATGAACTACTTGGACTACTCCTATAAGTCTATCATCAATATTTAATACTCTAAGACAGGTCATAACGTTTTAAAAATCATTTACATAAAAACATCTTTTTTTCTTTGAATTGACTGTTTACTTCTCGGTGAACTGCTAGTCATTCAGACTAGCTCTTAACACACAGTTCTAATCTAGTGCCTATGTTCGTGCAGCTGGCCTATAAACCAAAATGTAATCTGCCATTTTTGATAGAATCAATTTATTTTATGCAAAAATTGCTTAATTTAAATTAAATTCTTAATTGAAATGCAATGCCCTCGGCACATTAGTAAACATCAAGTGAAGTTCATCTTCGATGCATCACCATCTCATCCAGGTTGTGGACGTTTATTAGGCTCCTCTGTGGTTTGGGCTGAGCAGGCAGGTCCTCCATCTCTTCACGAATCTCTTCCTCTATCTCCTGCTCCAGCTGAATGAGGACTGGCGAAGCCATGCCGAAACGAGAGGCCCGCCTGGCCACCTCAAGAAGGCACAGCACAAAATTCTTCTCATTCTTACGCAGGACAAGATCATCCGTCTCAAACATCAGTACGTCTGCCAGGGGGAGAGTTTAAGGTGGCAACAGAAAACAATTA